>NW_028127488.1:0-366922 GCF_965231255.1 Vanellus vanellus
ACCGGTTTTCACTCTCAGCATCCGCCGGAGCAAAAAACGCAAACGTCCAGCCGCTGCTAGCACAGCAAAAGCCCCAGCGGGGAAAAGTCATGCTGGTTCTCACTGCCTCCGGGAACCCCTTCAAATGCCCCACACCTTTTGGACCTCTCTGTTTTCCTGTGGACTCAATCCTCAAAACCACCGTTTTTCACTCTCGGCAGCCTCCGGAGCAAAAAACGCAAACGTCCAGCCGCTGCTCCCACAGCAAAGGCCCCAGCGGGGAAAAGTCATGCTGGTCTTCACTACCTCCAGGAACCTCTTCAAATGCCCCACACCTTTTGGACCTCTCTGCTTTCCTGTGGAATCCATCCTCAAAACCACCGTTTTTCACTCTCGGCAGCCTCCGGAGCAAAAAACGCAAACGTCCAGCCGCTGCTCCCACAGCAAAGGCCCCAGCGGGGAAAAGTCATGCTGGTCCTCACTGCCTCCGGGAACCCCTTCAAATACCCCACACCTTTTGGACCTCTCTGCTTTCCTGTGGACTCCATCCTCAAAACCACCGTTTTTCACTCTCGGCATCCGCCGGAGCAAAAAACGCAAACGTCCAGCCGCTGCTCCCACAGCAACGGCCCCTTCAAGGAAAAGTCATGCTGGTCCTCACTGCCTCCGGGAACCCTTTCAAATGCCCCACACCTTTTGGACCTCTCTGCTTTCCTGTGGAATCCATCCTCAAAACCATCGTTTTTCACTCTCAGCAGCCTCCGGAGCAAAAAACTCAAACATCCAGCCGCTGCACCCACAGCAAATGCCCAGCGGTGAAAAGTCATGCTGGTCCTCACTGCCTCCAGGAACCCCTTCAAATGCCCCACACCTTTTGGACCTCTCTGCTTTCCTGTGGACTCCATCCTCAAAACCATCGTTTTTCACTATTGGCATCCGCCGGAGCAAAAAACGCAAACGTCCAGCCGCTGCTCCCACAGCAAAGGCCCCAGCGGGGAAAAGTCATGCTGGTCCTCACTGCCTCCGGGAACCCCTTCAAATGCCCCACACCTTTTGGACCTCTCTGCTTTCCTGTGGAATCCATCCTCAAAACCACCGTTAGTAACCCTCGGTAGTCTCTGTAGCAAAAAACGCAAACGTTTAGCCGCTGCTCCCACAGCAAAGGCCCCAGCGGGGAAAAGTCATGCTGGTCCTCACTGCCTCCGGGAACCCCTGCAAATGCCCCACACCTTTTGCACCTCTTTGCTTTCCTGTGGACTCCATCCTCAAAACCACCGTTTTTACACCCTCCGTAGTCTCTTTAGCAAAAAACGCAAACGTCCAGCCGCTGCTCCCACAGCAAATGTTCCAAGGCTGAAAAGTCATGCTGGTCCTCACTGCCTCCGGGAACCCCTTCAAATGCCCCACACCTTTTGGACCTCTCTGCTTTCCTGTGGACTCCATCCTCAAAACCACCGTTTTTCACTCTCGGCAGCCTCCGGAGCAAAAAACGCAAACGTCCAGCCGCTGCTCCCACAGCAAAGGCCCCAGCGGGGAAAAGTCATGCTGGTCCTCACTGCCTCCGGGAACCACTTCAAATGCCCCACACCTTTTGGACCTCTCGGCTTTGCTGTGGAATCCATCCTCAAAACAACTGTTTTTAACCCTCTGTATTCTCTGTATCAAAAAACGCAAACGTCCAGCCGCTGCTCCCACAGCAAAGGCCCCAGCGGGGAAAAGTCATGCTGGTCCTCACTGCCTCCGGGAACCCCTGCAAATGCCCCACACCTTTTGCACCTCTTTGCTTTCCTGTGGACTCCATCCTCAAAACCACCGTTTTTATACCCTCCGTAGTCTCTTTAGCAAAAAACGCAAACGTCCAGCCGCTGCTCCCACAGCAAATGTTCCAAGGCTGAAAAGTCATGCTGGTCCTCACTGCCTCCGGGAACCCCTTCAAATGCCCCACACCTTTTGGACCTCTCTGCTTTCCTGTGGACTCCATCCTCAAAACCACCGTTTTTCACTCTCGGCAGCCTCCGGAGCAAAAAACACAAACGTCCAGCCGCTGCTCCCACAGCAAAGGCCCCAGCGGGGAAAAGTCATGCTGGTCCTCACTGCCTCCGGGAACCACTTCAAATGCCCCACACCTTTTGGACCTCTCGGCTTTGCTGTGGAATCCATCCTCAAAACAACTGTTTTTAACCCTCTGTATTCTCTGTATCAAAAAACGCAAACGTCCAGCCGCTGCTCCCACAGCAAAGGCCCCAGCGGGGAAAAGTCATGCTGGTCCTCACTGCCTCCGGGAACCCCTTCAAATGCCCCACACCTTTTGGACCTCTCTGTTTTCCTGTGGAATCCATCCTCAAAACCACCGCTTTTAACCCTCGGTAGTCTCTGTAGCAAAAAAAGCAAACGTCCAGCCGCTGCTCCCACACCAAACGTTCCAAGGCAGAAAAGTCATGCTGGTCCTCACTGCCTCCGGGAACCCCTTCAAATGCCCCACACCTTTTGGACCTCTCTGCTTTCCTGTGGACTCCATCCTCAAAACCACCGTTTTTCACTCTCGGCATCCTCCGGAGCAAAAAACGCAAACGTCCAGCCGCTGCTCCCACAGCAAAGGCCCCAGCAGGGAAAAGTCATGCTGGTCCTCACTGCCTCCGGGAACCCCTTCAAATGCCCCATACGTTTTGGACCTCTCTGTTTTCCTGCTGACTCCATCCTAAAAACCACCGTTTTTCACTCTCGGCATCCGCCGGAGCAAAAAACGCAAACGTCCAGCCGCTGCTCCCACAGCAAAGGTTCCAAGGCGGAAAAGTCATGCTGGTCCTCACTACCTCCAGGAACCCCTTCAAATGCCCCACACCTTTTGGACCTCTCTGCTTTCCTGTGGACTCCATCCTCAAAACCACCGTTTTTCACTCTCGGCAGCCTCCGGAGCAAAATACGCAAACGTCCAGCCGCTGCTAGCACAGCAAAGGCCCCAGCGGGGAAAAGTCATGCTGGTCCTCACTGCCTCCGGGAACACCTTCATATGCCCCACACCTTTTGGATCTGTCTGCTTTCATGTGGACTCCATCCTCAAAACCACCGTTTTTCACTCTCGGCAGCCTCCGGAGCAAAAAACGCAAACGTCCAGCCGCTGCTCCCACAGCAAAGGCCCCAGCGGGGAAAAGTCATGCTGGTCCTCACTGCCTCCGGGAACCCCTTCAAATACGCCACACCTTTTGGACCTCTCTTCTTTCCTGTGAACTCCATCCTCAAAACCACCGTTTTTCACTCTCGGCAGCCTCCGGAGCAAAAAACGCAAACGTCCAGCCGCTGCTCCCACAGCAAAGGCCCCAGCGGGGAAAAGTCATGCTGGTCCTCACTGCCTCTGGGAACCCCTTCAAATGCCCCACACCTTTTGGACCTCTCTGCTTTCCTGTGGACTCCATCCTCAAAACCACCGTTATTAACCCTCGGTAGTCTCTGTAGCAAAAAACGCAGATGTCCAGCCGCTGCTCCCACAGCAAAGGCCCCAGTGGGGAAAAGTCATGCTGGTCCTCACTGCCTCGGGGAAGCCCTTCAAATGCCCCACACCTTTTGGACCTCTCTGTTTTCCTGTGGAATCCATCCTCAAAACCACCGCTTTTAACCCTCGGTAGTCCCTGTAGCAAAAAACGCAAACGTACAGCCGCTGCTCCCACAGCAAACGTTCCAAGGCAGAAAAGTCATGCTGGTCCTCACTACCTCCGGGAACCCCTTCAAATGCCCCACACCTTTTGGACCTCTCTGTTTTCCTGTGGACTCCATCCTCAAAACCACCGTTTTTCAACCTCGGCAGCCTCCGGAGCAAAAAACGCAAACGTCCAGCCGCTGCTTCCACAGCAAAGGCCCCAGCAAGAAAAGTCATGCTGGTCCTCACTACCTCCAGGAACCCCTTCAAATGCCCCACACCTTTTGGACCTCTCTGCTTTCCTGTGGACTCCATCCTCAAAACCACCGTTTTTCACTCTCGGCAGCCTCCGGAGCAAAATACGCAAACGTCCAGCCGCTGCTCCCACAGCAAAGGAGCCAGGGGGGAAAAGTCATGCTGGTCCTCACTGCCTCCGGGAACCCCTTCAAATGCCCCACACCTTTTGGACCTCTCTGCTTTCCTGTGGAATCCATCCTCAAAACCACCGCTTTTAACCCTCGGTAGTCTCTGTAGCAAAAAAAGCAAACGTCCAGCCGCTGCTCCCACAGCAAACGTTCCAAGGCAGAAAAGTCATGCTGGTCCTCACTGCCTCCGGGAACCCCTTCAAATGCCCCACACCTTTTGGACCTCTCTGCTTTCCTGTGGACTCCATCCTCAAAACCACCGTTTTTCACTCTCGGCATCCTCCGGAGCAAAAAAACGCAAACGTCCAGCCGCTGCTCCCACAGCAAAGGCCCCAGCAGGGAAAAGTCATGCTGGTCCTCACTGCCTCCGGGAACCCCTTCAAATGCCCCACACCTTTTGGACCTCTCTGTTTTCCTGTGGACTCCATCCTCAAAACCACCGTTTTTCACTCTCGGCAGCCTCCGGAGCAAAAAACGCAAACGTCCAGCCGCTGCTCCCACAGCAAAGGCCCCAGCGGGGAAAAGTCATGCTGGTCCTCACTGCCTCCGGGAACCCTTTCAAATGCCCCACACCTTTTGGACCTCTCTGCTTTCCTGTGGACTCCATCCTCAAAACCACCGTTTTTCACTCTCGGCAGCCTCCGGAGTAAAAAACGCAAACGTCCAACCGCTGCTTCCACAGCAAAGGCCCCAGCGGGGAAAAGTCATGCTGGTCCTCACTGCCTCCGGGAACCCCTTCAAATGCCCCACACCTTTTGGAACTCTCTGCTTTCCTGTGGACTCCACCCTCAAAACCACCGTTTTTCACTCTCGGCAGCCTCCGGAGCAAAAAACGCAAACGTCCAGCCACTGCTCCCACAGCAAAGGCCCCAGCGGGGACAAGTCATGCTGGTCCTCACTGCCTCCGGGAACCCCTTCAAATGCCCCACACCTTTTGGACCTCTCTGCTTTCCTGTGGAATCCATCCTCAAAATTACCGTTTTTCACTCTCAGCAGCCTCCGGAGCAAAAAACTCAAACATCCAGCCGCTGCACCCACAGCAAAGGCCCAGCGTGGAAAAGTCATGCTGGTCCTCACTGCCTCCGGGAACCCCTTCAAATGCCCCACACCTTTTGGACCTCTCTGCTTTTCTGTGGAATCCATCCTTAAAACCACTGTTTTTAACCCTCTGTATTCTCTGTATCAAAAAACGCAAACGTCCAGCCGCTGCTCCCACAGCAAAGGTTCCAAGGCGGAAAAGTCATGCTGGTCCTACCTGCCTCCGGGAACCCCTTCAAATGCCCCACACCTTTTGCACCTCTCTGTTTTCCTGTGGAATCCATCCTCAAAACCACCGCTTTTAACCCTCGGTAGTCCCTGTAGCAAAAAACGCAAACGTCCAGCCGCTGCTCCCACAGCAAACGTTCCAAGGCAGAAAAGTCATGCTGGTCCTCACTGCCTCCGGGAACCCCTTCAAATGCCCCACACCTTTTGGACCTCTCTGCTTTCCTGTGGACTCCATCCTCAAAACCACCGTTTTTCACTCTCGGCAGCCTCCGGAGCAAAAAACGCAAATGTCCAGCCGCTGCTCCCACAGCAAAGGCCCCAGCAGGGAAAAGTCATGCTGGTCCTCACTGCCTCCGGGAACCCCTTCAAATGTCCCATACGTTTTGGCCCTCTCTGTTTTCCTGTGGACTCCATCCTCAAAACCACCGTTTTTCACTCTCGGCATCCGCCGGTGCCAAAAACGCAAACGTCCAGCCGCTGCTCCCACAGCAAAGGCCCCAGCGGGGAAAAGTCATGCTGGTCCTCACTGCCTCCGGGAACCACTTCAAATGCCCCACACCTTTTGGACCTCTCTGCTTTCCTGTGGACTCCATCCTCAAAACCACCGTTATTAACCCTCGGCAGCCTCCGGAGCAAAAAACGCAAACGTCCAGCCGCTGCTCCCACAGCAAAGGCCCCAGCGGGGAAAAGTCATGCTGGTCCTCACTGCCTCCGGGAACCACTTCAAATGCCCCACACCTTTTGGACCTCTCTGATTTTCTGTGGAATCCATCCTCAAAACCACTGTTTTTAACCCTCTGTATTCTCTGTATCAAAAAACGCAAACGTCCAGGGGCTGCTCCCACAGCAAAGGCCCCAGCGGGGAAAAGTCATGCTGGTCCTCACTGCCTCCGGGAACCCCTTCAAATGCCCCACACCTTTTGGACCTCTCTGCTTTCCTGTGGACTCCATCCTCAAAACCACCGTTTTTCACTCTCGGCAGCCTCCGGAGCAAAAAACGCAGATGTCCAGCCGCTGCTCCCACAGCAAAGGCCCCAGCGGGGAAAAGTCATGCTGGTCCTCAGTGCCTCCGGGAACCCCTTCAAATGCCCCACGCACTTCGGCCCTCTCTGGTTTCTTACAGACTCTATCTTCAAAACCACCGTTTGTCACTCTCGGCAGCCTCCTTTCGTCTGAGATGCAGTCTCTGGCCACAGCGCTGAATGGCCCCTCCTGCAGAGCTCTGTCCTTCCCCAGGAAGTGTTAATGAAAAACCTGTTCGCAAAACCCACTCACAGCTACTCGGTCCGAAATGATCTTACCGCTTTTGCCTCGACACATCAAAATATAAACCGTATACTCTTAAAGGTATACCACCTACCCTTGACTCTACACCCCTGGGCGGGGTGACTCCGAGCCACGCGGATATGCACAGATACTACACAGAACACTACAAACAATGTGCCTCAAAGGTGAGGGAAAACTCTCAGCAAGAAGAATCATGCCGGGATGGAAGTCACTGTCGGGCAAGAAGACCTGCGAGTCACAAGGGCCATGTGAGGAGGGGGGGAGGAGTGGGGGGGGAGGGTTCAACGTGGGAATGAGAGGGAAAAGGGGGAGCCAAGAAAGGAGGAAAGAGGAGACAGCTGGGGGAAAAAAAAAAAGAAGAAAGGGGAGCAGCAGGGAAGAAACAATGAAGGGGGGGCGGGCGAGGTGTGAAGATGGAAAAACAGAAAGAAAGGGAGGTAGAAAGAGAGAGGGGAGACCTGGAACAGGAGAGACAAGACAGGTGGAAAGAGGGGGACAGCGGATGGAGTGGGGGAAAGAAAGGGAGAAATGGGACGGAGGAAAAATGGAGAAAGAAAAGGGGTGATGGGGGGTGAGGAAATGGGGAAGGGGGGACACGGAACACAGATGGTAGGGGGAACTGAGAAAGAAGGGTAGGGAAAAGGGGGGATGCAGGAGAAGGAAAGGGGGAACAAGGGAGAAAGGGGGAGCATGGAACACATTGGGAGAGCGTCATTGAAAAAGAAGGAACGGGGCAACGGGGGGGAAAGGGCAGAGGGAAAGGACGGGGAAAGGGGCAACGGGGAAGAATTAAAGGGGGTACCAAGGATGAAGGGAAAGAGCAAAACAGGAGGCATAGGGGAAAGGAAGGGGGAAAGGGGGACAGTAGTGTGGGGAAGAAAGGGCACGGGGGGTGGGGGGTATAAGGGATAATGAGGGAACAGGGGAGGTAGAACAAAAGGGGAAATAGGGGACATTGGACAGGGGGAAAGAAAGGCAAAGGGGGAAAGGGGCGACAGGGTGGAAGAAAGGGAAAGGAAGGGGGGAACATGGGGTGGGGGAATAAAGGGAAAGAGGGAAAGGTGGGACGGGAGGGAAGAAAGGGGAAAGGGGACAAGGAAAAGAAGGGTAAAGGGGGATGAGGAGAACGGGAAAGAAAGGGAAAAGGGGGGAATGGGGGAACACAGGGAAGAAGGGGGAAAACAGGGAAAGGGGACAGGGAAGGGTGAAGGGGAAATGCAATGAGCGGTCCCATCACCTGAAATACACTATGCCTTATGTCCCTTCTGCTTTCTTTAAAAATACTGAAACGCCATAGACAGACACATACAAGATGCTAACCTGAACCCCTGCTTGATAGTCTCATCATCAGCCCTATAAAGAGTAATTATATCAGCAACTTACACAGTATACAGCAACATTAGTGAAAAACACAAATTTCCATTTTCGGTAAAGTCGGGAATTCATCGAAATGGAATGGAAAAAACAAAAAGCATGCTATTAAACTCTCCCCCGAGGCTTCCCGGAGGCACGGTGGCTCACATGTGCAGCTGACAGAGGTACCGACGTCCTGGAGCTGTGAGCTGGTGGTGTGCGCTGTCAGGAATGGCTGGGAGCGATCCTTCCTCGCCGTGGGGCCCGTCCGCTCCTTGCTGGGGGCAGCCGCCTGTGGAACCCCCTTCTTTTCACTCCTCAGCCAGCTCCAGCAGGCATGCGTGCCCAGGCAGCCCCCGACCCTTGGCACAGCAGGGCCAGCCCCATCCTCAGCCTCACTGGCTGCACCTGAGGCTGCCCCCACTCATCCCCACCTGCAGCCTTTTTAAACCCTTGGCCCCGTCCCACCATCACCTCACTGGTCCCACCTGGGCTGCCCCAGCCCACAGCTGGAGCCCGTCAGGAGCAGGGGCCCTTGCCAAAGCCCCACAGCACATCGCCCCCTCCCCTGCCCCTGTCCCCAGCCACGACCTCTGCACCCAGGGGATGCAAACACATCCAGGGGCACACAAGGGGCAGGAAAAGTTTATTCATTAATGTACGCAAGAAATCCCAGCAGTGAGTTGGCTATAAGGCTCAGTGCCCAAACGCAACAGGACAGAGGGAGAAAAGGCAAGAGAAAAGCAGGAGGAAGGACAGAGGGACATAGAGAAGAGGTGTGAGACAGGGAAGCAGAAAACAGCACGCTGCAAACAAGAGAGGGGTGGGGAGTGGGACAGCCACGTAGAGAGAGGAGAGCGGACAGACTGCGCAAAATAACAGGCATAGAGATGGAGGAACAAATAAGAGCGACAGGGAGCAGGACAGAGGCCAAAGGGACCGGCAGGACAAGAAGACGGAGACAAGACAAGGGGCGGGGAAAATTTCTGCCGTGTCAGGGGGAAAAGAAACATTGGCAAGACATAAAAAATAACACCGGGGATCCGGACAGAGGTAGACATTGAAAGAAAATCTCAAAAGGCAATATGGTACACGAAACATAGACAAAAACTAAAAAATAGGGACAGGGAGATGTAAAAAGAAAGTGAAAAAGAGTGACTGGGTGCAGGAAAGAGAGGGTAGAATGGGGATTTGCAGACAGGTAGACGGCTAGAGGGAGACAAGGACAGAAAATTTTGAAAGCGATGGGATACAAGAATCATACACCAGAATTCAAACCTAGTTACGCAGAGCTGCATGGAGGGAGAGGTAGGAAGACAATTTGAAAAGCGACATAGCACAAGCCACACGGGCAAGAAGTTCAAATTAGTTTGGGGAATCAGAGAGGGAAGGGTAGGAGGGGAAATTAATTTAACTTACTGTTAATCAAATAATGACAAATAGGAACAAACGCAAAATAAAACACCTTCCTGCCACCCCTCCCTCTTTTCCTGGGCGCCTCTTCTCTCCTGACTTCTCTACATCCCAGCCCTGACCAACGCAGGGGACATGGCATGGGGGTTGCGGCTCCTTCCTCCTCAGGCTCTTTTTCTGCTCCAGTGGGGGGTCCCTCCCATGAGGCCGCAGGTCTCGCACAGGCTCTCGGCTTCCTTCAGGCACAGCCACCTGCTCCGGCCTCGGGTCCTCCACGCGCCGCAGGGGCACGTTGGCTCCACCCTGGACCTCCCTGGACTGCAGGGGAACAGCCTGCCTCACCATGGTCTTCACCACAGGCTGCAGGAGAACCTCTGCTCTGCTTCCTACCAGCGCTGCCGATGGGCTCAGCTTTAACCAGCAGCACATCCGTCTCAGTATGGGAACTGGCTGTGCCCAACATGGGAACAACACCCGGTGTCTTCTCACAGAACCCACCCCTGCAGCCCCCGCCCCAGCTAACGACACCTCGCATGGTAAACCCAATGCAACAGCGATGGGCTACAGGCCAGGAAGAAGGAAGCAACAGGAAACCATGCTGACAGAGATGAAAAAAAACAAAACAAAAAACACACAAAACAAAAAAGAGCAATGAGCCACAAGGCAGAGAAGAAGGAATTAAAAAGGGGGGCAGTGAGGTAGACAGAGATAAACTGAAACATACCAAAAAACCTCGATGAGCTGAAGGGGAGAGACAGAGCAATTAAAGAATGGGGACGGGGAGCCAGGCAGAGAGAGAACAATAAAGGTAAAAACAGACTGTGGGACACATATTTTATATTCTAAAATCCTTTATGTAATAGAGGAGGTTTTTTGTAGAGTAGATTTTTATTTTGAACACCTTCGCTATACGCAAACAAATAGTCATATGTCAATAGATAGTAAAATGAGAGGGTTTTCTCTATTTCAATGGCTCCCACCCATGTTTCCAGATTGTAACGTTTTCTAATGTCCCCTATGAATCTCCCTCTTCTGAGGCATACAACCCCAACAATGGACCTTGGGCTGCCGTAAATGGCATCATCCTATTTCAGCGTATTACCAAATAGGCCAGAAGAAAGAGGAAGGATTCAGGTGGACATGCGGCACCTCCTTTAAAGATGAGAAGTATTTGAAGACTTCAAATGAGTGTTGATCCATCTGAAGAAATTTTGCAGCCATTGTTAGTGTGGCAGTAAAGCTGCTGTCTGTTCTCGGGAAAGGGCTTGTTCCTCCCCCTTTCCCTTCAGGTGGAAATGTATGCGTGTGATTCTATACTAAAAAATAAAAAAATAATAAGGAGGAGAGGGGAAAGGGGGGACGGAACAGTGCAGAACAAAAAGGAGAAAAAGTGGGACAGGGGAAAAACAAAAAGGGGGGGAAGAGGGAAAAAAGGAAAGGGGGGAAGGGAAAGTAGAAACACTGGGAGAGAAAGAGGGGACGGGCAAGGCGTAAAGATGGAAAAACAGGAACAACAGTTAGGAGGTGGAGGCCGGAAGGTGGAGGCCAGGAGATAGAGGCCGGAAGGTGGAGGCCAAGAGATAGAGGCCGGAAGGTGGAGGCCGGAGGCCAGAAAGTAAAAGCCGGAAAGTGGAGGCCAGAGGACGAAAAGTGGAGGCCAGAGGATGAAAAGTGGAGGCCGGAAAGGGGAGGCCAGAGGCCCAAAAAGTGGAGGCCCAAAAAGTGGAGGCCCAAAAAGTGGAGGCACAAAAAGTGGAGGCCCAAAAGTGGAGGCCAAAAAGTGGAGGCCCAAAAAGTGGAGGCCCAAAAAGTGGAGGCCAAAAAGTGGAGGCCAACAAGTGGAGGCCAACAAGTGGAGGCCAACAAGTGGAGGCCAACAAGTGGAGGCCAAAAAGTGGAGGCCAGAGGCCAAACAAAAAAATTTTGTAATTTTCATAATTCATTGCCTCAAAACCACCGTTTTTAACCCTCTGTAGTCTCTGTATCAAAAAAAGCAAACGTCCAGCCGCTGCTCCCACAGCAAAGGCCCCAGCGGGGAAAAGTCATGCTGGTCCTCACTGCCTCCGGGAACCCCTTCAAATGCCCCACACCTTTTGGACCTCTCTGCTTTCCTGTGGACTCCATCCTCAAAACAACCGTTTTTAACCCTCGGTAGTCTCTGTAGCAAAAAACGCAAACGTCCAGCCGCTGCTCCCACAGCAAAGGTTCCAAGGCTGAAAAGTCATGCTGGTCCTCACTGCCTCCGGGAACCCCTTCAAATGCCCCACACCTTTTGGACCTCTCTGCTTTCCTGTGGACTCCATCCTCAAAACCACCGTTTTTCACTCTCAGCATCCTCCGGAGCAAAAAACGCAAACGTCCAGCTGCTGCTCGCACAGCAAAGGCCCCAGCGGGGAAAAGTCATGCTGGTCCTCACTGCCTCCGGGAACCCCTTCAAATGCCCCACACCTTTTGCACCTCTCTGCTTTCCTGTGGACTCCACCCTCAAAACCACCGTTTTTCACTCTCGGCAGCCTCCGGAACAAAAAACGCAAACGTCCAGCCGCTGCTCCCACAGCAAAGGCCCCAGCGGGGAAAAGTCATGCTGGTCCTCACTGCCTCCGGGAACCCCTTCAAATGCCCCACACCTTTTGGACCTCTCTGCTTTCCTGTGGACTCCATCCTCAAAACCACCGTTTTTCACTCTCGGCAGCCTCTGTAGCAAAAAACGCAAACGTCCAGCCGCTGCTCCCACAGCAAAGGCCCCAGCAGGGAAAAGTCATGCTGGTCCTCACTGCCTCCGGGAACCCCTTCAAATGCCCCACACCTTTTGGACCTCTCTGCTTTCCTGGGGACTCCATCCTCAAAACTACCGTTTTTCACTCTCGGCAGCCTCCGGAGCAAAAAACGCAAACGTCCAGCCGCTGCTCCCACAGCAAAGGTTCCAAAGCGGAAAAGTCATGCTGGTCCTCACTGCCTCCGGGAACCCCTTCAAATACCCCACACCTTTTGCACCTCTCTGCTTTCCTGTGGACTCCATCCTCAAAACCACCGTTTTTCACTCTCGGCAGCCTCCGGAGCAAAAAACGAAAACGTCCAGCCGCTGCCTCCACAGCAAAGGCCCAAGCGGGGAAAAGTCATGCTGGTCCTCACTGCCTCCAGGAACCCCTTCAAATGCCCCACACCTTTTGGACCTCTCTGCTTTCCTGTGGACTCCATCCTCAAAACCACTGTTTTTCACTCTCGGCAGCCTCCGGAGCAAAAAACGCAAACGTCCAGCTGCTGCTCCCACAGCAAAGGCCCCAGCGGGGAAAAGTCATGCTGGTCCTCACTGCCTCCGGGAACCCCTTCAAATGCCCCACACCTTTTGGACCTCTCTGCTTTCCTGTGGACTCCATCCTCAAAACCACTGTTTTTAACCCTCGGTAGTCTGTGTAGCAAAAAACGCAAACGTCCAGCCGCTGCTCCCACAGCGAAGGCCCCAGCAGGGAAAAGTCATGCTGGTCCTCACTGCCTCCGGGAACCCCTTCAAATGCCCCACACCTTTTGGACCTCTCTGCTTTCCTGTGGACTCCATCCTCAAAACCACCGTTTTTCACTCTCGGCAGCCTCCGGAGCAAAAAACGCAAATGTCCAGCCGCTGCTCCCACAGCAAAGGCTCCAGCGGGGAAAAGTCATGCTGGTCCTCACTACCTCCAGGAACCCCTTCAAATGCCTCACACCTTTTGGACCTCTCTGCTTTCCTGTGGACTCCATCCTCAAAACCACCGTTTTTCACTCTCGGCAGCCTCCGGAGCAAAAAACGCAAACATCCAGCCGCTGCTCCCACAGCAAAGGCCCCAGCGGGGAAAAGTCATGCTGGTCCTCACTGCCTCCGGGAACTCCTTCAAATGCCCCACACCTTTTGGACCTCTCTGCTTTCCTGTGGACTCCATCCTCAAAACCACTGTTTTTCACTCTCGTCAGCCTCCGGAGCAAAAAACGCAAACGTCCAGCCGCTGCTCCCACAGCAAAGGAGCCAGGGGGGAAAAGTCATGCTGGTCCTCACTGCCTCCGGGAACCCCTTCAAATGCCCCACACCTTTTGGACCTCTCTGCTTTCCTGTGGACTCCATCCTCAAAACCACCGTTTTTCACTCTCGGCATCCGCCGGAGCAAAAAACGCTAACGTCCAGCCGCTGCTCCCACAGCAAAGGTTCCAAGGCGGAAAAGTCATGCTGGTCCTCACTGCCTCCGGGAACCCCTTCAAATGCCCCATACCTTTTGGACCTCTCTGTTTTCCTGTGGACTCCATCCTCAAAACCACCGTTTTTCACTCTCGGCATCCGCCGGATCAAAAAACGCAAACGTCCAGCTGCTGCTCCCACAGCAAAGGCCCCAGCGGGGAAAAGTCATGCTGGTCCTCACTGCCTCCGGGAACCCCTTCAAATGCCCCACACCTTTTGGACCTCTCTGCTTTCCTGTGGACTCCATCCTCAAAACCACCGTTTTTCACTCTCGGCAGCCTCCGGAGCAAAAAACGCAAACGTCCAGCCGCTGCTCCCACAGCAAAGGCCCCAGCAGGGAAAAGTCATGCTGGTCCTCACTGCCTCCGGGAACCCCTTCAAATGCCCCACACCTTTTGGACCTCTCTGCTTTCCTGGGGACTCCATCCTCAAAACTACCGTTTTTCACTCTCGGCAGCCTCCGGAGCAAAAAACGCAAACGTCCAGCCGCTGCTCCCACAGCAAAGGTTCCAAAGCGGAAAAGTCATGCTGGTCCTCACTGCCTCCGGGAACCCCTTCAAATACCCCACACCTTTTGCACCTCTCTGCTTTCCTGTGGACTCCATCCTCAAAACCACCGTTTTTCACTCTCGGCAGCCTCCGGAGCAAAAAACGAAAACGTCCAGCCGCTGCTCCCACAGCAAAGGCCCAAGCGGGGAAAAGTCATGCTGGTCCTCACTGCCTCCAGGAACCCCTTCAAATGCCCCACACCTTTTGGACCTCTCTGCTTTCCTGTGGACTCCATCCTCAAAACCACTGTTTTTCACTCTCGGCAGCCTCCGGAGCAAAAAATGCAAACGTCCAGCTGCTGCTCCCACAGCGAAGGCCCCAGCAGGGAAAAGTCATGCTGGTCCTCACTGCCTCTAGGAACCCCTTCAAATGCCCCACACCTTTTGGACCTCTCTGCTTTCCTGTGGACTCCATCCTCAAAACCACCGTTTTTCACTCTCGGCAGCCTCCGGAGCAAAAAACGCAAATGTCCAGCCGCTGCTCCCACAGCAAAGGCCCCAGCGGGGAAAAGTCATGCTGGTCCTCACTACCTCCAGGAACCCCTTCAAATGCCTCACACCTTTTGGACCTCTCTGCTTTCCTGTGGACTCCATCCTCAAAACAACCGTTTTTAAACCTCGGTAGTCTCTGTAGCAAAAAACGCAAACGTCCAGCCGCTGCTCCCACAGCAAAGGTTCCAAGGCTGAAAAGTCATGCTGGTCCTCACTGCCTCCGGGAACCCCTTCAAATGCCCCACACCTTTTGGACCTCTCTGCTTTCCTGTGGACTCCATCCTCAAAACCACCGTTTTTCACTCTCAGCATCCTCCGGAGCAAAAAACGCAAACGTCCAGCTGCTGCTCGCACAGCAAAGGCCCCAGCGGGGAAAAGTCATGCTGGTCCTCACTGCCTCCGGGAACCCCTTCAAATGCCCCACACCTTTTGCACCTCTCTGCTTTCCTGTGGACTCCACCCTCAAAACCACCGTTTTTCACTCTCGGCAGCCTCCGGAACAAAAAACGCAAACGTCCAGCCGCTGCTCCCACAGCAAAGGCCCCAGCGGGGAAAAGTCATGCTGGTCCTCACTGCCTCCGGGAACCCCTTAAAATGCCCCACACCTTTTGGACCTCTCTGCTTTCCTGTGGACTCCATCCTCAAAACCACCGTTTTTCACTCTCGGCAGCCTCTGTAGCAAAAAACGCAAACGTCCAGCCGCTGCTCCCACAGCAAAGGCCCCAGCAGGGAAAAGTCATGCTGGTCCTCACTGCCTCCGGGAACCCCTTCAAATGCCCCACACCTTTTGGACCTCTCTGCTTTCCTGGGGACTCCATCCTCAAAACTACCGTTTTTCACTCTCGGCAGCCTCCGGAGCAAAAAACGCAAACGTCCAGCCGCTGCTCCCACAGCAAAGGTTCCAAAGCGGAAAAGTCATGCTGGTCCTCACTGCCTCCGGGAACCCCTTCAAATACCCCACACCTTTTGCACCTCTCTGCTTTCCTGTGGACTCCATCCTCAAAACCACCGTTTTTCACTCTCGGCAGCCTCCGGAGCAAAAAACGAAAACGTCCAGCCGCTGCCTCCACAGCAAAGGCCCAAGCGGGGAAAAGTCATGCTGGTCCTCACTGCCTCCAGGAACCCCTTCAAATGCCCCACACCTTTTGGACCTCTCTGCTTTCCTGTGGACTCCATCCTCAAAACCACTGTTTTTCACTCTCGGCAGCCTCCGGAGCAAAAAACGCAAACGTCCAGCTGCTGCTCCCACAGCAAAGGCCCCAGCGGGGAAAAGTCATGCTGGTCCTCACTGCCTCCGGGAACCCCTTCAAATGCCCCACACCTTTTGGACCTCTCTGCTTTCCTGTGGACTCCATCCTCAAAACCACTGTTTTTAACCCTCGGTAGTCTGTGTAGCAAAAAACGCAAACGTCCAGCCGCTGCTCCCACAGCGAAGGCCCCAGCAGGGAAAAGTCATGCTGGTCCTCACTGCCTCCGGGAACCCCTTCAAATGCCCCACACCTTTTGGACCTCTCTGCTTTCCTGTGGACTCCATCCTCAAAACCACCGTTTTTCACTCTCGGCAGCCTCCGGAGCAAAAAACGCAAATGTCCAGCCGCTGCTCCCACAGCAAAGGCTCCAGCGGGGAAAAGTCATGCTGGTCCTCACTACCTCCAGGAACCCCTTCAAATGCCTCACACCTTTTGGACCTCTCTGCTTTCCTGTGGACTCCATCCTCAAAACCACCGTTTTTCACTCTCGGCAGCCTCCGGAGCAAAAAACGCAAACATCCAGCCGCTGCTCCCACAGCAAACGCCCCAGCGGGGAAAAGTCATGCTGGTCCTCACTGCCTCCGGGAACTCCTTCAAATGCCCCACACCTTTTGGACCTCTCTGCTTTCCTGTGGACTCCATCCTCAAAACCACTGTTTTTCACTCTCGTCAGCCTCCGGAGCAAAAAACGCAAACGTCCAGCCGCTGCTCCCACAGCAAAGGTCCCAGCGGGGAAAAGTCATGCTGGTCCTCACTGCCTCCGGGAACCCCTTCAAATGCCCCACACCTTTTGGACCTCTCTGCTTTCCTGTGGACTCCATCCTCAAAACCACCGTTTTTCACTCTCGGCATCCGCCGGAGCAAAAAACGCTAACGTCCAGCCGCTGCTCCCACAGCAAAGGTTCCAAGGCGGAAAAGTCATGCTGGTCCTCACTGCCTCCGGGAACCCCTTCAAATGCCCCATACCTTTTGGACCTCTCTGTTTTCCTGTGGACTCCATCCTCAAAACCACCGTTTTTCACTCTCGGCATCCGCCGGATCAAAAAACGCAAACGTCCAGCTGCTGCTCCCACAGCAAAGGCCCCAGCGGGGAAAAGTCATGCTGGTCCTCACTGCCTCCGGGAACCCCTTCAAATGCCCCACACCTTTTGGACCTCTCTGCTTTCCTGTGGACTCCATCCTCAAAACCACCGTTTTTCACTCTCGGCAGCCTCCGGAGCAAAAAACGCAAACGTCCAGCCGCTGCTCCCACAGCAAAGGCCCCAGCAGGGAAAAGTCATGCTGGTCCTCACTGCCTCCGGGAACCCCTTCAAATGCCCCACACCTTTTGGACCTCTCTGCTTTCCTGGGGACTCCATCCTCAAAACTACCGTTTTTCACTCTCGGCAGCCTCCGGAGCAAAAAACGCAAACGTCCAGCCGCTGCTCCCACAGCAAAGGTTCCAAAGCGGAAAAGTCATTCTGGTCCTCACTGCCTCCGGGAACCCCTTCAAATACCCCACACCTTTTGCACCTCTCTGCTTTCCTGTGGACTAGAACCTCAAAACCACCGTTTTTCACTCTCGGCAGCCTCCGGAGCAAAAAACGAAAACGTCCAGCCGCTGCCTCCACAGCAAAGGCCCAAGCGGGGAAAAGTCATGCTGGTCCTCACTGCCTCCAGGAACCCCTTCAAATGCCCCACACCTTTTGGACCTCTCTGCTTTCCTGTGGACTCCATCCTCAAAACCACTGTTTTTCACTCTCGGCAGCCTCCGGAGCAAAAAACGCAAACGTCCAGCTGCTGCTCCCACAGCGAAGGCCCCAGCAGGGAAAAGTCATGCTGGTCCTCACTGCCTCCAGGAACCCCTTCAAATGCCCCACACCTTTTGGACCTCTCTGCTTTCCTGTGGACTCCATCCTCAAAACCACCGTTTTTCACTCTCGGCAGCTTCCGGAGCAAAAAACGCAAATGTCCAGCCGCTGCTCCCACAGCAAAGGCCCCAGCGGGGAAAAGTCATGCTGGTCCTCACTACCTCCAGGAACCCCTTCAAATGCCTCACACCTTTTGGACCTCTCTGCTTTCCTGTGGACTCCATCCTCAAAACCACCGTTTTTCACTCTCGGCAGCCTCCGGAGCAAAAAACGCAAACATCCAGCCGCTGCTCCCACAGCAAAGGCCCCAGCGGGGAAAAGTCATGCTGGTCCTCACTGCCTCCGGGAACCCCTTCAAATGCCCCACACCTTTTGGACCTCTCTGCTTTCCTGTGGACTCCATCCTCAAAACCACTGTTTTTCACTCTCGTCAGCCTCCGGAGCAAAAAACGCAAACGTCCAGCCGCTGCTCCCACAGCAAAGGTCCCAGCGGGGAAAAGTCATGCTGGTCCTCACTGCCTCCGGGAACCCCTTCAAATGCCCCACACCTTTTGGACCTCTTTGCTTTCCTGTGGACTCCATCCTCAAAACCACCGTTTTTCACTCTCGGCATCCGCCGGAGCAAAAAACGCTAACGTCCAGCCGCTGCTCCCACAGCAAAGTTTCCAAGGCGGAAAAGTCATGCTGGTCCTCACTGCCTCCGGGAACCCCTTCAAATGCCCCATACCTTTTGGACCTCTCTGTTTTCCTGTGGACTCCATCCTCAAAACCACCGTTTTTCACTCTCGGCATCCGCCGGATCAAAAAACGCAAACGTCCAGCCGCTGCTCCCACAGCAAAGGCCCCAGCGGGGAAAAGTCATGCTGGTCCTCACTGCCTCCAGGAACCCCTTCAAATGCCCCACACCTTTTGGACCTCTCTGCTTTCCTGTGGACTCCATCCTCAAAACCACCGTTTTTCACTCTCGGCAGCCTCCGGAGCAAAAAGCGCAAACGTCCATCCGCTGCTCCCACAGCAAAGGCCCCAGCGGGGAAAAGTCATGCTGGTCCTCACTACCTCTGGGAACCCCTTCAAATGCCCCACACCTTTTGGACCTCTCTGCTTTCCTGTGGACTCCATCCTCAAAACCACCGTTTTTCACTCTCGGCAGCCTCCGGAGCAAAAAACGCAAATGTCCAGCCGCTGCTCCCACAGCAAAGGCCACAGCGGGGAAAAGTCATGCTGGTCCTCACTGCCTCCGGGAACCCCTTCAAATGTCCCATACGTTTTGGCCCTCTCTGCTTTCCTGTGGACTCCATCCTCAAAACCACCGTTTTTCACTCTCGGCAGCCTCCGGAGCAAAAAACGCAAACGTCCAGCCGCTGCTCCCACAGCAAAGGCCCCAGCAGGGAAAAGTCATGCTGGTCCTCACTGCCTCCGGGAACCCCTTCAAATGCCCCACACCTTTTGGACCTCTCTGCTTTCCTGTGGACTCCATCCTCAAAACCACCGTTTTTAACCCTCGGTAGTCTCTGTAGCAAAAAACGCAAACGTCCAACCGCTGCTCCCACAGCGAAGGCCCCAGCAGGGAAAAGTCATGCTGGTCCTCACTGCCTCCGGGAACCCCTTCAAATGCCCCACACCTTTTGGACCTCTCTGCTTTCCTGTGGACTCCATCCTCAAAACCACCGTTTTTCACTCTCGGCAGCCTCCGGAGCAAAAAACGCAAATGTCCAGCCGCTGCTCCCACAGCAAAGGTTCCAAGGCGGAAAAGTCATGCTGGTCCTCACTACCTCCGGGAACCCCTTCAAATGCCTCACACCTTTTGGACCTCTCTGTTTTCCTGTGGAATCCATCCTCAAAACCACCGTTTTTCACTCTCGGCAGCCTCCGGAGCAAAAAACGCAAACATCCAGCCGCTGCTCCCACAGCAAAGGCCCCAGCGGGGAAAAGTCATGCTGGTCCTCACTGCCTCCGGGAACCCCTTCAAATGCCCCACACCTTTTGGACCTCTCTGCTTTCCTGTGGACTCCATCCTCAAAACCACCGTTTTTCACTCTCGGCAGCCTCCGGAGCAAAAAGCGCAAACGTCCAGCCGCTACTCCCACAGCAAAGGCCCCAGCGGGGAAAAGTCATGCTGGTCCTCACTGCCTCTTGGAACCCCTTCAAATGCCCCACACTTTTTGCACCTCTCTGCTTTCCTGTGGACTCCATCCTCAAAACCACCGTTTTTCACTCTCTATAGCCTCTGGAGCAAAAAACGCAAACGTCCAGCCGCTGCTCCCACAGCAAAGGCCCCAGCGGGGAAAAGTCATGCTGGTCCTCACTACCTCCGGGAACCCCTTCAAATGCCTCACACCTTTTGGACCTCTCTGTTTTCCTGTGGAATCCATCCTCCAAACCACCGTTTTTCACTCTCGGCAGCCTCCGGAGCAAAAAACGCAAACATCCAGCCGCTGCTCCCACAGCAAAGGCCCCAGCGGGGAAAAGTCATGCTGGTCCTCACTGCCTCCGGGAACCCCTTCAAATGCCCCACACCTTTTGGACCTCTCTGCTTTCCTGTGGACTCCATCCTCAAAACCACTGTTTTTCACTCTCGTCAGCCTCCGGAGCAAAAAAAGCAAACGTCCAGCCGCTGCTCCCACAGCAAAGGTCCCAGCGGGGAAAAGTCATGCTGGTCCTCACTGCCTCCGGGAACCCCTTCAAATGCCCCACACCTTTTGGACCTCTCTGCTTTCCTGTGGACTCCATCCTCAAAACCACCGTTTTTCACTCTCGGCATCCGCCGGAGCAAAAAACGCTAACGTCCAGCCGCTGCTCCCACAGCAAAGGTTCCAAGGCGGAAAAGTCATGCTGGTCCTCACTGCCTCCGGGAACCCCTTCAAATGCCCCATACCTTTTGGACATCTCTGTTTTCCTGTGGACTCCATCCTCAAAACCGCCGTTTTTCACTCTCGGCATCCGCCGGATCAAAAAACGCAAACGTCCAGCCGCTGCTCCCACAGCAAAGGCCCCAGCGGGGAAAAGTCATGCTGGTCCTCACTGCCTCCAGGAACCCCTTCAAATGCCCCACACCTTTTGGACCTCTCTGCTTTCCTGTGGACTCCATCCTCAAAACCACCGTTTTTCACTCTCAGCAGCCTCCGGAGCAAAAAACGCAAACGTCCAGCCGCTGCTCCCACAGCAAAGGCCCCAGCGGGGAAAAGTCATGCTGGTCCTCACTGCCTCCAGGAACCCCTTCAAATGCCCCACACCTTTTGGACCTCTCTGCTTTCCTGTGGACTCCATCCTCAAAACCATTGTTTTTAAACCTCGGCAGCCTCCGGAGCAAAAAGCGCAAACGTCCAGCCCCTGCTCCCACAGCAAAGGCCCCAGCGGGGAAAAGTCATGCTGGTCCTCACTGCCTCCAGGAACCCCTTCAAATGCCCCACACCTTTTGGACCTCTCTGCTTTCCTGTGGACTCCATCCTCAAAACCACCGTTTTTCACTCTCGGCAGCCTCCGGAGCAAAAAACGCAAACGTCCAGCCGCTGCTCCCACAGCAAAGCCCCAGCGGGGAAAAGTCATGCTGGTCCTCACTGCCTCCGGGAACCCCTTCAAATGCCCCACATTTTTTGGACCTCTCTGCTTTCCTGTGGACTCCATCCTCAAAACACCCGTTTTTAACCCTCGGTAGTCTCTGTAGCAAAAAACGCAAGCGTCCAGCCGCTGCTCCCACAGCAAAGGCCCCAGCGGGGAAAAGTCATGCTGGTCCTCACTGCCTCCGGGAACCCCTTCAAATGCCCCACAGCTTTTGGACCTCTCTGCTTTCCTGTGGACTCCATCCTCAAAACCACCGTTTTTCACCCTGAGCAGCCTCCAGAGCAAAAAATGCAAACGTCCAGCCGCTGCTACCACAGCAAAGGCCCCAGCGGGGAAAAGTCATGCTGGTCCTCACTGCCTCCGGGAACCCCTTCAAATGCCCCACACCTTTTGGACCTCTCTGCTTTCCTGTGGACTCCATCCTCAAAACCACCGTTTTTCACTCTTGGCATCCGCCGGAGCAAAAAACGCAAACGTCCAGCCGCTGCTCCCACAGCAAAGGTTCCAAGGCAGAAAAGTCATGCTGGTCCTCACTGCCTCCGGGAACCCCTTCAAATGCCCCACACCTTTTGGACCTCTCTGCTTTCCTGTGGACTCCATCCTCAAAACCACCGTTTTTCACTCTCGGCAGTCTCCGGAGCAAAAAACGCAAACGTCCAGCCGCTGCTTCCACAGCAAAGGCCCCAGCGGGGAAAAGTCATGCTGGTCCTCACTGCCTCCAGGAACCCCTTCAAGTGCCCCACACCTTTTGGACCTCTCTGCTTTCCTGTGGACTCCATCCTCAAAACCACCGTTTTTCACTCTCGGCAGCCTCCGGAGCAAAAAACGCAAACGTCCAGCCGCTGCTCCCACAGCAAAGGCCCCAGCGGGGAAAAGACATGCTGGTCCTCACTGCCTCCGGGAACCCCTTCAAATGCCCCACACCTTTTGGACCTCTCTGCTTTCCTGTGGACTCCATCCTCAAAACCACCGTTTTTCACTCTCGGCAGCCTCCGGAGCAAAAAACGCAAACGTCCAGCCGCTGCTCCCACAGCAAAGGCCCCAGCGGGGAAAAGTCATGCTGGTCCTCACTGCCTCCAGGAACCCCTTCAAATGCCCCACACCTTTTGGACCTCTCTGCTTTCCTGTGGAATCCATCCTCAAAACCACTGTTTTTCACTCTCGGCAGCCTCCGGAGCAAAAAACGCAAACGTCCACCCCTGCTACCACAGCAAAGGCCCCAGCGGGGAAAAGTCATGCTGGTCCTCACTGCCTCCGGGAACCCCTTCAAATGCCCCACACCTTTTGGACCTCTCTGCTTTCCTGTGGACTCCATCCTCAAAACCATCGTTATTAACCCTCGGTAGTCTCTGTAGCAAAAAACGCAAACGTCCAGCCGCTGCTCCCACAGCAAAGGTTCCAAGGCGGAAAAGTCATGCTGGTCCTCACTGCCTCCGGGAACCCCTTCAAATGCCCCACACCTTTTGGACCTCTCTGCTTTCCTGTGGACTCCATCCTCAAAACCAACATTATTAACCCTCGGTAGTCTCTGTAGCAAAAAACGCAGATGTCCAGCCGCTGCTCCCACAGCAAAGGCCCCAGCGGGGAAAAGTCATGCTGGTCCTCACTGCCTCCGGGAACCCCTTCAAATGCCCCACACCTTTTGGACCTCTCTGCTTTCATGTGGGCTCCATCCTCAAAACCACCGTTTTTCACTCTCGGCAGCCTCCGGAGCAAAAAACGCAAACGTCCAGCCGCTGCTACCACAGCAAAGGCCCCAGCGGGGAAAAGTCATGCTGGTCCTCACTGCCTCCAAGAACCCCTTCAAATGCCCCACACCTTTTGGACCTCTCTGCTTTCCTGTAGACTCCATCCTCAAAACCACCGTTTTTCACTCTCGGCAGCCTCCGGAGCAAAAAACGCAAACGTCCAGCCGCTGCTTCCACAGCAAAGGCCCCAGCGGGGAAAAGTCATGCTGGTCCTCACTGCCTCCGGGAACCCCTTCAAATGCCCCACACCTTTTGGACCTCTCTGCTTTCCTGTGGACTCCATCCTCAAAACCACCTTTTTTTACTCTCGGCAGCCTCCGGAGCAAAAAACGCAAACGTCCAGCCGCTGCTCCCACAGCAACGGCCCCAGCGGGGAAAAGTCATGTTGGTCCTCACTGCCTCCGGGAACCCCTTCAAATGCCCCACACCTTTTGGACCTCTCTGCTTTCCTGTGGACTCCATCCTCAAAACCACCGTTTTTCACTCTCGGCAGCCTCCGGAGCAAAAAACGCAAACGTCCAGCCGCTGCTCCCACAGCAAAGGCCCCAGCGGGGAAAAGTCATGCTGGTCCTCACTACCTCCGGGAACCCCTTCAAATGCCCCACACCTTTTGGACCTCTCTGCTTTCCTGTGGACTCCATCCTCAAAACCACCGTTTTTCACTCTCGGCAGCCTCCGGAGCAAAAAACGCAAACATCCAGCCGCTGCTCCCACAGCAAAGGCCCCAACAGGGAAAAGTCATGCTGGTCCTCACTGCCTCCGGGAACCCCTTCAAATGCCCCACACCTTTTGGACCTCTCTGCTTTCCTCTGGACTCCATCCTCAAAACCACCGTTTTTCACTCTCGGCATCCGCCGGAGCAAAAAACGTAAACGTCCAGCCGCTGCTCCCACAGCAAAGGCCCCAGCGGGGAAAAGTCATGCTGGTTCTCACTGCCTCCGGGAACCCCTTCAAATGCCCCACACCTTTTGGACCTCTCTGCTTTCCTGTGGACTCCATCCTCAAAACCACCGTTTTTCACTCTCGGCATCCGCCGGAGCAAAAAACGCAAACGTCCAGCCGCTGGTCCCACAGCAAAGGCCCCAGCAGGGAAAAGTCATGCTGGTCCTCACTGCCTCCGGGAACCCCTTCAAATGCCCCACACCTTTTGGACCTCTCTGCTTTCCTGTGGACTCCATCCTCAAAACCACCGATTTTCACTCCCGGCAGCGTCCGGAGCAAAAAACGCAAACGTCCAGCCGCTGGTCCCACAGAAAAGGCCCCAGTGGGGAAAAGTCATGCTGGTCCTCACTGCCTCCGGGAACCCCTTCAAATGCCCCACACCTTTTGGACCTCTCTGCTTTCCTGTGGACTCCATCCTCAAAACCACAGTTTTTCACTCTCGGCAGCCTCCAGAGCAGAAAACGCAAACGTCCAGCCGCTGCTCCCACAGCAAAGGCCCCAGCGGGGAAAAGTCATGCTGGTCCTCACTGCCTCTGGGAACCCCTTCAAATGCCCCACACCTTTTGGACCTCTCTGCTTTCCTGTGGACTCCATCCTCAAAACCACCGTTTTTCGCTCTCGGTAGTCTCTGTAGCAAAAAACGCAAACGTCCAGCCGCTGCTCCCACAGCGAAGGCCCCAGCGGGGAAAGGTCATGCTGGTCCTCACTGCCTCCGGGAACCCCTTCAAATGCCCCACACCTTTTGGACCTCTCTGCTTTCCTGTGGACTCCATCCTCAAAACCACCGTTATTAACCCTCGGTAGTCTCTGTAGCAAAAAACGCAAACGTCCAGCCGCTGCTCCCACAGCAAAGGCCCCAGCGGGGAAAAGTCATGCTGGTCCTCACTGCCTCCGGGAACCCCTTCAAATGCCCCACACCTTTTGCACCTCTCTGCTTTCCTGTGGAATCCATCCTCAAAACCATCGTTATTAACCCTCGGTAGTCTCTGTAGCAGAAAACGCAAACGTCCAGCCGCTGCTCCCACAGCAAAGGTTCCAAGGCTGAAAAGTCATGCTGGTCCTCACTGCCTCCAGGAACCCCTTCAAATGCCCCACACCTTTTGGACCTCTCTGCTTTCCTGTGGACTCCATCCTCAAAACCACCATTATTAACCCTCGGTAGTCTCTGTAGCAAAAAACGCAGATGTTAAGCCGCTGCTCCCACAGCAAAGGCCCCAGCGGGGAAAAGTCATGCTGGTCCTCACTGCCTCCGGGAACCCCTTCAAATGCCCCACACCTTTTGGACCTCTCTGCTTTCCTGTGGACTCCATCCTCAAAACCACCGTTTTTCACTCTTGGCATCCGCCGGAGCAAAAAACACAAACGTCCAGCTGCTGCTCCCACACCAAAGGTTCCAAGGCGGAAAAGTCATGCTGGTCCTCACTGCCTCCGGGAACCCCTTCAAATGCCCCACACCTTTTGGACCTCTCTGCTTTCCTGTGGACTCCATCCCCAAAACCACCGTTTTTCACTCTCAGCAGCCTCCAGAGCAAAAAACGCAAACGTCCAGCCGCTGCTCCCACAGCAAAGGCCGCAGCGGGGAAAAGTCATGCTGGTCCTCACTGCCTCCGGGAACCCCTTCAAATGCCCCACACCTTTTGGACCTCTCTGCTTTCCTGTGGACTCCATCCTCAAAACCACCGTTTTTCACTCTCGGCAGCCTCCGGAGCAAAAACCGCAAACGTCCAGCCGCTGCTCCCACAGCAAAGCCCCAGCGGGGAAAAGTCATGCTGGTCCTCACTGCCTCCCCGAACCCCTTCAAATACCCCACATTTTTTGGACCTCTCTGCTTTCCTGTGGACTCCATCCTCAAAACCACCGTTTTTAACCCTCGGTAGTCTCTGTAGCAAAAAACGCAAGCGTCCAGCCGCCGCTCCCACAGCAAAGGTTCCAAGGCGGAAAAGTCATGCTGGTCCTCACTGCCTCCGGGAACCCCTTCAAATGCCCCACACCTTTTGGACCTCTCTGCTTTCCTGTGGACTCCATCCTCAAAACCACCGTTTTTCAACCTCAGTAGCCTCCGGAGCAAAAAATGCAAACGTCCAGCCGCTGCTACCACAGCAAAGGCCCCAGCGGGGAAAAGTCATGCTGGTCCTCACTGCCTCCGGGAACCCCTTCAAATGCCCCACACCTGTTTGACCTCTCTGCTTTCCTGTGGACTCCATCCTCAAAACCACCGTTTTTCACTCTCGGCAGCCTCCGGAGCAAAAAACGCAGATGTCCAGCCGCTGCTCCCACAGCAAAGGCCCCAGCGGGGAAAAGTCATGCTGGTCCTCACTGCCTCCGGGAACCCCTTCAAATGCCCCACACCTTTTGGACCTCTCTGTTTTCCTGTGGACTCCATCCTCAAAACCACCGTTTTTCACTCTCGGCAGCCTCCGGAGCAAAAAACGCAAACGTCCAGCCGCTGCTCCCACACCAAAGGTTCCAAGGCGGAAAAGTCATGCTGGTCCTCACTGCCTCCGGGAACCCCTTCAAATGCCCCACACCTTTTGGACCTCTCTGTTTTCCTGTGGACTCCATCCTCAAAACCACCGATTTTCACTCCCGGCAGCGTCCGGAGCAAAAAACGCAAACGTCCAGCCTCTGGTCCCACAGAAAAGGCCCCAGTGGGGAAAAGTCATGCTGGTCCTCACTGCCTCCGGGAACCCCTTCAAATGCCCCACACCTTTTGGACCTCTCTGCTTTCCTGTGGACTCCATCCTCAAAACCACAGTTTTTCACTCTCGGCAGCCTCCAGAGCAGAAAACGCAAACGTCCAGCCGCTGCTACCACAGCAAAGGCCCCAGCAGGGAAAAGTCATGCTGGTCCTCACTGCCTCCAGGAACCCCTTCAAATGCCCCACACCTTTTGGACCTCTCTGCTTTCCTGTGGACTCCATCCTCAAAACCACCGTTTTTCACTCTCGGCAGCCTCCGGAGCAAAAAACGCAAAAGTCCAGCCGCTGCTCCCACAGCAAAGGTTCCAAGGCTGAAAAGTCATGCTGGTCCTCACTGCCTCCGGGAACCCCTTCAAATGCCCCACACCTTTTGGACCTCTCTGCTTTCCTGTGGACTCCATCCTCAAAACCACCGTTTTTCACTCTCGGCAGCCTCCGGAGCAAAAAACGCAAACGTCCAGCCGCTGCTCCCACAGCAAAGGCCCCAGCGGGGAAAAGTCATGCTGGTCCTCACTGGCTCGGGGAACCCCTTCAAATGCCCCACACCTTTTGGACCTCTCTGCTTTCCTGTGGACTCCATCCTCAAAACCACCGTTTTTAACCCTCGGCAGCCTCCGGAGCAAAAAACGCAAACGTCCAGCCGCTGCTCCCACAGCAAAGGCCCCAGCGGGGAAAAGTCATGCTGGTCCTCACTGCCTCTGGGAACCCCTTCAAATGCCCCACACCTTTTGGACCTCTCTGCTTTCCTGTGGACTCCATCCTCAAAACCACCGTTTTTCGCTCTCGGTAGTCTCTGTAGCAAAAAACGCAAACGTCCAGCCGCTGCTCCCACAGCGAAGGCCCCAGCGGGGAAAGGTCATGCTGGTCCTCACTGCCTCCGGGAACCCCTTCAAATGCCCCACACCTTTTGCACCTCTCTGCTTTCCTGTGGAATCCATCCTCAAAACCATCGTTATTAACCCTCGGTAGTCTCTGTAGCAGAAAACGCAAACGTCCAACCGCTGCTCCCACAGCAAAGGTTCCAAGGCGGAAAAGTCATGCTGGTCCTCACTGCCTCTGGGAACCCCTTCAAATGCCCCACACCTTTTGGACCTCTCTGCTTTCCTGTGGACTCCATGTTCAAAACCACCGTTTTTCACCCTCAGTAGCCTCCGGAGCAAAAAATGCAAACGTCCAGCCGCTGCTACCACAGCAAAGGCCCCAGCGGGGAAAAGTCATGCTGGTCCTCACTGCCTCCGGGAACCCCTTCAAATGCCCCACACCTTTTGGACCTCTCTGCTTTCCTGTGGACTAGAACCTCAAAAGCACCATTTTTCACTCTCGGCAGCCTCCGGAGCAAAAAACGCAAACGTCCAGCCGCTGCTCCCACAGCAAAGGAGCCAGGGGGGAAAAGTCATGCTGGTCCTCACTGCCTCCAGGAACCCCTTCAAGTGCCCCACACCTTTTGGACCTCTCTGCTTTCCTGTGGACTCCATCCTCAAAACCACCGTTTTTCACTCTCGGCAGCCTCCGGAGCAAAAAACGCAAACGTCCAGCCGCTGCTCCCACAGCAAAGGCCCCAGCGGGGAAAAGACATGCTGGTCCTCACTGCCTCCGGGAACCCCTTCAAATGCCCCACACCTTTTGGACCTCTCTGCTTTCCTGTGGACTCCATCCTCAAAACCACCGTTTTTCACTCTCGGCAGCCTCCGGAGCAAAAAACGCAAACGTCCAGCCGCTGCTCCCACAGCAAAGGCCCCAGCGGGGAAAAGTCATGCTGGTCCTCACTGCCTCCAGGAACCCCTTCAAATGCCCCACACCTTTTGGACCTCTCTGCTTTCCTGTGGAATCCATCCTCAAAACCACTGTTTTTCACTCTCGGCAGCCTCCGGAGCAAAAAACGCAAACGTCCACCCCTGCTACCACAGCAAAGGCCCCAGCGGGGAAAAGTCATGCTGGTCCTCACTTCCTCCGGGAACCCCTTCAAATGCCCCACACCTTTTGGACCTCTCTGCTTTCCTGTGGACTCCATCCTCAAAACCATCGTTATTAACCCTCGGTAGTCTCTGTAGCAAAAAACGCAAACGTCCAGCCGCTGCTCCCACAGCAAAGGTTCCAAGGCGGAAAAGTCATGCTGGTCCTCACTGCCTCCGGGAACCCCTTCAAATGCCCCACACCTTTTGGACCTCTCTGCTTTCCTGTGGACTCCATCCTCAAAACCAACATTATTAACCCTCGGTAGTCTCTGTAGCAAAAAACGCAGATGTCCAGCCGCTGCTCCCACAGCAAAGGCCCCAGCGGGGAAAAGTCATGCTGGTCCTCACTGCCTCCGGGAACCCCTTCAAATGCCCCACACCTTTTGGACCTCTCTGCTTTCATGTGGGCTCCATCCTCAAAACCACCGTTTTTCACTCTCGGCAGCCTCCGGAGCAAAAAACGCAAACGTCCAGCCGCTGCTACCACAGCAAAGGCCCCAGCGGGGAAAAGTCATGCTGGTCCTCACTGCCTCCAAGAACCCCTTCAAATGCCCCACACCTTTTGGACCTCTCTGCTTTCCTGTAGACTCCATCCTCAAAACCACCGTTTTTCACTCTCGGCAGCCTCCGGAGCAAAAAACGCAAACGTCCAGCCGCTGCTTCCACAGCAAAGGCCCCAGCGGGGAAAAGTCATGCTGGTCCTCACTGCCTCCGGGAACCCCTTCAAATGCCCCACACCTTTTGGACCTCTCTGCTTTCCTGTGGACTCCATCCTCAAAACCACCTTTTTTTACTCTCGGCAGCCTCCGGAGCAAAAAACGCAAACGTCCAGCCGCTGCTCCCACAGCAACGGCCCCAGCGGGGAAAAATCATGTTGGTCCTCACTGCCTCCGGGAACCCCTTCAAATGCCCCACACCTTTTGGACCTCTCTGCTTTCCTGTGGACTCCATCCTCAAAACCACCGTTTTTCACTCTCGGCAGCCTCCGGAGCAAAAAACGCAAACGTCCAGCCGCTGCTCCCACAGCAAAGGCCCCAGCGGGGAAAAGTCATGCTGGTCCTCACTACCTCCGGGAACCCCTTCAAATGCCCCACACCTTTTGGACCTCTCTGCTTTCCTGTGGACTCCATCCTCAAAACCACCGTTTTTCACTCTCGGCAGCCTCCGGAGCAAAAAACGCAAACATCCAGCCGCTGCTCCCACAGCAAAGGCCCCAGCAGGGAAAAGTCATGCTGGTCCTCACTGCCTCCGGGAACCCCTTCAAATGCCCCACACCTTTTGGACCTCTCTGCTTTCCTGTGGACTCCATCCTCAAAACCACCGTTTTTCACTCTCGGCAGCCTCCGGAGCAAAAAACGCAAACGTCCAGCCGCTGCTCCCACAGCAAAGGCCCCAGCGGGGAAAAGTCATGCTGGTCCTCACTACCTCCGGGAACCCCTTCAAATGCCCCACACCTTTTGGACCTCTCTGCTTTCCTGTGGACTCCATCCTCAAAACCACCGTTTTTCACTCTCGGCAGCCTCCGGAGCAAAAAACGCAAACATCCAGCCGCTGCTCCCACAGCAAAGGCCCCAGCAGGGAAAAGTCATGCTGGTCCTCACTGCCTCCGGGAACCCCTTCAAATGCCCCACACCTTTTGGACCTCTCTGCTTTCCTCTGGACTCCATCCTCAAAACCACCGTTTTTCACTCTCGGCATCCGCCGGAGCAAAAAACGTAAACGTCCAGCCGCTGCTCCCACAGCAAAGGCCCCAGCGGGGAAAAGTCATGCTGGTTCTCACTGCCTCCGGGAACCCCTTCAAATGCCCCACACCTTTTGGACCTCTCTGCTTTCCTGTGGACTCCATCCTCAAAACCACCGTTTTTCACTCTCGGCATCCGCCGGAGCAAAAAACGCAAACGTCCAGCCGCTGGTCCCACAGCAAAGGCCCCAGCAGGGAAAAGTCATGCTGGTCCTCACTGCCTCCGGGAACCCCTTCAAATGCCCCACACCTTTTGGACCTCTCTGCTTTCCTGTGGACTCCATCCTCAAAACCACCGATTTTCACTCCCGGCAGCGTCCGGAGCAAAAAACGCAAACGTCCAGCCGCTGGTCCCACAGAAAAGGCCCCAGTGGGGAAAAGTCATGCTGGTCCTCACTGCCTCCGGGAACCCCTTCAAATGCCCCACACCTTTTGGACCTCTCTGCTTTCCTGTGGACTCCATCCTCAAAACCACAGTTTTTCACTCTCGGCAGCCTCCAGAGCAGAAAACGCAAACGTCCAGCCGCTGCTCCCACAGCAAAGGCCCCAGCGGGGAAAAGTCATGCTGGTCCTCACTGCCTCTGGGAACCCCTTCAAATGCCCCACACCTTTTGGACCTCTCTGCTTTCCTGTGGACTCCATCCTCAAAACCACCGTTTTTCGCTCTCGGTAGTCTCTGTAGCAAAAAACGCAAACGTCCAGCCGCTGCTCCCACAGCGAAGGCCCCAGCGGGGAAAGGTCATGCTGGTCCTCACTGCCTCCGGGAACCCCTTCAAATGCCCCACACCTTTTGGACCTCTCTGCTTTCCTGTGGACTCCATCCTCAAAACCACCGTTATTAACCCTCGGTAGTCTCTGTAGCAAAAAACGCAAACGTCCAGCCGCTGCTCCCACAGCAAAGGCCCCAGCGGGGAAAAGTCATGCTGGTCCTCACTGCCTCCGGGAACCCCTTCAAATGCCCCACACCTTTTGCACCTCTCTGCTTTCCTGTGGAATCCATCCTCAAAACCATCGTTATTAACCCTCGGTAGTCTCTGTAGCAGAAAACGCAAACGTCCAGCCGCTGCTACCACAGCAAAGGTTCCAAGGCTGAAAAGTCATGCTGGTCCTCACTGCCTCCAGGAACCCCTTCAAATGCCCCACACCTTTTGGACCTCTCTGCTTTCCTGTGGACTCCATCCTCAAAACCACCATTATTAACCCTCGGTAGTCTCTGTAGCAAAAAACGCAGATGTTAAGCCGCTGCTCCCACAGCAAAGGCCCCAGCGGGGAAAAGTCATGCTGGTCCTCACTGCCTCCGGGAACCCCTTCAAATGCCCCACACCTTTTGGACCTCTCTGCTTTCCTGTGGACTCCATCCTCAAAACCACCGTTTTTCACTCTTGGCATCCGCCGGAGCAAAAAACACAAACGTCCAGCTGCTGCTCCCACACCAAAGGTTCCAAGGCGGAAAAGTCATGCTGGTCCTCACTGCCTCCGGGAACCCCTTCAAATGCCCCACACCTTTTGGACCTCTCTGCTTTCCTGTGGACTCCATCCCCAAAACCACCGTTTTTCACTCTCAGCAGCCTCCAGAGCAAAAAACGCAAACGTCCAGCCGCTGCTCCCACAGCAAAGGCCGCAGCGGGGAAAAGTCATGCTGGTCCTCACTGCCTCCGGGAACCCCTTCAAATGCCCCACACCTTTTGGACCTCTCTGCTTTCCTGTGGACTCCATCCTCAAAACCACCGTTTTTCACTCTCGGCAGCCTCCGGAGCAAAAACCGCAAACGTCCAGCCGCTGCTCCCACAGCAAAGCCCCAGCGGGGAAAAGTCATGCTGGTCCTCACTGCCTCCCCGAACCCCTTCAAATACCCCACATTTTTTGGACCTCTCTGCTTTCCTGTGGACTCCATCCTCAAAACCACCGTTTTTAACCCTCGGTAGTCTCTGTAGCAAAAAACGCAAGCGTCCAGCCGCCGCTCCCACAGCAAAGGTTCCAAGGCGGAAAAGTCATGCTGGTCCTCACTGCCTCCGGGAACCCCTTCAAATGCCCCACACCTTTTGGACCTCTCTGCTTTCCTGTGGACTCCATCCTCAAAACCACCGTTTTTCAACCTCAGTAGCCTCCGGAGCAAAAAATGCAAACGTCCAGCCGCTGCTACCACAGCAAAGGCCCCAGCGGGGAAAAGTCATGCTGGTCCTCACTGCCTCCGGGAACCCCTTCAAATGCCCCACACCTGTTTGACCTCTCTGCTTTCCTGTGGACTCCATCCTCAAAACCACCGTTTTTCACTCTCGGCAGCCTCCGGAGCAAAAAACGCAGATGTCCAGCCGCTGCTCCCACAGCAAAGGCCCCAGCGGGGAAAAGTCATGCTGGTCCTCACTGCCTCCGGGAACCCCTTCAAATGCCCCACACCTTTTGGACCTCTCTGTTTTCCTGTGGACTCCATCCTCAAAACCACCGTTTTTCACTCTCGGCAGCCTCCGGAGCAAAAAACGCAAACGTCCAGCCGCTGCTCCCACACCAAAGGTTCCAAGGCGGAAAAGTCATGCTGGTCCTCACTGCCTCCGGGAACCCCTTCAAATGCCCCACACCTTTTGGACCTCTCTGTTTTCCTGTGGACTCCATCCTCAAAACCACCGATTTTCACTCCCGGCAGCGTCCGGAGCAAAAAACGCAAACGTCCAGCCTCTGGTCCCACAGAAAAGGCCCCAGTGGGGAAAAGTCATGCTGGTCCTCACTGCCTCCGGGAACCCCTTCAAATGCCCCACACCTTTTGGACCTCTCTGCTTTCCTGTGGACTCCATCCTCAAAACCACAGTTTTTCACTCTCGGCAGCCTCCAGAGCAGAAAACGCAAACGTCCAGCCGCTGCTACCACAGCAAAGGCCCCAGCAGGGAAAAGTCATGCTGGTCCTCACTGCCTCCAGGAACCCCTTCAAATGCCCCACACCTTTTGGACCTCTCTGCTTTCCTGTGGACTCCATCCTCAAAACCACCGTTTTTCACTCTCGGCAGCCTCCGGAGCAAAAAACGCAAAAGTCCAGCCGCTGCTCCCACAGCAAAGGTTCCAAGGCTGAAAAGTCATGCTGGTCCTCACTGCCTCCGGGAACCCCTTCAAATGCCCCACACCTTTTGGACCTCTCTGCTTTCCTGTGGACTCCATCCTCAAAACCACCGTTTTTCACTCTCGGCAGCCTCCGGAGCAAAAAACGCAAACGTCCAGCCGCTGCTCCCACAGCAAAGGCCCCAGCGGGGAAAAGTCATGCTGGTCCTCACTGGCTCGGGGAACCCCTTCAAATGCCCCACACCTTTTGGACCTCTCTGCTTTCCTGTGGACTCCATCCTCAAAACCACCGTTTTTAACCCTCGGCAGCCTCCGGAGCAAAAAACGCAAACGTCCAGCCGCTGCTCCCACAGCAAAGGCCCCAGCGGGGAAAAGTCATGCTGGTCCTCACTGCCTCTGGGAACCCCTTCAAATGCCCCACACCTTTTGGACCTCTCTGCTTTCCTGTGGACTCCATCCTCAAAACCACCGTTTTTCGCTCTCGGTAGTCTCTGTAGCAAAAAACGCAAACGTCCAGCCGCTGCTCCCACAGCGAAGGCCCCAGCGGGGAAAGGTCATGCTGGTCCTCACTGCCTCCGGGAACCCCTTCAAATGCCCCACACCTTTTGCACCTCTCTGCTTTCCTGTGGAATCCATCCTCAAAACCATCGTTATTAACCCTCGGTAGTCTCTGTAGCAGAAAACGCAAACGTCCAACCGCTGCTCCCACAGCAAAGGTTCCAAGGCGGAAAAGTCATGCTGGTCCTCACTGCCTCTGGGAACCCCTTCAAATGCCCCACACCTTTTGGACCTCTCTGCTTTCCTGTGGACTCCATGTTCAAAACCACCGTTTTTCACCCTCAGTAGCCTCCGGAGCAAAAAATGCAAACGTCCAGCCGCTGCTACCACAGCAAAGGCCCCAGCGGGGAAAAGTCATGCTGGTCCTCACTGCCTCCGGGAACCCCTTCAAATGCCCCACACCTTTTGGACCTCTCTGCTTTCCTGTGGACTAGAACCTCAAAAGCACCATTTTTCACTCTCGGCAGCCTCCGGAGCAAAAAACGCAAACGTCCAGCCGCTGCTCCCACAGCAAAGGAGCCAGGGGGGAAAAGTCATGCTGGTCCTCACTGCCTCCGGGAACCCCTTCAAATGCCCCACACCTTTTGGACCTCTCTGCTTTCCTGTGGACTTTAACCTCAAAACCGCCATTTTTCACTTTCGTCAGACTCCGGAGCAAAAAACGCAAACGTCCGGCCGCTGCTCCCACAGCAAAGGAGCCAGGGGGGAAAAGTCATGCTGGTCCTCACTGCCTCCGGGAACCCCTTCAAATGCCCCACACCTTTTGGACCTCTCTGCTTTCCTGTGGACTATAACCTCAAAAGCACCATTTTTCACTCTCTGCACACTCCGGAGCAAAAATCGCAAACGTCCAGCCGCTGCTCCCACAGCAAAGGAGCCAGGGGGGAAAAGTCATGCTGGTCCTCACTGCCTCCGGGAACCCCTTCAAATGCCCCACACCTTTTGGACCTCTCTGCTTTCCTGTGGACTATAACCTCAAAACCGCCATTTTTTACTCTCGGCACACTCCGGAGCAAAAAACGCAAATGTCCAGCCACTGCTCCCACAGCAAAGGAGCCAGGGGGGAAAAGTCATGCTGGTCCTCACTGCCTCCGGGAACCCCTTCAAATGCCCCACACCTTTTGGACCTCTCTGCTTTCCTGTGGACTAGAACCTCAAAACCAGCATTTTTCACTCTCGGCACACTCCGGAGCAAAAAACGCAAACGTCCAGCCGCTGCTCCCACAGCAAAGGAGCCAGGGGGGAAAAGTCATGCTGGTCCTCACTGCCTCCGGGAACCCCTTCAAATGCCCCACACCTTTTGGACCTCTCTGCTTTCCTGTGGACTAGAACCTCAAAAGCACTATTTTTCACTCTCGGCGCACTCCGGAGCAAAAAACGCAAACGTCCAGCCGCTGCTCCCACAGCAAAGGAGCCAGGGGGGAAAAGTCATGCTGGTCCTCACTGCCTGCGGGAACCCCTTCAAATGCCCCACACCTTTTGGACCTCTCTGCTTTCCTGTGGACTAGAACCTCAAAACCGCCATTTTTCACGCTCGGTACACTCCGCAGCAAAAAACGCAAACGTCCAGCCGCTGCTCCCACAGCAAAGGAGCCAGGGGGGAAAAGTCATGCTGGTCCTCACTGGCTCGGGGAAGCCCTTCAAATGCCCCACACCTTTTGGACCTCTCTGCTTTCCTGTGGACTCCATCCTCAAAACCACCGTTTTTAACCCTCGGCAGCCTCCGGAGCAAAAAACGCAAACGTCCAGCCGCTGCTCCCACAGCAAAGGCCCCAGCGGCGAAAAGTCATGCTGGTCCTCACTGCCTCTGGGAACCCCTTCAAATGCCCCACACCTTTTGGACCTCTCTGCTTTCCTGTGGACTCCATCCTCAAAACCACCGTTTTTGACTCTCGGTAGTCTCTGTAGCAAAAAACGCAAACGTCCAGCCGCTGCTCCCACAGCGAAGGCCCCAGCGGGGAAAGGTCATGCTGGTCCTCACTGCCTCCGGGAACCCCTTCAAATGCCCCACACCTTTTGGACCTCTCTGCTTTCCTGTGGACTCCATCCTCAAAACCACCGTTATTAACCCTCGGTAGTCTCTGGAGCAAAAAACGCAAACGTCCAGCCGCTGCTCCCACAGCAAAGGAGCCAGGGGGGAAAAGTCATGCTGGTCCTCACTGCCTCCGGGAACCCCTTCAAATGCCCCACACCTTTTGCACCTCTCTGCTTTCCTGTGGAATCCATCCTCAAAACCATCGTTATTAACCCTTGTTAGTCTCTGTAGCAGAAAACGCAAACGTCCAGCCGCTGCTCCCACAGCAAAGGTTCCAAGGCGGAAAAGTCATGCTGGTCCTCACTGCCTCCAGGAACCCCTTCAAATGCCCCACACCTTTTGGACCTCTCTGCTTTCCTGTGGACTCCATGTTCAAAACCACCGTTTTTCACCCTCAGTAGCCTCCGGAGCAAAAAATGCAAACGTCCAGCCGCTGCTACCACAGCAAAGGCCCCAGCGGGGAAAAGTCATGCTGGTCCTCACTGCCTCCGGGAACCCCTTCAAATGCCCCACACCTTTTGGACCTCTCTGCTTTCCTGTGGACTAGAACCTCAAAAGCACCATTTTTCACTCTCGGCACACTCCGGAGCAAAAAACGCAAACGTCCAGCCGCTGCTCCCACAGCAAAGGAGCCAGGGGGGAAAAGTCATGCTGGTCCTCACTGCCTCCGGGAACCCCTTCAAATGCCCCACACCTTTTGGACCTCTCTGCTTTCCTGTGGACTTTAACCTCAAAACCGCCATTTTTCACTTTCGTCAGACTCCGGAGCAAAAAACGCAAACGTCCAGCCGCTGCTCCCACAGCAAAGGAGCCAGGGGGGAAAAGTCATGCTGGTCCTCACTGCCTCCGGGAACCCCTTCAAATGCCCCACACCTTTTGGACCTCTCTGCTTTCCTGTGGACTATAACCTCAAAAGCACCATTTTTCACTCTCTGCACACTCCGGAGCAAAAATCGCAAACGTCCAGCCGCTGCTCCCACAGCAAAGGAGCCAGGGGGGAAAAGTCATGCTGGTCCTCACTGCCTCCGGGAACCCCTTCAAATGCCCCACACCTTTTGGACCTCTCTGCTTTCCTGTGGACTATAACCTCAAAACCGCCATTTTTTACTCTCGGCACACTCCGGAGCAAAAAACGCAAATGTCCAGCCACTGCTCCCACAGCAAAGGAGCCAGGGGGGAAAAGTCATGCTGGTCCTCAATGCCTCCGGGAACCCCTTCAAATGCCCCACACCTTTTGGACCTCTCTGCTTTCCTGTGGACTAGATCCTCAAAACCAGCATTTTTCACTCTCGGCACACTCCGGAGCAAAAAACGCAAACGTCCAGCCGCTGCTCCCACAGCAAAGGAGCCAGGGGGGAAAAGTCATGCTGGTCCTCACTGCCTCCGGGAACCCCTTCAAATGCCCCACACCTTTTGGACCTCTCTGCTTTCCTGTGGACTAGAACCTCAAAAGCACTATTTTTCACTCTCGGCGCACTCCGGAGCAAAAAACGCAAACGTCCAGCCGCTGCTCCCACAGCAAAGGAGCCAGGGGGGAAAAGTCATGCTGGTCCTCACTGCCTGCGGGAACCCCTTCAAATGCCCCACACCTTTTGGACCTCTCTGCTTTCCTGTGGACTAGAACCTCAAAACCGCCATTTTTCACGCTCGGTACACTCCGCAGCAAAAAACGCAAACGTCCAGCCGCTGCTCCCACAGCAAAGGAGCCAGGGGGGAAAAGTCATGCTGGTCCTCACTGCCTCCGGGAACCCCTTCAAATGCCCCACACCTTTTGGACCTCTCTGCTTTCCTGTGGACTAGAACCTCAAAACCAGCATTTTTCACTCTCGGCACACTCCGGAGCAAAAAACGCAAACGTCCAGCCGCTGCTCCCACAGCAAAGGAGCCAGGGGGGAAAAGTCATGCTGGTCCTCACTGCCTCCGGGAACCCCTTCAAATGCCCCACACCTTTTGGACCTCTCTGCTTTCCTGTGGACTAGAACCTCAAAAGCACTATTTTTCACTCTCGGCGCACTCCGGAGCAAAAAACGCAAACGTCCAGCCGCTGCTCCCACAGCAAAGGAGCCAGGGGGGAAAAGTCATGCTGGTCCTCACTGCCTGCGGGAACCCCTTCAAATGCCCCACACCTTTTGGACCTCTCTGCTTTCCTGTGGACTCCATCCTCAAAACCACCGTTTTTAACCCTCGGCAGCCTCCGGAGCAAAAAACGCAAACGTCCAGCCGCTGCTCCCACAGCAAAGGCCCCAGCGGCGAAAAGTCATGCTGGTCCTCACTGCCTCTGGGAACCCCTTCAAATGCCCCACACCTTTTGGACCTCTCTGCTTTCCTGTGGACTCCATCCTCAAAACCACCGTTTTTCACTCTCGGTAGTCTCTGTAGCAAAAAACGCAAACGTCCAGCCGCTGCTCCCACAGCGAAGGCCCCAGCGGGGAAAGGTCATGCTGGTCCTCACTGCCTCCGGGAACCCCTTCAAATGCCCCACACCTTTTGGACCTCTCTGCTTTCCTGTGGACTCCATCCTCAAAACCACCGTTATTAACCCTCGGTAGTCTCTGGAGCAAAAAACGCAAACGTCCAGCCGCTGCTCCCACAGCAAAGGAGCCAGGGGGGAAAAGTCATGCTGGTCCTCACTGCCTCCGGGAACCCCTTCAAATGCCCCACACCTTTTGCACCTCTCTGCTTTCCTGTGGAATCCATCCTCAAAACCATCGTTATTAACCCTTGTTAGTCTCTGTAGCAGAAAACGCAAACGTCCAGCCGCTGCTCCCACAGCAAAGGTTCCAAGGCGGAAAAGTCATGCTGGTCCTCACTGCCTCCAGGAACCCCTTCAAATGCCCCACACCTTTTGGACCTCTCTGCTTTCCTGTGGACTCCATGTTCAAAACCACCGTTTTTCACCCTCAGTAGCCTCCGGAGCAAAAAATGCAAACGTCCAGCCGCTGCTACCACAGCAAAGGCCCCAGCGGGGAAAAGTCATGCTGGTCCTCACTGCCTCCGGGAACCCCTTCAAATGCCCCACACCTTTTGGACCTCTCTGCTTTCCTGTGGACTAGAACCTCAAAACCGCCATTTTTCACTTTCGTCAGACTCCGGAGCAAAAAACGCAAACGTCCAGCCGCTGCTCCCACAGCAAAGGAGCCAGGGGGGAAAAGTCATGCTGGTCCTCACTGCCTCCGGGAACCCCTTCAAATGCCCCACACCTTTTGGACCTCTCTGCTTTCCTGTGGACTATAACCTCAAAAGCACCATTTTTCACTCTCGGCACACTCCGGAGCAAAAATCGCAAACGTCCAGCCGCTGCTCCCACAGCAAAGGAGCCAGGGGGGAAAAGTCATGCTGGTCCTCACTGCCTCCGGGAACCCCTTCAAATGCCCCACACCTTTTGGACCTCTCTGCTTTCCTGTGGACTATAACCTCAAAACCGCCATTTTTTACTCTCGGCACACTCCGGAGCAAAAAACGCAAATGTCCAGCCACTGCTCCCACAGCAAAGGAGCCAGGGGGGAAAAGTCATGCTGGTCCTCAATGCCTCCGGGAACCCCTTCAAATGCCCCACACCTTTTGGACCTCTCTGCTTTCCTGTGGACTAGATCCTCAAAACCAGCATTTTTCACTCTCGGCACACTCCGGAGCAAAAAACGCAAACGTCCAGCCGCTGCTCCCACAGCAAAGGAGCCAGGGGGGAAAAGTCATGCTGGTCCTCACTGCCTCCGGGAACCCCTTCAAATGCCCCACACCTTTTGGACCTCTCTGCTTTCCTGTGGACTAGAACCTCAAAAGCACTATTTTTCACTCTCGGCGCACTCCGGAGCAAAAAACGCAAACGTCCAGCCGCTGCTCCCACAGCAAAGGAGCCAGGGGGGAAAAGTCATGCTGGTCCTCACTGCCTGCGGGAACCCCTTCAAATGCCCCACACCTTTTGGACCTCTCTGCTTTCCTGTGGACTAGAACCTCAAAACCGCCATTTTTCACGCTCGGTACACTCCGCAGCAAAAAACGCAAACGTCCAGCCGCTGCTCCCACAGCAAAGGAGCCAGGGGGGAAAAGTCATGCTGGTCCTCACTGCCTCCGGGAACCCCTTCAAATGCCCCACACCTTTTGGACCTCTCTGCTTTCCTGTGGACTATAACCTCAAAACCGTCATTTTTCACTCTCGTCAGCCTCCGGAGCAAAAAACGCAAACGTCCAGCCGCTGCTCCCACAGCAAAGGAGCCAGGGGGGAAAAGTCATGCTGGTCCTCACTGCCTCCGGGAACCCCTTCAAATGCCCCACACCTTTTGGACCTCTCTGCTTTCCTGTGGACTAGAACCTCAAAACCGCCATTTTTCACTCTCGGCACACTCCGGAGCAAAAAACGCAAACGTCCAGCCGCTGCTCCCACAGCAAAGGAGCCAGGGGGGAAAAGTCATGCTGGTCCTCACTGCCTCCGGGAACCCCTTCAAATGCCCCACACCTTTTGGACCTCTCTGCTTTCCTGTGGACTAGAACCTCAAAACCGCCATTTTTCACTCTCGGCACACTCCGGAGCAAAAAACGCAAACGTCCAGCCGCTGCTCTCACAGCAAAGGAGCCAGGGGGGAAAAGTCATGCTGGTCCTCACTGCCTCCGGGAACCCCTTCAAATGCCCCACACCTTTTGGATATCTCTGCTTTCCTGTGGACTTTAACCTCAAAACCGCCATTTTTCACTTTCGTCAGACTCCGGAGCAAAAAACGCAAACGTCCAGCCGCTGCTCCCACAGCAAAGGAGCCAGGGGGAAAAAGTCATGCTGGTCCTCACTGCCTCCGGGAACCCCTTCAAATGCCCCACACCTTTTGGACCTCTCTGCTTTCCTGTGGACTATAACCTCAAAACCGCCATTTTTCACTCTCGGCACACTCCGGAGTAAAAAACGCAAACGTCCAGCCGCTGCTCCCACAGCAAAGGAGCCAGGGGGGAAAAGTCATGCTGGTCCTCACTGCCTCCGGGAACCCCTTCAAATGCCCCACACCTTTTGGACCTCTCTGCTTTCCTGTGGACTAGAACCTCAAAAGCACCATTTTTCACTCTCGGCACACTCCGGAGCAAAAAACGCAAACGTCCAGCCGCTGCTCCCACAGCAAAGGAGCCAGGGGGGAAAAGTCATGCTGGTCCTCACTGCCTCCGGGAACCCCTTCAAATGCCCCACACCTTTTGGACCTCTCTGCTTTCCTGTGGACTAGAACCTCAAAACCGCCATTTTTCACTCTCGGCACACTCCGGAGCAAAAAACGCAAACGTCCAGCCGCTGCTCCCACAGCAAAGGAGCCAGGGGGGAAAAGTCAAGCTGGTCCTCACTGCCTCCGGGAACCCCTTCAAATGCCCCACACCTTTTGGACCTCTCTGCTTTCCTGTGGACTAGAACCTCAAAAGCACTATTTTTCACTCTCGGTACACTCCGGAGCAAAAAACGCAAACGTCCAGCCGCTGCTCCCACAGCAAAGGAGCCAGGGGGGAAAAGTCATGCTGGTCCTCACTGCCTCCGGGAACCCCTTCAAATGCCCCACACCTTTTGGACCTCTCTGCTTTCCTGTGGACTAGAACCTCAAAAGCACTATTTTTCACCCTCGGCGCACTCCGGAACAAAAAACGCAAACGTCCAGCCGCTGCTCCCACAGCAAAGGAGCCAGGGGGGAAAAGTCATGCTGGTCCTCACTGCCTCCGGGAACCCCTTCAAATGCCCCACACCTTTTGGACCTCTCTGCTTTCCTGTGGACTAGAACCTCAAAACCGCCATTTTTCACTCTCGGCACACTCCGGAGCAAAAAACGCAAACGTCCAGCCGCTGCTCCCACAGCAAAGGAGCCAGGGGGGAAAAGTCATGCTGGTCCTCACTGCCTCCGGGAACCCCTTCAAATGCCCCACACCTTTTGGACCTCTCTGCTTTCCTGTGGACTAGAACCTCAAAACCGCCATTTTTCACTCTCGGCACACTCCGGAGCAAAAAACGCAAACGTCCAGCCGCTGCTCCCACAGCAAAGGAGCCAGGGGGGAAAAGTCATGCTGGTCCTCACTGCCTCCGGGAACCCCTTCAAATGCCCCACACCTTTTGGACCTCTCTGCTTTCCTGTGGACTAGAACCTCAAAAGCACTATTTTTCACTCTCGGTACACTCCGGAGCAAAAAACGCAAACGTCCAGCCGCTGCTCCCACAGCAAAGGAGCCAGGGGGGAAAAGTCATGCTGGTCCTCACTGCCTCCGGGAACCCCTTCAAATGCCCCACACCTTTTGGACCTCTCTGCTTTCCTGTGGACTAGAACCTCAAAAGCGCTATTTTTCACTCTCGGCGCACTCCGGAGCAAAAAACGCAAACGTCCAGCCGCTGCTCCCACAGCAAAGGAGCCAGGGGGGAAAAGTCATGCTGGTCCTCACTGCCTCCGGGAACCCCTTCAAATGCCCCACACCTTTTGGACCTCTCTGCTTTCCTGTGGACTAGAACCTCAAAAGCACCATTTTTCAATCTCGGCACACTCCGGAGCAAAAAACGCAAACGTCCAGCCGCTGCTCCCACAGCAAAGGAGCCAGGGGGGAAAAGTCATGCTGGTCCTCACTGCCTCCGGGAACCCCTTCAAATGCCCCACACCTTTTGGACCTCTCTGCTTTCCTGTGGACTAGAACCTCAAAAGCACCATTTTTCACTCTCGGCACACTCCGGAGCAAAAAACGCAAACGTCCAGCAGCTGCTCCCACAGCAAAGGAGCCAGGGGGGAAAAGTCATGCTGGTCCTCACTGCCTCCGGGAACCCCTTCAAATGCCCCACACCTTTTGGACCTCTCTGCTTTCCTGTGGACTAGAACCTCAAAACCGCCATTTTTCACTTTCGTCAGGCTCTGGAGCAAAAAACGCAAACGTTTAGCCGCTGCTCCCACAGCAAAGGAGCCAGGGGGGAAAAGTCATGCTGGTCCTCATTGCCTCTGGGAACCCCTTCAAATGCCCCACACCTTTTGGACCTCTCTGCTTTCCTGTGGACTAGAACCTCAAAACCGCCATTTTTCACTCTCGGCACACTCCGGAGCAAAAAATGCAAACGTCCAGCCGCTGCTCCCACAGCAAAGGAGCCAGGGGGGAAAAGTCATGCTGGTCCTCACTGCCTCCGGGAACCCCTTCAAATGCCCCACACCTTTTGGACCTCTCTGCTTTCCTGTGGACTAGAACCTCAAAACCGCCATTTTTCACTCTCGGCACACTCCGCAGCAAAAAACGCAAACGTCCAGCCGCTGCTCCCACAGCAAAGGAGCCAGGGGGGAAAAGTCATGCTGGTCCTCACTGCCTCCGGGAACCCCTTCAAATGCCCCACACCTTTTGGACCTCTCTGCTTTCCTGTGGACTAGAACCTCAAAACCGCCATTTTTCACTCTCGGCACACTCCGGAGCAAAAAACGCAAACGTCCAGCCGCTGCTCCCACAGCAAAGGAGCCAGGGGGGAAAAGTCATGCTGGTCCTCACTGCCTCCGGGAACCCCTTCAAATGCCCCACACCTTTTGGACCTCTCTGCTTTCCTGTGGACTAGAACCTCAAAAGCACTATTTTTCACTCTCGGCGCACTCCGGAGCAAAAAACGCAAACGTCCAGCCGCTGCTCCCACAGCAAAGGAGCCAGGGGGGAAAAGTCATGCTGGTCCTCACTGCCTGCGGGAACCCCTTCAAATGCCCCACACCTTTTGGACCTCTCTGCTTTCCTGTGGACTAGAACCTCAAAACCGCCATTTTTCACGCTCGGTACACTCCGCAGCAAAAAACGCAAACGTCCAGCCGCTGCTCCCACAGCAAAGGAGCCAGGGGGGAAAAGTCATGCTGGTCCTCACTGCCTCCGGGAACCCCTTCAAATGCCCCACACCTTTTGGACCTCTCTGCTTTCCTGTGGACTATAACCTCAAAACCGTCATTTTTCACTCTCGTCAGCCTCCGGAGCAAAAAACGCAAACGTCCAGCCGCTGCTCCCACAGCAAAGGAGCCAGGGGGGAAAAGTCATGCTGGTCCTCACTGCCTCCGGGAACCCCTTCAAATGCCCCACACCTTTTGGACCTCTCTGCTTTCCTGTGGACTAGAACCTCAAAACCGCCATTTTTCACTCTCGGCACACTCCGGAGCAAAAAACGCAAACGTCCAGCCGCTGCTCCCACAGCAAAGGAGCCAGGGGGGAAAAGTCATGCTGGTCCTCACTGCCTCCGGGAACCCCTTCAAATGCCCCACACCTTTTGGACCTCTCTGCTTTCCTGTGGACTAGAACCTCAAAACCGCCATTTTTCACTCTCGGCACACTCCGGAGCAAAAAACGCAAACGTCCAGCCGCTGCTCTCACAGCAAAGGAGCCAGGGGGGAAAAGTCATGCTGGTCCTCACTGCCTCCGGGAACCCCTTCAAATGCCCCACACCTTTTGGATATCTCTGCTTTCCTGTGGACTTTAACCTCAAAACCGCCATTTTTCACTTTCGTCAGACTCCGGAGCAAAAAACGCAAACGTCCAGCTGCTGCTCCCACAGCAAAGGAGCCAGGGGGAAAAAGTCATGCTGGTCCTCACTGCCTCCGGGAACCCCTTCAAATGCCCCACACCTTTTGGACCTCTCTGCTTTCCTGTGGACTATAACCTCAAAACCGCCATTTTTCACTCTCGGCACACTCCGGAGTAAAAAACGCAAACGTCCAGCCGCTGCTCCCACAGCAAAGGAGCCAGGGGGGAAAAGTCATGCTGGTCCTCACTGCCTCCGGGAACCCCTTCAAATGCCCCACACCTTTTGGACCTCTCTGCTTTCCTGTGGACTTTAACCTCAAAACCGCCATTTTTCACTTTCGTCAGACTCCGGAGCAAAAAACGCAAACGTCCGGCCGCTGCTCCCACAGCAAAGGAGCCAGGGGGGAAAAGTCATGCTGGTCCTCACTGCCTCCGGGAACCCCTTCAAATGCCCCACACCTTTTGGACCTCTCTGCTTTCCTGTGGACTAGAACCTCAAAACCGCCATTTTTCACTCTCGGCACACTCCGGAGCAAAAAACGCAAACGTCCAGCCGCTGCTCCCACAGCAAAGGAGCCAGGGGGGAAAAGTCAAGCTGGTCCTCACTGCCTCCGGGAACCCCTTCAAATGCCCCACACCTTTTGGACCTCTCTGCTTTCCTGTGGACTAGAACCTCAAAAGCACTATTTTTCACTCTCGGTACACTCCGGAGCAAAAAACGCAAACGTCCAGCCGCTGCTCCCACAGCAAAGGAGCCAGGGGGGAAAAGTCATGCTGGTCCTCACTGCCTCCGGGAACCCCTTCAAATGCCCCACACCTTTTGGACCTCTCTGCTTTCCTGTGGACTAAAACCTCAAAAGCACTATTTTTCACCCTCGGCGCACTCCGGAACAAAAAACGCAAACGTCCAGCCGCTGCTCCCACAGCAAAGGAGCCAGGGGGGAAAAGTCATGCTGGTCCTCACTGCCTCCGGGAACCCCTTCAAATGCCCCACACCTTTTGGACCTCTCTGCTTTCCTGTGGACTAGAACCTCAAAACCGCCATTTTTCACTCTCGGCACACTCCGGAGCAAAAAACGCAAACGTCCAGCCGCTGCTCCCACAGCAAAGGAGCCAGGGGGGAAAAGTCATGCTGGTCCTCACTGCCTCCGGGAACCCCTTCAAATGCCCCACACCTTTTGGACCTCTCTGCTTTCCTGTGGACTAGAACCTCAAAACCGCCATTTTTCACTCTCGGCACACTCCGGAGCAAAAAACGCAAACGTCCAGCCGCTGCTCCCACAGCAAAGGAGCCAGGGGGGAAAAGTCATGCTGGTCCTCACTGCCTCCGGGAACCCCTTCAAATGCCCCACACCTTTTGGACCTCTCTGCTTTCCTGTGGACTAGAACCTCAAAAGCACTATTTTTCACTCTCGGTACACTCCGGAGCAAAAAACGCAAACGTCCAGCCGCTGCTCCCACAGCAAAGGAGCCAGGGGGGAAAAGTCATGCTGGTCCTCACTGCCTCCGGGAACCCCTTCAAATGCCCCACACCTTTTGGACCTCTCTGCTTTCCTGTGGACTAGAACCTCAAAACCGCCATTTTTCACTTTCGTCAGGCTCTGGAGCAAAAAACGCAAACGTTTAGCCGCTGCTCCCACAGCAAAGGAGCCAGGGGGGAAAAGTCATTCTGGTCCTCACTGCCTCCGGGAACCCCTTCAAATGCCCCACACCTTTTGGACCTCTCTGCTTTCCTGTGGACTAGAACCTCAAAACCGCCATTTTTCACTCTCGGCACACTCCGGAGCAAAAAACGCAAACGTCCAGCCGCTGCTCCCACAGCAAAGGAGCCAGGGGGGAAAAGTCATGCTGGTCCTCACTGCCTCCGGGAACCCCTTCAAATGCCCCACACCTTTTGGACCTCTCTGCTTTCCTGTGGACTAGAACCTCAAAAGCACTATTTTTCAATCTCGGCGCACTCCGGAGCAAAAAACGCAAACGTCCAGCCGCTGCTCCCACAGCAAAGGAGCCAGGGGGGAAAAGTCATTCTGGTCCTCACTGCCTCCGGGAACCCCTTCAAATGCCCCACACCTTTTGGACCTCTCTGCTTTCCTGTGGACTAGAACCTCAAAACCGCCATTTTTCACTTTCGTCAGCCTCCGGAGCAAAAAACGCAAACGTCCAGCCGCTGCTCCCACAGCAAAGGAGCCAGGGGGAAAAAGTCATGCTGGTCCTCACTGCCTCCGGGAACCCCTTCAAATGCCCCACACCTTTTGGACCTCTCTGCTTTCCTGTGAACTCCATGTTCAAAACCACCATTTTTCACCCTCAGTAGCCTCCGGAGCAAAAAATGCAAACGTCCAGCCGCTGCTACCACAGCAAAGGCCCCAGCGGGGAAAAGTCATGCTGGTCCTCACTGCCTCCGGGAACCCCTTCAAATACCCCACACCTTTTGGACCTCTCTGCTTTCCTGTGGACTAGAACCTCAAAAGCACCATTTTTCACTCTCGGCAGCCACCGGAGCAAAAAACGCAAACGTCCAGCCGCTGCTCCCACAGCAAAGGAGCCAGGGGGGAAAAGTCATGCTGGTCCTCACTGCCTCCGGGAACCCCTTCAAATGCCCCACACCTTTTGGACCTCTCTGCTTTCCTGTGGACTTTAACCTCAAAACCGCCATTTTTCACTTTCGTCAGACTCCGGAGCAAAAAACTCAAACGTCCGGCCGCTGCTCCCACAGCAAAGGAGCCAGGGGGGAAAAGTCATGCTGGTCCTCACTGCCTCCGGGAACCCCTTCAAATGCCCCACACCTTTTGGACCTCTCTGCTTTCCTGTGGACTATAACCTCAAAAGCACCATTTTTCACTCTCTGCACACTCCGGAGCAAAAATCGCAAACGTCCAGCCGCTGCTCCCACAGCAAAGGAGCCAGGGGGGAAAAGTCATGCTGGTCCTCACTGCCTCCGGGAACCCCTTCAAATGCCCCACACCTTTTGGACCTCTCTGCTTTCCTGTGGACTATAACCTCAAAACCGCCATTTTTTACTCTCGGCACACTCCGGAGCAAAAAACGCAAATGTCCAGCCACTGCTCCCACAGCAAAGGAGCCAGGGGGGAAAAGTCATGCTGGTCCTCACTGCCTCCGGGAACCCCTTCAAATGCCCCACACCTTTTGGACCTCTCTGCTTTCCTGTGGACTAGATCCTCAAAACCAGCATTTTTCACTCTCGGCACACTCCGGAGCAAAAAACGCAAACGTCCAGCCGCTGCTCCCACAGCAAAGGAGCCAGGGGGAAAAAGTCATGCTGGTCCTCACTGCCTCCGGGAACCCCTTCAAATGCCCCACACCTTTTGGACCTCTCTGCTTTCCTGTGGACTAGAACCTCAAAAGCACTATTTTTCACTCTCGGCGCACTCCGGAGCAAAAAACGCAAACGTCCAGCCGCTGCTCCCACAGCAAAGGAGCCAGGGGGGAAAAGTCATGCTGGTCCTCACTGCCTGCGGGAACCCCTTCAAATGCCCCACACCTTTTGGACCTCTCTGCTTTCCTGTGGACTAGAACCTCAAAACCGCCATTTTTCACGCTCGGTACACTCCGCAGCAAAAAACGCAAACGTCCAGCCGCTGCTCCCACAGCAAAGGAGCCAGGGGGGAAAAGTCATGCTGGTCCTCACTGCCTCCGGGAACCCCTTCAAATGCCCCACACCTTTTGGACCTCTCTGCTTTCCTGTGGACTATAACCTCAAAACCGTCATTTTTCACTCTCGTCAGCCTCCGGAGCAAAAAACGCAAACGTCCAGCCGCTGCTCCCACAGCAAAGGAGCCAGGGGGGAAAAGTCATGCTGGTCCTCACTGCCTCCGGGAACCCCTTCAAATGCCCCACACCTTTTGGACCTCTCTGCTTTCCTGTGGACTAGAACCTCAAAACCGCCATTTTTCACTCTCGGCACACTCCGGAGCAAAAAACGCAAACGTCCAGCCGCTGCTCCCACAGCAAAGGAGCCAGGGGGGAAAAGTCATGCTGGTCCTCACTGCCTCCGGGAACCCCTTCAAATGCCCCACACCTTTTGGACCTCTCTGCTTTCCTGTGGACTAGAACCTCAAAACCGCCATTTTTCACTCTCGGCACACTCCGGAGCAAAAAACGCAAACGTCCAGCCGCTGCTCTCACAGCAAAGGAGCCAGGGGGGAAAAGTCATGCTGGTCCTCACTGCCTCCGGGAACCCCTTCAAATGCCCCACACCTTTTGGATATCTCTGCTTTCCTGTGGACTTTAACCTCAAAACCGCCATTTTTCAATTTCGTCAGACTCCGGAGCAAAAAACGCAAACGTCCAGCCGCTGCTCCCACAGCAAAGGAGCCAGGGGGAAAAAGTCATGCTGGTCCTCACTGCCTCCGGGAACCCCTTCAAATGCCCCACACCTTTTGGACCTCTCTGCTTTCCTGTGGACTAGAACCTCAAAACCGCCATTTTTCACTCTCGGCACACTCCGGAGTAAAAAACGCAAACGTCCAGCCGCTGCTCCCACAGCAAAGGAGCCAGGGGGGAAAAGTCATGCTGGTCCTCACTGCCTCCGGGAACCCCTTCAAATGCCCCACACCTTTTGGACCTCTCTGCTTTCCTGTGGACTTTAACCTCAAAACCGCCATTTTTCACTTTCGTCAGACTCCGGAGCAAAAAACGCAAACGTCCGGCCGCTGCTCCCACAGCAAAGGAGCCAGGGGGGAAAAGTCATGCTGGTCCTCACTGCCTCCGGGAACCCCTTCAAATGCCCCACACCTTTTGGACCTCTCTGCTTTCCTGTGGACTAGAACCTCAAAACCGCCATTTTTCACTCTCGGCACACTCCGGAGCAAAAAACGCAAACGTCCAGCCGCTGCTCCCACAGCAAAGGAGCCAGGGGGGAAAAGTCAAGCTGGTCCTCACTGCCTCCGGGAACCCCTTCAAATGCCCCACACCTTTTGGACCTCTCTGCTTTCCTGTGGACTAGAACCTCAAAGGCACTATTTTTCACTCTCGGTACACTCCGGAGCAAAAAACGCAAACGTCCAGCCGCTGCTCCCACAGCAAAGGAGCCAGGGGGGAAAAGTCATGCTGGTCCTCACTGCCTCCGGGAACCCCTTCAAATGCCCCACACCTTTTGGACCTCTCTGCTTTCCTGTGGACTAGAACCTCAAAAGCACTATTTTTCACCCTCGGCGCACTCCGGAGCAAAAAACGCAAACGTCCAGCCGCTGCTCCCACAGCAAAGGAGCCAGGGGGGAAAAGTCATGCTGGTCCTCACTGCCTCCGGGAACCCCTTCAAATGCCCCACACCTTTTGGACCTCTCTGCTTTCCTGTGGACTAGAACCTCAAAACCGCCATTTTTCACTCTCGGCACACTCCGGAGCAAAAAACGCAAACGTCCAGCCGCTGCTCCCACAGCAAAGGAGCCAGGGGGGAAAAGTCATGCTGGTCCTCACTGCCTCCGGGAACCCCTTCAAATGCCCCACACCTTTTGGACCTCTCTGCTTTCCTGTGGACTAGAACCTCAAAAGCACCATTTTTCACTCTCGGCACACTCCGGAGCAAAAAACGCAAACGTCCAGCCGCTGCTCCCACAGCAAAGGAGCCAGGGGGGAAAAGTCATGCTGGTCCTCACTGCCTCCGGGAACCCCTTCAAATGCCCCACACCTTTTGGACCTCTCTGCTTTCCTGTGGACTAGAACCTCAAAAGCACCATTTTTCACTCTCGGCACACTCCGGAGCAAAAAACGCAAACGTCCAGCCGCTGCTCCCACAGCAAAGGAGCCAGGGGGGAAAAGTCATGCTGGTCCTCACTGCCTCCGGGAACCCCTTCAAATGCCCCACACCTTTTGGACCTCTCTGCTTTCCTGTGGACTAGAACCTCAAAACCGCCATTTTTCACTCTCGGCACACTCCGCAGCAAAAAACGCAAACGTCCAGCCGCTGCTCCCACAGCAAAGGAGCCAGGGGGGAAAAGTCATGCTGGTCCTCACTGCCTCCGGGAACCCCTTCAAATGCCCCACACCTTTTGGACCTCTCTGCTTTCCTGTGGACTAGAACCTCAAAACCGCCATTTTTCACTCTCGGCACACTCCGGAGCAAAAAACGCAAACGTCCAGCCGCTGCTCCCACAGCAAAGGAGCCAGGGGGGAAAAGTCATGCTGGTCCTCACTGCCTCCGGGAACCCCTTCAAATGCCCCACACCTTTTGGACCTCTCTGCTTTCCTGTGGACTAGAACCTCAAAAGAACTATTTTTCACTCTCGGTACACTCCGGAGCAAAAAACGCAAACGTCCAGCCGCTGCTCCCACAGCAAAGGAGCCAGGGGGGAAAAGTCATGCTGGTCCTCACTGCCTCCGGGAACCCCTTCAAATGCCCCACACCTTTTGGACCTCTCTGCTTTCCTGTGGACTAGAACCTCAAAAGCGCTATTTTTCACTCTCGGCGCACTCCGGAGCAAAAAACGCAAACGTCCAGCCGCTGCTCCCACAGCAAAGGAGCCAGGGGGGAAAAGTCATGCTGGTCCTCACTGCCTCCGGGAACCCCTTCAAATGCCCCACACCTTTTGGACCTCTCTGCTTTCCTGTGGACTAGAACCTCAAAACTGCCATTTTTCACTCTCGGCACACTCCGGAGCAAAAAACGCAAACGTCCAGCCGCTGCTCCCACAGCAAAGGAGCCAGGGGGGAAAAGTCATGCTGGTCCTCACTGCCTCCGGGAACCCCTTCAAATGCCCCACACCTTTTGGACCTCTCTGCTTTCCTGTGGACTAGAACCTCAAAAGCACCATTTTTCACTCTCGGCACACTCCGGAGCAAAAAACGCAAACGTCCAGCCGCTGCTCCCACAGCAAAGGAGCCAGGGGGGAAAAGTCATGCTGGTCCTCACTGCCTCCGGGAACCCCTTCAAATGCCCCACACCTTTTGGACCTCTCTGCTTTCCTGTGGACTAGAACCTCAAAACCGCCATTTTTCACTCTCGGCACACTCCGCAGCAAAAAACGCAAACGTCCAGCCGCTGCTCCCACAGCAAAGGAGCCAGGGGGGAAAAGTCATGCTGGTCCTCACTGCCTCCGGGAACCCCTTCAAATGCCCCACACCTTTTGGACCTCTCTGCTTTCCTGTGGACTAGAACCTCAAAACCGCCATTTTTCACTCTCGGCACACTCCGGAGCAAAAAACGCAAACGTCCAGCCGCTGCTCCCACAGCAAAGGAGCCAGGGGGGAAAAGTCATGCTGGTCCTCACTGCCTCCGGGAACCCCTTCAAATGCCCCACACCTTTTGGACCTCTCTGCTTTCCTGTGGACTAGAACCTCAAAAGAACTATTTTTCACTCTCGGTACACTCCGGAGCAAAAAACGCAAACGTCCAGCCGCTGCTCCCACAGCAAAGGAGCCAGGGGGGAAAAGTCATGCTGGTCCTCACTGCCTCCGGGAACCCCTTCAAATGCCCCACACCTTTTGGACCTCTCTGCTTTCCTGTGGACTAGAACCTCAAAAGCGCTATTTTTCACTCTCGGCGCACTCCGGAGCAAAAAACGCAAACGTCCAGCCGCTGCTCCCACAGCAAAGGAGCCAGGGGGGAAAAGTCATGCTGGTCCTCACTGCCTCCGGGAACCCCTTCAAATGCCCCACACCTTTTGGACCTCTCTGCTTTCCTGTGGACTAGAACCTCAAAACCGCCATTTTTCACTCTCGGCACACTCCGGAGCAAAAAACGCAAACGTCCAGCCGCTGCTCCCACAGCAAAGGAGCCAGGGGGGAAAAGTCATGCTGGTCCTCACTGCCTCCGGGAACCCCTTCAAATGCCCCACACCTTTTGGACCTCTCTGCTTTCCTGTGGACTAGAACCTCAAAAGCACCATTTTTCACTCTCGGCACACTCCGGAGCAAAAAACGCAAACGTCCAGCCGCTGCTCCCACAGCAAAGGAGCCAGGGGGGAAAAGTCATGCTGGTCCTCACTGCCTCCGGGAACCCCTTCAAATGCCCCACACCTTTTGGACCTCTCTGCTTTCCTGTGGACTAGAACCTCAAAAGCACCATTTTTCACTCTCGGCACACTCCGGAGCAAAAAACGCAAACGTCCAGCCGCTGCTCCCACAGCAAAGGAGCCAGGGGGGAAAAGTCATGCTGGTCCTCACTGCCTCCGGGAACCCCTTCAAATGCCCCACACCTTTTGGACCTCTCTGCTTTCCTGTGGACTAGAACCTCAAAACCGCCATTTTTCACTTTCGTCAGGCTCTGGAGCAAAAAACGCAAACGTTTAGCCGCTGCTCCCACAGCAAAGGAGCCAGGGGGGAAAAGTCATGCTGGTCCTCACTGCCTCTGGGAACCCCTTCAAATGCCCCACACCTTTTGGACCTCTCTGCTTTCCTGTGGACTAGAACCTCAAAACCGCCATTTTTCTCTCTCGGCACACTCCGGAGCAAAAAATGCAAACGTCCAGCCGCTGCTCCCACAGCAAAGGAGCCAGGGAGGAAAAGTCATGCTGGTCCTCACTGCCTCCGGGAACCCCTTCAAATGCCCCACACCTTTTGGACCTCTCTGCTTTCCTGTGGACTAGAACCTCAAAAGAACTATTTTTCACTCTCGGCACACTCCGGAGCAAAAAACGCAAACGTCCAGCCGCTGCTCCCACAGCAAAGGAGCCAGGGGGGAAAAGTCATGCTGGTCCTCACTGCCTCCGGGAACCCCTTCAAATGCCCCACACCTTTTGGACCTCTCTGCTTTCCTGTGGACTAGAACCTCAAAACCGCCATTTTTCACTCTCGGCACACTCCGCAGCAAAAAACGCAAACGTCCAGCCGCTGCTCCCACAGCAAAGGAGCCAGGGGGGAAAAGTCATGCTGGTCCTCACTGCCTCCGGGAACCCCTTCAAATGCCCCACACCTTTTGGACCTCTCTGCTTTCCTGTGGACTAGAACCTCAAAACCGCCATTTTTCACTCTCGGCACACTCCGCAGCAAAAAACGCAAACGTCCAGCCGCTGCTCCCACAGCAAAGGAGCCAGGGGGGAAAAGTCATGCTGGTCCTCACTGCCTCCGGGAACCCCTTCAAATGCCCCACACCTTTTGGACCTCTCTGCTTTCCTGTGGACTAGAACCTCAAAAGCACTATTTTTCAATCTCGGCGCACTCCGGAGCAAAAAACGCAAACGTCCAGCCGCTGCTCCCACAGCAAAGGAGCCAGGGGGGAAAAGTCATGCTGGTCCTCACTGCCTCCGGGAACCCCTTCAAATGCCCCACACCTTTTGGACCTCTCTGCTTTCCTGTGGACTAGAACCTCAAAACCGCCATTTTTCACTTTCGTCAGCCTCCGGAGCAAAAAACGCAAACGTCCAGCCGCTGCTCCCACAGCAAAGGAGCCAGGGGGAAAAAGTCATGCTGGTCCTCACTGCCTCCGGGAACCCCTTCAAATGCCCCACACCTTTTGGACCTCTCTGCTTTCCTGTGGACTAGAACCTCAAAACCGCCATTTTTCACTCTCGGCACACTCCGGAGCAAAAAACGCAAACGTCCAGCCGCTGCTCCCACAGCAAAGGAGCCAGGGGGGAAAAGTCATGCTGGTCCTCACTGCCTCCGGGAACCCCTTCAAATGCCCCACACCTTTTGGACCTCTCTGCTTTCCTGTGGACTAGAACCTCAAAACCGCCATTTTTCACTCTCGGCACACTCTGGAGCAAAAAACGCAAACGTCCAGCCGCTGCTCCCACAGCAAAGGAGCCAGGGGGGAAAAGTCATGCTGGTCCTCACTGCCTCCGGGAACCCCTTCAAATGCCCCACACCTTTTGGACCTCTCTGCTTTCCTGTGGGCTAGAACCGCAAAAGCACCATTTTTCACTCTCGGCACACTCCGGAGCAAAAAACGCAAACGTCCAGCCGCTGCTCCCACAGCAAAGGAGCCAGGGGGGAAAAGTCATGCTGGTCCTCACTGCCTCCGGGAACCCCTTCAAATGCCCCACACCTTTTGGACCTCTCTGCTTTCCTGTGGACTAGAACCTCAAAACCGCCATTTTTCACTCTCGGCACACTCCGCAGCAAAAAACGCAAACGTCCAGCCGCTGCTCCCACAGCAAAGGAGCCAGGGGGGAAAAGTCATGCTGGTCCTCACTGCCTCCGGGAACCCCTTCAAATGCCCCACACCTTTTGGACCTCTCTGCTTTCCTGTGGACTAGAACCTCAAAAGCACCATTTTTCACTCTCGGCACACTCCGGAGCAAAAAACGCAAACGTCCAGCCGCTGCTCCCACAGCAAAGGAGCCAGGGGGGAAAAGTCATGCTGGTCCTCACTGCCTCCGGGAACCCCTTCAAATGCCCCACACCTTTTGGACCTCTCTGCTTTCCTGTGGACTAGAACCTCAAAACCGCCATTTTTCACTCTCGGCACACTCCGAAACAAAAAACGCAAACGTCCAGCCGCTGCTCCCACAGCAAAGGAGCCAGGGGGGAAAAGTCATGCTGGTCCTCACTGCCTCCGGGAACCCCTTCAAATGCCCCACACCTTTTGGACCTCTCTGCTTTCCTGTGGACTAGAACCTCAAAACCGCCATTTTTCACTCTCGGCACACTCCGGAGCAAAAAATGCAAACATCCAGCCGCTGCTCCCACAGCAAAGGAGCCAGGGGGGAAAAGTCATGCTGGTCCTCACTGCCTCCGGGAACCCCTTCAAATGCCCCACACCTTTTGGACCTCTCTGCTTTCCTGTGGACTAGAACCTCAAAAGCACTATTTTTCAATCTCGGCGCACTCCGGAGCAAAAAACGCAAACGTCCAGCCGCTGCTCCCACAGCAAAGGAGCCAGGGGGGAAAAGTCATGCTGGTCCTCACTGCCTCCGGGAACCCCTTCAAATGCCCCACACCTTTTGGACCTCTCTGCTTTCCTGTGGACTAGAACCTCAAAACCGCCATTTTTCACTCTCGGCACACTCCGGAGCAAAAAACGCAAACGTCCAGCCGCTGCTCCCACAGCAAAGGAGCCAGGGGGGAAAAGTCATGCTGGTCCTCACTGCCTCCGGGAACCCCTTCAAATGCCCCACACCTTTTGGACCTCTCTGCTTTCCTGTGGACTAGAACCTCAAAACCAGCATTTTTCACTCTCGGCACACTCCGAAACAAAAAACGCAAACGTCCAGCCGCTGCTCCCACAGCAAAGGAGCCAGGGGGGAAAAGTCATGCTGGTCCTCACTGCCTCCGGGAACCCCTTCAAATGCCCCACACCTTTTGGACCTCTCTGCTTTCCTGTGGACTATAACCTCAAAACCGCCATTTTTCACTCTTGGCACACTCCGGAGCAAAAAACGCAAACGTCCAGCCGCTGCTCCCACAGCAAAGGAGCCAGGGGGGAAAAGTCATGCTGGTCCTCACTGCCTCTGGGAACCCCTTCAAATGCCCCACACCTTTTGGACCTCTCTGCTTTCCTGTGGAGTATAACCTCAAAACCGCCATTTTTCACTCTCGGCACACTCCGGAGCAAAAAATGCAAACGTCCAGCCGCTGCTCCCACAGCAAAGGAGCCAGGGGGGAAAAGTCATGCTGGTCCTCACTGCCTCCGGGAACCCCTTCAAATGCCCCACACCTTTTGGACCTCTCTGCTTTCCTGTGGACTAGAACCTCAAAACCGCCATTTTTCACTCTCGGCACACTCCGGAGCAAAAAACGCAAACGTCCAGCCGCTGCTCCCACAGCAAAGGAGCCAGGGGGGAAAAGTCATGCTGGTCCTCACTGCCTCCGGGAACCCCTTCAAATGCCCCACACCTTTTGGACCTCTCTGCTTTCCTGTGGACTAGAACCTCAAAACCGCCATTTTTCACTCTCGGCACACTCCGGAGCAAAAAACGCAAACGTCCAGCCGCTGCTCCCACAGCAAAGGAGCCAGGGGGGAAAAGTCATGCTGGTCCTCACTGCCTCCGGGAACCCCTTCAAATGCCCCACACCTTTTGGACCTCTCTGCTTTCCTGTGGACTAGAACCTCAAAACCGCCATTTTTCACTCTCGGCACACTCCGGAGCAAAAAACGCAAACGTCCAGCCGCTGCTCCCACAGCAAAGGAGCCAGGGGGGAAAAGTCATGCTGGTCCTCACTGCCTCCGGGAACCCCTTCAAATGCCCCACACCTTTTGGACCTCTCTGCTTTCCTGTGGACTAGAACCTCAAAACCGCCATTTTTCACTCTCGGCACACTCCGGAGCAAAAAACGCAAACGTCCAGCCGCTGCTCCCACAGCAAAGGAGCCAGGGGGGAAAAGTCATGCTGGTCCTCACTGCCTCCGGGAACCCCTTCAAATGCCCCACACCTTTTGGACCTCTCTGCTTTCCTGTGGACTAGAACCTCAAAACCGCCATTTTTCACTTTCGTCAGGCTCTGGTACAAAAAACGCAAACGTTTAGCCGCTGCTCCCACAGCAAAGGAGCCAGGGGGGAAAAGTCATGCTGGTCCTCACTGCCTCCGGGAACCCCTTCAAATGCCCCACACCTTTTGGACCTCTCTGCTTTCCTGTGGACTAGAACCTCAAAAGCACTATTTTTCAATCTCGGCACACTCCGGAGCAAAAAACGCAAACGTCCAGCCGCTGCTCCCACAGCAAAGGAGCCAGGGGGGAAAAGTCATTCTGGTCCTCACTGCCTCCGGGAACCCCTTCAAATGCCCCACACCTTTTGGACCTCTCTGCTTTCCTGTGGACTAGAACCTCAAAACCGCCATTTTTCACTCTCGGCACACTCCGGAGCAAAAAACGCAAACGTCCAGCCGCTGCTCCCACAGCAAAGGAGCCAGGGGGGAAAAGTCATGCTGGTCCTCACTGCCTCCGGGAACCCCTTCAAATGCCCCACACCTTTTGGACCTCTCTGCTTTCCTGTGGACTAGAACCTCAAAACCGCCATTTTTCACTTTCGTCAGGCTCTGGTACAAAAAACGCAAACGTTTAGCCGCTGCTCCCACAGCAAAGGAGCCAGGGGGGAAAAGTCATGCTGGTCCTCACTGCCTCCGGGAACCCCTTCAAATGCCCCACACCTTTTGGACCTCTCTGCTTTCCTGTGGACTAGAACCTCAAAAGCACTATTTTTCAATCTCGGCGCACTCCGGAGCAAAAAACGCAAACGTCCAGCCGCTGCTCCCACAGCAAAGGAGCCAGGGGGGAAAAGTCATGCTGGTCCTCACTGCCTCCGGGAACCCCTTCAAATGCCCCACACCTTTTGGACCTCTCTGCTTTCCTGTGGACTAGAACCTCAAAACCGCCATTTTTCACTCTCGGCACACTCCGGAGCAAAAAACGCAAACGTCCAGCCGCTGCTCCCACAGCAAAGGAGCCAGGGGGGAAAAGTCATGCTGGTCCTCACTGCCTCCGGGAACCCCTTCAAATGCCCCACACCTTTTGGACCTCTCTGCTTTCCTGTGGACTAGAACCTCAAAACCAGCATTTTTCACTCTCGGCACACTCCGAAACAAAAAACGCAAACGTCCAGCCGCTGCTCCCACAGCAAAGGAGCCAGGGGGGAAAAGTCATGCTGGTCCTCACTGCCTCCGGGAACCCCTTCAAATGCCCCACACCTTTTGGACCTCTCTGCTTTCCTGTGGACTATAACCTCAAAACCGCCATTTTTCACTCTTGGCACACTCCGGAGCAAAAAACGCAAACGTCCAGCCGCTGCTCCCACAGCAAAGGAGCCAGGGGGGAAAAGTCATGCTGGTCCTCACTGCCTCTGGGAACCCCTTCAAATGCCCCACACCTTTTGGACCTCTCTGCTTTCCTGTGGAGTATAACCTCAAAACCGCCATTTTTCACTCTCGGCACACTCCGGAGCAAAAAATGCAAACGTCCAGCCGCTGCTCCCACAGCAAAGGAGCCAGGGGGGAAAAGTCATGCTGGTCCTCACTGCCTCCGGGAACCCCTTCAAATGCCCCACACCTTTTGGACCTCTCTGCTTTCCTGTGGACTAGAACCTCAAAAGAACTATTTTTCACTCTCGGCACACTCCGGAGCAAAAAACGCAAACGTCCAGCCGCTGCTCCCACAGCAAAGGAGCCAGGGGGGAAAAGTCATGCTGGTCCTCACTGCCTCCGGGAACCCCTTCAAATGCCCCACACCTTTTGGACCTCTCTGCTTTCCTGTGGACTAGAACCTCAAAACCGCCATTTTTCACTCTCGGCACACTCCGGAGCAAAAAACGCAAACGTCCAGCCGCTGCTCCCACAGCAAAGGAGCCAGGGGGGAAAAGTCATGCTGGTCCTCACTGCCTCCGGGAACCCCTTCAAATGCCCCACACCTTTTGGACCTCTCTGCTTTCCTGTGGACTAGAACCTCAAAACCGCCATTTTTCACTCTCGGCACACTCCGGAGCAAAAAACGCAAACGTCCAGCCGCTGCTCCCACAGCAAAGGAGCCAGGGGGGAAAAGTCATGCTGGTCCTCACTGCCTCCGGGAACCCCTTCAAATGCCCCACACCTTTTGGACCTCTCTGCTTTCCTGTGGACTAGAACCTCAAAACCGCCATTTTTCACTCTCGGCACACTCCGGAGCAAAAAACGCAAACGTCCAGCCGCTGCTCCCACAGCAAAGGAGCCAGGGGGGAAAAGTCATGCTGGTCCTCACTGCCTCCGGGAACCCCTTCAAATGCCCCACACCTTTTGGACCTCTCTGCTTTCCTGTGGACTAGAACCTCAAAACCGCCATTTTTCACTTTCGTCAGGCTCTGGTACAAAAAACGCAAACGTTTAGCCGCTGCTCCCACAGCAAAGGAGCCAGGGGGGAAAAGTCATGCTGGTCCTCACTGCCTCCGGGAACCCCTTCAAATGCCCCACACCTTTTGGACCTCTCTGCTTTCCTGTGGACTAGAACCTCAAAAGCACTATTTTTCAATCTCGGCACACTCCGGAGCAAAAAACGCAAACGTCCAGCCGCTGCTCCCACAGCAAAGGAGCCAGGGGGGAAAAGTCATTCTGGTCCTCACTGCCTCCGGGAACCCCTTCAAATGCCCCACACCTTTTGGACCTCTCTGCTTTCCTGTGGACTAGAACCTCAAAACCGCCATTTTTCACTCTCGGCACACTCCGGAGCAAAAAACGCAAACGTCCAGCCGCTGCTCCCACAGCAAAGGAGCCAGGGGGGAAAAGTCATGCTGGTCCTCACTGCCTCCGGGAACCCCTTCAAATGCCCCACACCTTTTGGACCTCTCTGCTTTCCTGTGGACTAGAACCTCAAAACCGCCATTTTTCACTTTCGTCAGGCTCTGGTACAAAAAACGCAAACGTTTAGCCGCTGCTCCCACAGCAAAGGAGCCAGGGGGGAAAAGTCATGCTGGTCCTCACTGCCTCCGGGAACCCCTTCAAATGCCCCACACCTTTTGGACCTCTCTGCTTTCCTGTGGACTAGAACCTCAAAACCGCCATTTTTCACTCTCGGCACACTCCGGAGCAAAAAATGCAAACGTCCAGCCGCTGCTCCCACAGCAAAGGAGCCAGGGGGGAAAAGTCATGCTGGTCCTCACTGCCTCCGGGAACCCCTTCAAATGCCCCACACCTTTTGGACCTCTCTGCTTTCCTGTGGACTAGAACCTCAAAAGCACTATTTTTCAATCTCGGCGCACTCCGGAGCAAAAAACGCAAACGTCCAGCCGCTGCTCCCACAGCAAAGGAGCCAGGGGGGAAAAGTCATGCTGGTCCTCACTGCCTCCGGGAACCCCTTCAAATGCCCCACACCTTTTGGACCTCTCTGCTTTCCTGTGGACTAGAACCTCAAAACCGCCATTTTTCACTCTCTGCACACTCCGGAGCAAAAAATGCAAACGTCCAGCCGCTGCTCCCACAGCAAAGGAGCCAGGGGGGAAAAGTCATGCTGGTCCTCACTGCCTCCGGGAACCCCTTCAAATGCCCCACACCTTTTGGACCTCTCTGCTTTCCTGTGGACTAGAACCTCAAAACCGCCATTTTTCACTCTCGGCACACTCTGGAGCAAAAAACGCAAACGTCCAGCCGCTGCTCCCACAGCAAAGGAGCCAGGGGGGAAAAGTCATGCTGGTCCTCACTGCCTCCGGGAACCCCTTCAAATGCCCCACACCTTTTGGACCTCTCTGCTTTCCTGTGGGCTAGAACCTCAAAAGCACCATTTTTCACTCTCGGCACACTCCGGAGCAAAAAACGCAAACGTCCAGCCGCTGCTCCCACAGCAAAGGAGCCAGGGGGGAAAAGTCATGCTGGTCCTCACTGCCTCCGGGAACCCCTTCAAATGCCCCACACCTTTTGGACCTCTCTGCTTTCCTGTGGACTAGAACCTCAAAACCGCCATTTTTCACTCTCGGCACACTCCGGAGCAAAAAACGCAAACGTCCAGCCGCTGCTCCCACAGCAAAGGAGCCAGGGGGGAAAAGTCATGCTGGTCCTCACTGCCTCCGGGAACCCCTTCAAATGCCCCACACCTTTTGGACCTCTCTGCTTTCCTGTGGACTAGAACCTCAAAAGCACCATTTTTCACTCTCGGCACACTCCGGAGCAAAAAACGCAAACGTCCAGCCGCTGCTCCCACAGCAAAGGAGCCAGGGGGGAAAAGTCATGCTGGTCCTCACTGCCTCCGGGAACCCCTTCAAATGCCCCACACCTTTTGGACCTCTCTGCTTTCCTGTGGACTAGAACCTCAAAACCGCCATTTTTCACTCTCGGCACACTCCGAAACAAAAAACGCAAACGTCCAGCCGCTGCTCCCACAGCAAAGGAGCCAGGGGGGAAAAGTCATGCTGGTCCTCACTGCCTCCGGGAACCCCTTCAAATGCCCCACACCTTTTGGACCTCTCTGCTTTCCTGTGGACTAGAACCTCAAAACCGCCATTTTTCACTCTCGGCACACTCCGGAGCAAAAAATGCAAACATCCAGCCGCTGCTCCCACAGCAAAGGAGCCAGGGGGGAAAAGTCATGCTGGTCCTCACTGCCTCCGGGAACCCCTTCAAATGCCCCACACCTTTTGGACCTCTCTGCTTTCCTGTGGACTAGAACCTCAAAAGCACTATTTTTCAATCTCGGCGCACTCCGGAGCAAAAAACGCAAACGTCCAGCCGCTGCTCCCACAGCAAAGGAGCCAGGGGGGAAAAGTCATGCTGGTCCTCACTGCCTCCGGGAACCCCTTCAAATGCCCCACACCTTTTGGACCTCTCTGCTTTCCTGTGGACTAGAACCTCAAAACCGCCATTTTTCACTCTCGGCACACTCCGGAGCAAAAAACGCAAACGTCCAGCCGCTGCTCCCACAGCAAAGGAGCCAGGGGGGAAAAGTCATGCTGGTCCTCACTGCCTCCGGGAACCCCTTCAAATGCCCCACACCTTTTGGACCTCTCTGCTTTCCTGTGGACTAGAACCTCAAAACCAGCATTTTTCACTCTCGGCACACTCCGAAACAAAAAACGCAAACGTCCAGCCGCTGCTCCCACAGCAAAGGAGCCAGGGGGGAAAAGTCATGCTGGTCCTCACTGCCTCCGGGAACCCCTTCAAATGCCCCACACCTTTTGGACCTCTCTGCTTTCCTGTGGACTATAACCTCAAAACCGCCATTTTTCACTCTTGGCACACTCCGGAGCAAAAAACGCAAACGTCCAGCCGCTGCTCCCACAGCAAAGGAGCCAGGGGGGAAAAGTCATGCTGGTCCTCACTGCCTCTGGGAACCCCTTCAAATGCCCCACACCTTTTGGACCTCTCTGCTTTCCTGTGGAGTATAACCTCAAAACCGCCATTTTTCACTCTCGGCACACTCCGGAGCAAAAAATGCAAACGTCCAGCCGCTGCTCCCACAGCAAAGGAGCCAGGGGGGAAAAGTCATGCTGGTCCTCACTGCCTCCGGGAACCCCTTCAAATGCCCCACACCTTTTGGACCTCTCTGCTTTCCTGTGGACTAGAACCTCAAAAGCACTATTTTTCAATCTCGGCGCACTCCGGAGCAAAAAACGCAAACGTCCAGCCGCTGCTCCCACAGCAAAGGAGCCAGGGGGGAAAAGTCATGCTGGTCCTCACTGCCTCCGGGAACCCCTTCAAATGCCCCACACCTTTTGGACCTCTCTGCTTTCCTGTGGACTAGAACCTCAAAACCGCCATTTTTCACTCTCTGCACACTCCGGAGCAAAAAATGCAAACGTCCAGCCGCTGCTCCCACAGCAAAGGAGCCAGGGGGGAAAAGTCATGCTGGTCCTCACTGCCTCCGGGAACCCCTTCAAATGCCCCACACCTTTTGGACCTCTCTGCTTTCCTGTGGACTAGAACCTCAAAACCGCCATTTTTCACTCTCGGCACACTCTGGAGCAAAAAACGCAAACGTCCAGCCGCTGCTCCCACAGCAAAGGAGCCAGGGGGGAAAAGTCATGCTGGTCCTCACTGCCTCCGGGAACCCCTTCAAATGCCCCACACCTTTTGGACCTCTCTGCTTTCCTGTGGGCTAGAACCTCAAAAGCACCATTTTTCACTCTCGGCACACTCCGGAGCAAAAAACGCAAACGTCCAGCCGCTGCTCCCACAGCAAAGGAGCCAGGGGGGAAAAGTCATGCTGGTCCTCACTGCCTCCGGGAACCCCTTCAAATGCCCCACACCTTTTGGACCTCTCTGCTTTCCTGTGGACTAGAACCTCAAAACCGCCATTTTTCACTCTCGGCACACTCCGGAGCAAAAAACGCAAACGTCCAGCCGCTGCTCCCACAGCAAAGGAGCCAGGGGGGAAAAGTCATGCTGGTCCTCACTGCCTCCGGGAACCCCTTCAAATGCCCCACACCTTTTGGACCTCTCTGCTTTCCTGTGGACTAGAACCTCAAAAGCACCATTTTTCACTCTCGGCACACTCCGGAGCAAAAAACGCAAACGTCCAGCCGCTGCTCCCACAGCAAAGGAGCCAGGGGGGAAAAGTCATGCTGGTCCTCACTGCCTCCGGGAACCCCTTCAAATGCCCCACACCTTTTGGACCTCTCTGCTTTCCTGTGGACTAGAACCTCAAAACCGCCATTTTTCACTCTCGGCACACTCCGAAACAAAAAACGCAAACGTCCAGCCGCTGCTCCCACAGCAAAGGAGCCAGGGGGGAAAAGTCATGCTGGTCCTCACTGCCTCCGGGAACCCCTTCAAATGCCCCACACCTTTTGGACCTCTCTGCTTTCCTGTGGACTAGAACCTCAAAACCGCCATTTTTCACTCTCGGCACACTCCGGAGCAAAAAATGCAAACATCCAGCCGCTGCTCCCACAGCAAAGGAGCCAGGGGGGAAAAGTCATGCTGGTCCTCACTGCCTCCGGGAACCCCTTCAAATGCCCCACACCTTTTGGACCTCTCTGCTTTCCTGTGGACTAGAACCTCAAAAGCACTATTTTTCAATCTCGGCGCACTCCGGAGCAAAAAACGCAAACGTCCAGCCGCTGCTCCCACAGCAAAGGAGCCAGGGGGGAAAAGTCATGCTGGTCCTCACTGCCTCCGGGAACCCCTTCAAATGCCCCACACCTTTTGGACCTCTCTGCTTTCCTGTGGACTAGAACCTCAAAACCGCCATTTTTCACTCTCGGCACACTCCGGAGCAAAAAACGCAAACGTCCAGCCGCTGCTCCCACAGCAAAGGAGCCAGGGGGGAAAAGTCATGCTGGTCCTCACTGCCTCCGGGAACCCCTTCAAATGCCCCACACCTTTTGGACCTCTCTGCTTTCCTGTGGACTAGAACCTCAAAACCAGCATTTTTCACTCTCGGCACACTCCGAAACAAAAAACGCAAACGTCCAGCCGCTGCTCCCACAGCAAAGGAGCCAGGGGGGAAAAGTCATGCTGGTCCTCACTGCCTCCGGGAACCCCTTCAAATGCCCCACACCTTTTGGACCTCTCTGCTTTCCTGTGGACTAGAACCTCAAAACCGCCATTTTTCACTCTTGGCACACTCCGGAGCAAAAAACGCAAACGTCCAGCCGCTGCTCCCACAGCAAAGGAGCCAGGGGGGAAAAGTCATGCTGGTCCTCACTGCCTCTGGGAACCCCTTCAAATGCCCCACACCTTTTGGACCTCTCTGCTTTCCTGTGGAGTATAACCTCAAAACCGCCATTTTTCACTCTCGGCACACTCCGGAGCAAAAAATGCAAACGTCCAGCCGCTGCTCCCACAGCAAAGGAGCCAGGGGGGAAAAGTCATGCTGGTCCTCACTGCCTCCGGGAACCCCTTCAAATGCCCCACACCTTTTGGACCTCTCTGCTTTCCTGTGGACTAGAACCTCAAAAGAACTATTTTTCACTCTCGGCACACTCCGGAGCAAAAAACGCAAACGTCCAGCCGCTGCTCCCACAGCAAAGGAGCCAGGGGGGAAAAGTCATGCTGGTCCTCACTGCCTCCGGGAACCCCTTCAAATGCCCCACACCTTTTGGACCTCTCTGCTTTCCTGTGGACTAGAACCTCAAAACCGCCATTTTTCACTCTCGGCACACTCCGGAGCAAAAAACGCAAACGTCCAGCCGCTGCTCCCACAGCAAAGGAGCCAGGGGGGAAAAGTCATGCTGGTCCTCACTGCCTCCGGGAACCCCTTCAAATGCCCCACACCTTTTGGACCTCTCTGCTTTCCTGTGGACTAGAACCTCAAAACCGCCATTTTTCACTCTCGGCACACTCCGGAGCAAAAAACGCAAACGTCCAGCCGCTGCTCCCACAGCAAAGGAGCCAGGGGGGAAAAGTCATGCTGGTCCTCACTGCCTCCGGGAACCCCTTCAAATGCCCCACACCTTTTGGACCTCTCTGCTTTCCTGTGGACTAGAACCTCAAAACCGCCATTTTTCACTCTCGGCACACTCCGGAGCAAAAAACGCAAACGTCCAGCCGCTGCTCCCACAGCAAAGGAGCCAGGGGGGAAAAGTCATGCTGGTCCTCACTGCCTCCGGGAACCCCTTCAAATGCCCCACACCTTTTGGACCTCTCTGCTTTCCTGTGGACTAGAACCTCAAAACCGCCATTTTTCACTTTCGTCAGGCTCTGGTACAAAAAACGCAAACGTTTAGCCGCTGCTCCCACAGCAAAGGAGCCAGGGGGGAAAAGTCATGCTGGTCCTCACTGCCTCCGGGAACCCCTTCAAATGCCCCACACCTTTTGGACCTCTCTGCTTTCCTGTGGACTAGAACCTCAAAAGCACTATTTTTCAATCTCGGCGCACTCCGGAGCAAAAAACGCAAACGTCCAGCCGCTGCTCCCACAGCAAAGGAGCCAGGGGGGAAAAGTCATGCTGGTCCTCACTGCCTCCGGGAACCCCTTCAAATGCCCCACACCTTTTGGACCTCTCTGCTTTCCTGTGGACTAGAACCTCAAAACCGCCATTTTTCACTCTCGGCACACTCCGGAGCAAAAAACGCAAACGTCCAGCCGCTGCTCCCACAGCAAAGGAGCCAGGGGGGAAAAGTCATGCTGGTCCTCACTGCCTCCGGGAACCCCTTCAAATGCCCCACACCTTTTGGACCTCTCTGCTTTCCTGTGGACTAGAACCTCAAAACCAGCATTTTTCACTCTCGGCACACTCCGAAACAAAAAACGCAAACGTCCAGCCGCTGCTCCCACAGCAAAGGAGCCAGGGGGGAAAAGTCATGCTGGTCCTCACTGCCTCCGGGAACCCCTTCAAATGCCCCACACCTTTTGGACCTCTCTGCTTTCCTGTGGACTATAACCTCAAAACCGCCATTTTTCACTCTTGGCACACTCCGGAGCAAAAAACGCAAACGTCCAGCCGCTGCTCCCACAGCAAAGGAGCCAGGGGGGAAAAGTCATGCTGGTCCTCACTGCCTCTGGGAACCCCTTCAAATGCCCCACACCTTTTGGACCTCTCTGCTTTCCTGTGGAGTATAACCTCAAAACCGCCATTTTTCACTCTCGGCACACTCCGGAGCAAAAAATGCAAACGTCCAGCCGCTGCTCCCACAGCAAAGGAGCCAGGGGGGAAAAGTCATGCTGGTCCTCACTGCCTCCGGGAACCCCTTCAAATGCCCCACACCTTTTGGACCTCTCTGCTTTCCTGTGGACTAGAACCTCAAAAGAACTATTTTTCACTCTCGGCACACTCCGGAGCAAAAAACGCAAACGTCCAGCCGCTGCTCCCACAGCAAAGGAGCCAGGGGGGAAAAGTCATGCTGGTCCTCACTGCCTCCGGGAACCCCTTCAAATGCCCCACACCTTTTGGACCTCTCTGCTTTCCTGTGGACTAGAACCTCAAAACCGCCATTTTTCACTCTCGGCACACTCCGGAGCAAAAAACGCAAACGTCCAGCCGCTGCTCCCACAGCAAAGGAGCCAGGGGGGAAAAGTCATGCTGGTCCTCACTGCCTCCGGGAACCCCTTCAAATGCCCCACACCTTTTGGACCTCTCTGCTTTCCTGTGGACTAGAACCTCAAAACCGCCATTTTTCACTCTCGGCACACTCCGGAGCAAAAAACGCAAACGTCCAGCCGCTGCTCCCACAGCAAAGGAGCCAGGGGGGAAAAGTCATGCTGGTCCTCACTGCCTCCGGGAACCCCTTCAAATGCCCCACACCTTTTGGACCTCTCTGCTTTCCTGTGGACTAGAACCTCAAAACCGCCATTTTTCACTCTCGGCACACTCCGGAGCAAAAAACGCAAACGTCCAGCCGCTGCTCCCACAGCAAAGGAGCCAGGGGGGAAAAGTCATGCTGGTCCTCACTGCCTCCGGGAACCCCTTCAAATGCCCCACACCTTTTGGACCTCTCTGCTTTCCTGTGGACTAGAACCTCAAAACCGCCATTTTTCACTTTCGTCAGGCTCTGGTACAAAAAACGCAAACGTTTAGCCGCTGCTCCCACAGCAAAGGAGCCAGGGGGGAAAAGTCATGCTGGTCCTCACTGCCTCCGGGAACCCCTTCAAATGCCCCACACCTTTTGGACCTCTCTGCTTTCCTGTGGACTAGAACCTCAAAACCGCCATTTTTCACTCTCGGCACACTCCGGAGCAAAAAATGCAAACGTCCAGCCGCTGCTCCCACAGCAAAGGAGCCAGGGGGGAAAAGTCATGCTGGTCCTCACTGCCTCCGGGAACCCCTTCAAATGCCCCACACCTTTTGGACCTCTCTGCTTTCCTGTGGACTAGAACCTCAAAAGCACTATTTTTCAATCTCGGCGCACTCCGGAGCAAAAAACGCAAACGTCCAGCCGCTGCTCCCACAGCAAAGGAGCCAGGGGGGAAAAGTCATGCTGGTCCTCACTGCCTCCGGGAACCCCTTCAAATGCCCCACACCTTTTGGACCTCTCTGCTTTCCTGTGGACTAGAACCTCAAAACCGCCATTTTTCACTCTCTGCACACTCCGGAGCAAAAAATGCAAACGTCCAGCCGCTGCTCCCACAGCAAAGGAGCCAGGGGGGAAAAGTCATGCTGGTCCTCACTGCCTCCGGGAACCCCTTCAAATGCCCCACACCTTTTGGACCTCTCTGCTTTCCTGTGGACTAGAACCTCAAAACCGCCATTTTTCACTCTCTGCACACTCCGGAGCAAAAAATGCAAACGTCCAGCCGCTGCTCCCACAGCAAAGGAGCCAGGGGGGAAAAGTCATGCTGGTCCTCACTGCCTCCGGGAACCCCTTCAAATGCCCCACACCTTTTGGACCTCTCTGCTTTCCTGTGGACTAGAACCTCAAAACCGCCATTTTTCACTTTCGTCAGGCTCTGGAGCAAAAAACGCAAACGTTTAGCCGCTGCTCCCACAGCAAAGGAGCCAGGGGGGAAAAGTCATGCTGGTCCTCACTGCCTCTGGGAACCCCTTCAAATGCCCCACACCTTTTGGACCTCTCTGCTTTCCTGTGGACTAGAACCTCAAAACCGCCATTTTTCACTCTCGGCACACTCCGGAGCAAAAAATGCAAACGTCCAGCCGCTGCTCCCACAGCAAAGGAGCCAGGGGGGAAAAGTCATGCTGGTCCTCACTGCCTCCGGGAACCCCTTCAAATGCCCCACACCTTTTGGACCTCTCTGCTTTCCTGTGGACTAGAACCTCAAAACCGCCATTTTTCACTCTCGGCACACTCCGGAGCAAAAAACGCAAACGTCCAGCCGCTGCTCCCACAGCAAAGGAGCCAAGGGGGAAAAGTCATGATGGTCCTCACTGCCTCCGGGAACCCCTTCAAATGCCCCACACCTTTTGGACCTCTCTGCTTTCCTGTGGACTAGAACCTCAAAACCGCCATTTTTCACTCTCGGCACACTCCGGAGCAAAAAACGCAAACGTCCAGCCGCTGCTCCCACAGCAAAGGAGCCAGGGGGGAAAAGTCATGCTGGTCCTCACTGCCTCCGGGAACCCCTTCAAATGCCCCACACCTTTTGGACCTCTCTGCTTTCCTGTGGACTAGAACCTCAAAACCGCCATTTTTCACTCTCGGCACACTCCGGAGCAAAAAACGCAAACGTCCAGCCGCTGCTCCCACAGCAAAGGAGCCAGGGGGGAAAAGTCATGCTGGTCCTCACTGCCTCCGGGAACCCCTTCAAATGCCCCACACCTTTTGGACCTCTCTGCTTTCCTGTGGACTAGAACCTCAAAAGCACCATTTTTCACTCTCTGCACACTCCGGAGCAAAAAATGCAAACGTCCAGCCGCTGCTCCCACAGCAAAGGAGCCAGGGGGGAAAATTCATGCTGGTCCTCACTGCCTCTGGGAACCCCTTCAAATGCCCCACACCTTTTGGACCTCTCTGCTTTCCTGTGGACTAGAACCTCAAAACCGCCATTTTTCACTCTCGGCACACTCCGGAGCAAAAAATGCAAACGTCCAGCCGCTGCTCCCACAGCAAAGGAGCCAGGGGGGAAAAGTCATGCTGGTCCTCACTGCCTCCGGGAACCCCTTCAAATGCCCCACACCTTTTGGACCTCTCTGCTTTCCTGTGGACTAGAACCTCAAAACCGCCATTTTTCACTTTCGTCAGGCTCTGGAGCAAAAAACGCAAACGTTTAGCCGCTGCTCCCACAGCAAAGGAGCCAGGGAGGAAAAGTCATGCTGGTCCTCACTGCCTCTGGGAACCCCTTCAAATGCCCCACACCTTTTGGACCTCTCTGCTTTCCTGTGGACTATAACCTCAAAACCGCCATTTTTCACTCTCGGCACACTCTGGAGCAAAAAATGCAAACGTCCAGCCGCTGCTCCCACAGCAAAGGAGCCAGGGGGGAAAAGTCATGCTGGTCCTCACTGCCTCCGGGAACCCCTTCAAATGCCCCACACCTTTTGGACCTCTCTGCTTTCCTGTGGACTATAACATCAAAAGAACTATTTTTCACTCTCGGCGCACTCCGGAGCAAAAAACGCAAACGTCCAGCCGCTGCTCCCACAGCAAAGGAGCCAGGGGGGAAAAGTCATGCTGGTCCTCACTGCCTCCGGGAACCCCTTCAAATGCCCCACACCTTTTGGACCTCTCTGCTTTCCTGTGGACTAGAACCTCAAAAGCACCATTTTTCACTCTCTGCACACTCCAAAGCAAAAATCGCAAACGTCCAGCCGCTGCTCCCACAGCAAAGGAGCCAGGGGGGAAAAGTCATGCTGGTCCTCACTGCCTCCGGGAACCCCTTCAAATGCCCCACACCTTTTGGACCTCTCTGCTTTCCTGTGGACTATAACCTCAAAAGAACTATTTTTCACTCTCGGCACACTCCGGAGCAAAAAACGCAAACGTCCAGCCGCTGCTCCCACAGCAAAGGAGCCAGGGGGGAAAAGTCATGCTGGTCCTCACTGCCTCCGGGAACCCCTTCAAATGCCCCACACCTTTTGGACCTCTCTGCTTTCCTGTGGACTAGAACCTCAAAACCGCCATTTTTCACTCTCGGCACACTCCGGAGCAAAAAACGCAAACGTCCAGCCGCTGCTCCCACAGCAAAGGAGCCAGGGGGGAAAAGTCATGCTGGTCCTCACTGCCTCCGGGAACCCCTTCAAATGCCCCACACCTTTTGGACCTCTCTGCTTTCCTGTGGACTAGAACCTCAAAACCGCCATTTTTCACTTTCGTCAGGCTCTGGAGCAAAAAACGCAAATGTTTAGCCGCTGCTCTCACAGCAAAGGAGCCAGGGGGGAAAAGTCATGCTGGTCCTCACTGCCTCCGGGAACCCCTTCAAATGCCCCACACCTTTTGGACCTCTCTGCTTTCCTGTGGACTAGAACCTCAAAACCGCCATTTTTCACTCTCGGCACACTCCGGAGCAAAAAATGCAAACGTCCAGCCGCTGCTCCCACAGCAAAGGAGCCAGGGGGGAAAAGTCATGCTGGTCCTCACTGCCTCCGGGAACCCCTTCAAATGCCCCACACCTTTTGGACCTCTCTGCTTTCCTGTGGACGATAACATCAAAAGAACTATTTTTCACTCTCGGCGCACTCCGGAGCAAAAAACGCAAACGTCCAGCCGCTGCTCCCACAGCAAAGGAGCCAGGGGGGAAAAGTCATGCTGGTCCTCACTGCCTCCGGGAACCCCTTCAAATGCCCCACACCTTTTGGACCTCTCTGCTTTCCTGTGGACTATAACCTCAAAACCGCCATTTTTCACTCTCGGCACACTCCGGAGCAAAAAACGCAAACGTCCAGCCGCTGCTCCCACAGCAAAGGAGCCAGGGGGGAAAAGTCATGCTGGTCCTCACTGCCTCCGGGAACCCCTTCAAATGCCCCACACCTTTTGGACCTCTCTGCTTTCCTGTGGACTAGAACCTCAAAAGCACTATTTTTCACTCTCGGCACACTCCGGAGCAAAAAACGCAAATGTCCAGCCGCTGCTCCCACAGCAAAGGAGCCAGGGGGGAAAAGTCATGCTGGTCCTCACTGCCTCCGGGAACCCCTTCAAATGCCCCACACCTTTTGGACCTCTCTGCTTTCCTGTGGACTAGAACCTCAAAACCGCCATTTTTCACTCTCTGCACACTCCGGAGCAAAAAAGGCAAACGTCCAGCCGCTGCTCCCACAGCAAAGGAGCCAGGGGGGAAAAGTCATGCTGGTCCTCACTGCCTCCGGGAACCCCTTCAAATGCCCCACACCTTTTGGACCTCTCTGCTTTCCTGTGGACTAGAACCTCAAAACCGCCATTTTTCACTCTCGGCACACTCCGCAGCAAAAAACGCAAACGTCCAGCCGCTGCTCCCACAGCAAAGGAGCCAGGGGGGAAAAGTCATGCTGGTCCTCACTGCCTCCGGGAACCCCTTCAAATGCCCCACACCTTTTGGACCTCTCTGCTTTCCTGTGGACTAGAACCTCAAAACCGCCAGTTTTCACTTTCGTCTGGCTCTGGAGTAAAAAACGCAAATGTTTAGCCGCTGCTCCCACAGCAAAGGAGCCAGGGGGGAAAAGTCATGCTGGTCCTCACTGCCTCCGGGAACCCCTTCAAATGCCCCACACCTTTTGGACCTCTCTGCTTTCCTGTGGACTATAACCTCAAAACCGTCATTTTTCACTCTCGTCAGCCTCCGGAGCAAAAACGCAAACGTCCAGCCGCTGCTCCCACAGCAAAGGAGCCAGGGGGGAAAAGTCATGCTGGTCCTCACTGCCTCCGGGAACCCCTTCAAATGCCCCACACCTTTTGGACCTCTCTGCTTTCCTGTGGACTAGAACCTCAAAACCGCCATTTTTCACTCTCGGCACACTCCGGAGCAAAAAACGCAAACGTCCAGCCGCTGCTCCCACAGCAAAGGAGCCAGGGGGGAAAAGTCATGCTGGTCCTCACTGCCTCCGGGAACCCCTTCAAATGCCCCACACCTTTTGGACCTCTCTGCTTTCCTGTGGACTAGAACCTCAAAAGCACCATTTTTCACTCTCTGCACACTCCGGAGCAAAAAATGCAAACGTCCAGCCGCTGCTCCCACAGCAAAGGAGCCAGGGGGGAAAATTCATGCTGGTCCTCACTGCCTCCGGGAACCCCTTCAAATGCCCCACACCTTTTGGACCTCTCTGCTTTCCTGTGGACTAGAACCTCAAAAGCACCATTTTTCACTCTCGGCACACTCCGGAGCAAAAAACGCAAACGTCCAGCCGCTGCTCCCACAGCAAAGGAGCCAGGGGGGAAAAGTCATGCTGGTCCTCACTGCCTCCGGGAACCCCTTCAAATGCCCCACACCTTTTGGACCTCTCTGCTTTCCTGTGGACTAGAACCTCAAAACCGCCATTTTTCACTCTCGGCACACTCCGCAGCAAAAAACGCAAACGTCCAGCCGCTGCTCCCACAGCAAAGGAGCCAGGGGGGAAAAGTCATGCTGGTCCTCACTGCCTCCGGGAACCCCTTCAAATGCCCCACACCTTTTGGACCTCTCTGCTTTCCTGTGGACTAGAACCTCAAAACCGCCAGTTTTCACTTTCGTCTGGCTCTGGAGTAAAAAACGCAAATGTTTAGCCGCTGCTCCCACAGCAAAGGAGCCAGGGGGGAAAAGTCATGCTGGTCCTCACTGCCTCCGGGAACCCCTTCAAATGCCCCACACCTTTTGGACCTCTCTGCTTTCCTGTGGACTATAACCTCAAAACCGTCATTTTTCACTCTCGTCAGCCTCCGGAGCAAAAACGCAAACGTCCAGCCGCTGCTCCCACAGCAAAGGAGCCAGGGGGGAAAAGTCATGCTGGTCCTCACTGCCTCCGGGAACCCCTTCAAATGCCCCACACCTTTTGGACCTCTCTGCTTTCCTGTGGACTATAACCTCAAAACCGCCATTTTTCACTCTCGGCACACTCCGGAGCAAAAAACGCAAACGTCCAGCCGCTGCTCCCACAGCAAAGGAGCCAGGGGGGAAAAGTCATGCTGGTCCTCACTGCCTCCGGGAACCCCTTCAAATGCCCCACACCTTTTGGACCTCTCTGCTTTCCTGTGGACTAGAACCTCAAAAGCACCATTTTTCACTCTCTGCACACTCCGGAGCAAAAAATGCAAACGTCCAGCCGCTGCTCCCACAGCAAAGGAGCCAGGGGGGAAAATTCATGCTGGTCCTCACTGCCTCCGGGAACCCCTTCAAATGCCCCACACCTTTTGGACCTCTCTGCTTTCCTGTGGACTAGAACCTCAAAAGCACCATTTTTCACTCTCGGCACACTCCGGAGCAAAAAACGCAAACGTCCAGCCGCTGCTCCCACAGCAAAGGAGCCAGGGGGGAAAAGTCATGCTGGTCCTCACTGCCTCCGGGAACCCCTTCAAATGCCCCACACCTTTTGGACCTCTCTGCTTTCCTGTGGACTATAACCTCAAAACCGCCATTTTTCACTCTCGGCACACTCCGGAGCAAAAAACGCAAACGTCCAGCCGCTGCTCCCACAGCAAAGGAGCCAGGGGGGAAAAGTCATGCTGGTCCTCACTGCCTCCGGGAACCCCTTCAAATGCCCCACACCTTTTGGACCTCTCTGCTTTCCTGTGGACTAGAACCTCAAAACCGCCATTTTTCACTCTCGGCACACTCCGGAGCAAAAAATGCAAACGTCCAGCCGCTGCTCCCACAGCAAAGGAGCCAGGGGGGAAAAGTCATGCTGGTCCTCACTGCCTCCGGGAACCCCTTCAAATGCCCCACACCTTTTGGACATCTCTGCTTTCCTGTGGACTATAACCTCAAAACCGCCATTTTTCACTCTCGGCACACTCCGGAGCAAAAAACGCAAACGTCCAGCCGCTGCTCCCACAGCAAAGGAGCCAGGGGGGAAAAGTCATGCTGGTCCTCACTGCCTCCGGGAACCCCTTCAAATGCCCCACACCTTTTGGACCTCTCTGCTTTCCTGTGGACTAGAACCTCAAAACCGCCATTTTTCACTTTCGTCAGGGTCTGGAGCAAAAAACGCAAACGTTTAGCCGCTGCTCCCACAGCAAAGGAGCCAGGGGGGAAAAGTCATGCTGGTCCTCACTGCCTCCGGGAACCCCTTCAAATGCCCCACACCTTTTGGACCTCTCTGCTTTCCTGTGGACTATAACCTCAAAACCGCCATTTTTCACTCTCGGCACACTCTGGAGCAAAAAATGCAAACGTCCAGCCGCTGCTCCCACAGCAAAGGAGCCAGGGGGGAAAAGTCATGCTGGTCCTCACTGCCTCCGGGAACCCCTTCAAATGCCCCACACCTTTTGGACCTCTCTGCTTTCCTGTGGACTAGAACCTCAAAAGCACCATTTTTCACTCTCTGCACACTCCGGAGCAAAAAACGCAAACGTCCAGCCGCTGCTCCCACAGCAAAGGAGCCAGGGAGGAAAAGTCATGCTGGTCCTCACTGCCTCCGGGAACCCCTTCAAATGCCCCACACCTTTTGGACCTCTCTGCTTTCCTGTGGACTATAACCTCAAAACCGTCATTTTTCACTCTCGTCAGCCTCCGGAGCAAAAACGCAAACGTCCAGCCGCTGCTCCCACAGCAAAGGAGCCAGGAAGGAAAAGTCATGCTGGTCCTCACTGCCTCCGGGAACCCCTTCAAATGCCCCACACCTTTTGGACCTCTCTGCTTTCCTGTGGACTAGAACCTCAAAACCGCCATTTTTCACTCTCGGCACACTCCGGAGCAAAAAACGCAAACGTCCAGCCGCTGCTCCCACAGCAAAGGAGCCAGGGGGGAAAAGTCATGCTGGTCCTCACTGCCTCCGGGAACCCCTTCAAATGCCCCACACCTTTTGGACCTCTCTGCTTTCCTGTGGACTAGAACCTCAAAACCGCCATTTTTCACTCTCGGCACACTCCGGAGCAAAAAACGCAAACGTCCAGCCGCTGCTCCCACAGCAAAGGAGCCAGGGGGGAAAAGTCATGCTGGTCCTCACTGCCTCCGGGAACCCCTTCAAATGCCCCACACCTTTTGGACCTCTCTGCTTTCCTGTGGACTAGAACCTCAAAACCAGCATTTTTCACTCTCGGCACACTCCGAAACAAAAAACGCAAACGTCCAGCCGCTGCTCCCACAGCAAAGGAGCCAGGGGGGAAAATTCATGCTGGTCCTCACTGCCTCCGGGAACCCCTTCAAATGCCCCACACCTTTTGGACCTCTCTGCTTTCCTGTGGACTAGAACCTCAAAAGCACCATTTTTCACTTCGTCAGGCTCTGGAGCAAAAAACGCAAACGTTTAGCCGCTGCTCCCACAGCAAAGGAGCCAGGGGGGAAAAGTCATGCTGGTCCTCACTGCCTCTGGGAACCCCTTCAAATGCCCCACACCTTTTGGACCTCTCTGCTTTCCTGTGGACTAGAACCTCAAAAGCACCATTTTTCACTCTCTGCACACTCCGGAGCAAAAAACGCAAACGTCCAGCCGCTGCTCCCACAGCAAAGGAGCCAGGGGGGAAAAGTCATGCTGGTCCTCACTGCCTCCGGGAACCCCTTCAAATGCCCCACACCTTTTGGACCTCTCTGCTTTCCTGTGGACTAGAACCTCAAAACCGCCATTTTTCACTTTCGTCAGGCTCTGGAGCAAAAAACGCAAACGTTTAGCCGCTGCTCCCACAGCAAAGGAGCCAGGGGGGAAAAGTCATGCTGGTCCTCACTGCCTCTGGGAACCCCTTCAAATGCCCCACACCTTTTGGACCTCTCTGCTTTCCTGTGGACTAGAACCTCAAAACCGCCATTTTTCACTCTCGGCACACTCCAGAGCAAAAAATGCAAACGTCCAGCCGCTGCTCCCACAGCAAAGGAGCCAGGGGGGAAAAGTCATGCTGGTCCTCACTGCCTCCGGGAACCCCTTCAAATTCCCCACACCTTTTGGACCTCTCTGCTTTCCTGTGGACTAGAACCTCAAAACCGCCATTTTTCACTCTCGGCACACTCCGGAGCAAAAAACGCAAACGTCCAGCCGCTGCTCCCACGGCAAAGGAGCCAGGGGGGAAAAGTCATGCTGGTCCTCACTGCCTCCGGGAACCCCTTCAAATGCCCCACACCTTTTGGACCTCTCTGCTTTCCTGTGGACTAGAACCTCAAAACCGCCATTTTTCACTTTCGTCAGGCTCTGGAGCAAAAAACGCAAACGTCCAGCCGCTGCTCCCACAGCAAAGGAGCCAGGGGGGAAAAGTCATGCTGGTCCTCACTGCCTCCGGGAACCCCTTCAAATGCCCCACACCTTTTGGACCTCTCTGCTTTCCTGTGGACTATAACCTCAAAACCGTCATTTTTCACTCTCGTCAGCCTCCGGAGCAAAAACGCAAACGTCCAGCCGCTGCTCCCACAGCAAAGGAGCCAGGAAGGAAAAGTCATGCTGGTCCTCACTGCCTCCGGGAACCCCTTCAAATGCCCCACACCTTTTGGACCTCTCTGCTTTCCTGTGGACTAGAACCTCAAAACCGCCATTTTTCACTCTCGGCACACTCCGGAGCAAAAAACGCAAACGTCCAGCCGCTGCTCCCACAGCAAAGGAGCCAGGGGGGAAAAGTCATGCTGGTCCTCACTGCCTCCGGGAACCCCTTCAAATGCCCCACACCTTTTGGACCTCTCTGCTTTCCTGTGGACTAGAACCTCAAAACCGCCATTTTTCACTCTCGGCACACTCCGGAGCAAAAAACGCAAACGTCCAGCCGCTGCTCCCACAGCAAAGGAGCCAGGGGGGAAAAGTCATGCTGGTCCTCACTGCCTCCGGGAACCCCTTCAAATGCCCCACACCTTTTGGACCTCTCTGCTTTCCTGTGGACTAGAACCTCAAAACCAGCATTTTTCACTCTCGGCACACTCCGAAACAAAAAACGCAAACGTCCAGCCGCTGCTCCCACAGCAAAGGAGCCAGGGGGGAAAATTCATGCTGGTCCTCACTGCCTCCGGGAACCCCTTCAAATGCCCCACACCTTTTGGACCTCTCTGCTTTCCTGTGGACTAGAACCTCAAAAGCACCATTTTTCACTTCGTCAGGCTCTGGAGCAAAAAACGCAAACGTTTAGCCGCTGCTCCCACAGCAAAGGAGCCAGGGGGGAAAAGTCATGCTGGTCCTCACTGCCTCTGGGAACCCCTTCAAATGCCCCACACCTTTTGGACCTCTCTGCTTTCCTGTGGACTAGAACCTCAAAAGCACCATTTTTCACTCTCTGCACACTCCGGAGCAAAAAACGCAAACGTCCAGCCGCTGCTCCCACAGCAAAGGAGCCAGGGGGGAAAAGTCATGCTGGTCCTCACTGCCTCCGGGAACCCCTTCAAATGCCCCACACCTTTTGGACCTCTCTGCTTTCCTGTGGACTAGAACCTCAAAACCGCCATTTTTCACTCTCGGCACACTCCAGAGCAAAAATCGCAAACGTCCAGCCGCTGCTCCCACAGCAAAGGAGCCAGGGGGGAAAAGTCATGCTGGTCCTCACTGCCTCCGGGAACCCCTTCAAATGCCCCACACCTTTTGGACCTCTCTGCTTTCCTGTGGACTAGAACCTCAAAACCGCCATTTTTCACTCTCTGCACACTCCGGAGCAAAAATCGCAAACGTCCAGCCGCTGCTCCCACAGCAAAGGAGCCAGGGGGGAAAAGTCATGCTGGTCCTCACTGCCTCCGGGAACCCCTTCAAATGCCCCATACCTTTTGGACCTCTCTGCTTTCCTGTGGACTAGAACCTCAAAACCGCCATTTTTCACTCTCGGCACACTCCGGAGCAAAAAACGCAAACGTCCAGCCGCTGCTCCCACAGCAAAGGAGCCAGGGGGGAAAAGTCATGCTGGTCCTCACTGCCTCCGGGAACCCCTTCAAATGCCCCACACCTTTTGGACCTCTCTGCTTTCCTGTGGACTAGAACCTCAAAACCGCCATTTTTCACTCTCGGCACACTCCGGAGCAAAAAACGCAAACGTCCAGCTGCTGCTCCCACAGCAAAGGAGCCAGGGGGGAAAAGTCATGCTGGTCCTCACTGCCTCCGGGAACCCCTTCAAATGCCCCACACCTTTTGGACCTCTCTGCTTTCCTGTGGACTAGAACCTCAAAACCGCCATTTTTCACTCTCGGCACACTCCGGAGCAAAAAACGCAAACGTCCAGCCGCTGCTCCCACGGCAAAGGAGCCAGGGGGGAAAAGTCATGCTGGTCCTCACTGCCTCCGGGAACCCCTTCAAATGCCCCACACCTTTTGGACCTCTCTGCTTTCCTGTGGACTAGAACCTCAAAACCGCCATTTTTCACTTTCGTCAGGCTCTGGAGCAAAAAACGCAAACGTCCAGCCGCTGCTCCCACAACAAAGGAGCCAGGGGGGAAAAGTCATGCTGGTCCTCACTGCCTCCGGGAACCCCTTCAAATGCCCCACACCTTTTGGACCTCTCTGCTTTCCTGTGGACTATAACCTCAAAACCGTCATTTTTCACTCTCGTCAGCCTCCGGAGCAAAAACGCAAACGTCCAGCCGCTGCTCCCACAGCAAAGGAGCCAGGAAGGAAAAGTCATGCTGGTCCTCACTGCCTCCGGGAACCCCTTCAAATGCCCCACACCTTTTGGACCTCTCTGCTTTCCTGTGGACTAGAACCTCAAAACCGCCATTTTTCACTCTCGGCACACTCCGGAGCAAAAAACGCAAACGTCCAGCTGCTGCTCCCACAGCAAAGGAGCCAGGGGGGAAAAGTCATGCTGGTCCTCACTGCCTCCGGGAACCCCTTCAAATGCCCCACACCTTTTGGACCTCTCTGCTTTCCTGTGGACTAGAACCTCAAAACCGCCATTTTTCACTCTCGGCACACTCCGGAGCAAAAAACGCAAACGTCCAGCCGCTGCTCCCACGGCAAAGGAGCCAGGGGGGAAAAGTCATGCTGGTCCTCACTGCCTCCGGGAACCCCTTCAAATGCCCCACACCTTTTGGACCTCTCTGCTTTCCTGTGGACTAGAACCTCAAAACCGCCATTTTTCACTTTCGTCAGGCTCTGGAGCAAAAAACGCAAACGTCCAGCCGCTGCTCCCACAACAAAGGAGCCAGGGGGGAAAAGTCATGCTGGTCCTCACTGCCTCCGGGAACCCCTTCAAATGCCCCACACCTTTTGGACCTCTCTGCTTTCCTGTGGACTATAACCTCAAAACCGTCATTTTTCACTCTCGTCAGCCTCCGGAGCAAAAACGCAAACGTCCAGCCGCTGCTCCCACAGCAAAGGAGCCAGGAAGGAAAAGTCATGCTGGTCCTCACTGCCTCCGGGAACCCCTTCAAATGCCCCACACCTTTTGGACCTCTCTGCTTTCCTGTGGACTAGAACCTCAAAACCGCCATTTTTCACTCTCGGCACACTCCGGAGCAAAAAACGCAAACGTCCAGCCGCTGCTCCCACAGCAAAGGAGCCAGGGGGGAAAAGTCATGCTGGTCCTCACTGCCTCCGGGAACCCCTTCAAATGCCCCACACCTTTTGGACCTCTCTGCTTTCCTGTGGACTAGAACCTCAAAACCGCCATTTTTCACTCTCGGCACACTCCGGAGCAAAAAACGCAAACGTCCAGCCGCTGCTCCCACAGCAAAGGAGCCAGGGGGGAAAAGTCATGCTGGTCCTCACTGCCTCCGGGAACCCCTTCAAATGCCCCACACCTTTTGGACCTCTCTGCTTTCCTGTGGACTAGAACCTCAAAACCAGCATTTTTCACTCTCGGCACACTCCGAAACAAAAAACGCAAACGTCCAGCCGCTGCTCCCACAGCAAAGGAGCCAGGGGGGAAAATTCATGCTGGTCCTCACTGCCTCCGGGAACCCCTTCAAATGCCCCACACCTTTTGGACCTCTCTGCTTTCCTGTGGACTAGAACCTCAAAAGCACCATTTTTCACTTCGTCAGGCTCTGGAGCAAAAAACGCAAACGTTTAGCCGCTGCTCCCACAGCAAAGGAGCCAGGGGGGAAAAGTCATGCTGGTCCTCACTGCCTCTGGGAACCCCTTCAAATGCCCCACACCTTTTGGACCTCTCTGCTTTCCTGTGGACTAGAACCTCAAAAGCACCATTTTTCACTCTCTGCACACTCCGGAGCAAAAAACGCAAACGTCCAGCCGCTGCTCCCACAGCAAAGGAGCCAGGGGGGAAAAGTCATGCTGGTCCTCACTGCCTCCGGGAACCCCTTCAAATGCCCCACACCTTTTGGACCTCTCTGCTTTCCTGTGGACTAGAACCTCAAAACCGCCATTTTTCACTCTCGGCACACTCCAGAGCAAAAATCGCAAACGTCCAGCCGCTGCTCCCACAGCAAAGGAGCCAGGGGGGAAAAGTCATGCTGGTCCTCACTGCCTCCGGGAACCCCTTCAAATGCCCCACACCTTTTGGACCTCTCTGCTTTCCTGTGGACTAGAACCTCAAAACCGCCATTTTTCACTCTCTGCACACTCCGGAGCAAAAATCGCAAACGTCCAGCCGCTGCTCCCACAGCAAAGGAGCCAGGGGGGAAAAGTCATGCTGGTCCTCACTGCCTCCGGGAACCCCTTCAAATGCCCCATACCTTTTGGACCTCTCTGCTTTCCTGTGGACTAGAACCTCAAAACCGCCATTTTTCACTCTCGGCACACTCCGGAGCAAAAAACGCAAACGTCCAGCCGCTGCTCCCACAGCAAAGGAGCCAGGGGGGAAAAGTCATGCTGGTCCTCACTGCCTCCGGGAACCCCTTCAAATGCCCCACACCTTTTGGACCTCTCTGCTTTCCTGTGGACTAGAACCTCAAAACCGCCATTTTTCACTCTCGGCACACTCCGGAGCAAAAAACGCAAACGTCCAGCTGCTGCTCCCACAGCAAAGGAGCCAGGGGGGAAAAGTCATGCTGGTCCTCACTGCCTCCGGGAACCCCTTCAAATGCCCCACACCTTTTGGACCTCTCTGCTTTCCTGTGGACTAGAACCTCAAAACCGCCATTTTTCACTCTCGGCACACTCCGGAGCAAAAAACGCAAACGTCCAGCCGCTGCTCCCACAGCAAAGGAGCCAGGGGGGAAAAGTCATGCTGGTCCTCACTGCCTCCGGGAACCCCTTCAAATGCCCCACACCTTTTGGACCTCTCTGCTTTCCTGTGGACTAGAACCTCAAAACCGCCATTTTTCACTCTCTGCACACTCCGGAGCAAAAAACACAAACGTCCAGCCGCTGCTCCCACAGCAAAGGAGCCAGGGGGGAAAAGTCATGCTGGTCCTCACTGCCTCCGGGAACCCCTTCAAATGCCCCACACCTTTTGGACCTCTCTGCTTTCCTGTGGACTAGAACCTCAAAACCGCCATTTTTCACTCTCGGCACACTCCGGAGCAAAAAACGCAAACGTCCAGCCGCTGCTCCCACAGCAAAGGAGCCAGGGAGGAAAAGTCATGCTGGTCCTCACTGCCTCCGGGAACCCCTTCAAATGCCCCACACCTTTTGGACCTCTCTGCTTTCCTGTGGACTAGAACCTCAAAACCGCCATTTTTCACTCTCGGCACACTCCGGAGCAAAAAACGCAAACGTCCAGCCGCTGCTCCCACAGCAAAGGAGCCAGGGGGGAAAAGTCATGCTGGTCCTCACTGCCTCCGGGAACCCCTTCAAATGCCCCACACCTTTTGGACCTCTCTGCTTTCCTGTGGACTAGAACCTCAAAACCGCCATTTTTCACTCTCGGCACACTCCGGAGCAAAAAACGCAAACGTCCAGCCGCTGCTCCCACAGCAAAGGAGCCAGGGGGGAAAAGTCATGCTGGTCCTCACTGCCTCCGGGAACCCCTTCAAATGCCCCACACCTTTTGGACCTCTCTGCTTTCCTGTGGACTAGAACCTCAAAACCAGCATTTTTCACTCTCGGCACACTCCGAAACAAAAAACGCAAACGTCCAGCCGCTGCTCCCACAGCAAAGGAGCCAGGGGGGAAAATTCATGCTGGTCCTCACTGCCTCCGGGAACCCCTTCAAATGCCCCACACCTTTTGGACCTCTCTGCTTTCCTGTGGACTAGAACCTCAAAAGCACCATTTTTCACTTCGTCAGGCTCTGGAGCAAAAAACGCAAACGTTTAGCCGCTGCTCCCACAGCAAAGGAGCCAGGGGGGAAAAGTCATGCTGGTCCTCACTGCCTCTGGGAACCCCTTCAAATGCCCCACACCTTTTGGACCTCTCTGCTTTCCTGTGGACTAGAACCTCAAAAGCACCATTTTTCACTCTCTGCACACTCCGGAGCAAAAAACGCAAACGTCCAGCCGCTGCTCCCACAGCAAAGGAGCCAGGGGGGAAAAGTCATGCTGGTCCTCACTGCCTCCGGGAACCCCTTCAAATGCCCCACACCTTTTGGACCTCTCTGCTTTCCTGTGGACTAGAACCTCAAAACCGCCATTTTTCACTTTCGTCAGGCTCTGGAGCAAAAAACGCAAACGTTTAGCCGCTGCTCCCACAGCAAAGGAGCCAGGGGGGAAAAGTCATGCTGGTCCTCACTGCCTCTGGGAACCCCTTCAAATGCCCCACACCTTTTGGACCTCTCTGCTTTCCTGTGGACTAGAACCTCAAAACCGCCATTTTTCACTCTCGGCACACTCCAGAGCAAAAAATGCAAACGTCCAGCCGCTGCTCCCACAGCAAAGGAGCCAGGGGGGAAAAGTCATGCTGGTCCTCACTGCCTCCGGGAACCCCTTCAAATTCCCCACACCTTTTGGACCTCTCTGCTTTCCTGTGGACTAGAACCTCAAAACCGCCATTTTTCACTCTCGGCACACTCCGGAGCAAAAAACGCAAACGTCCAGCCGCTGCTCCCACGGCAAAGGAGCCAGGGGGGAAAAGTCATGCTGGTCCTCACTGCCTCCGGGAACCCCTTCAAATGCCCCACACCTTTTGGACCTCTCTGCTTTCCTGTGGACTAGAACCTCAAAACCGCCATTTTTCACTTTCGTCAGGCTCTGGAGCAAAAAACGCAAACGTCCAGCCGCTGCTCCCACAGCAAAGGAGCCAGGGGGGAAAAGTCATGCTGGTCCTCACTGCCTCCGGGAACCCCTTCAAATGCCCCACACCTTTTGGACCTCTCTGCTTTCCTGTGGACTATAACCTCAAAACCGTCATTTTTCACTCTCGTCAGCCTCCGGAGCAAAAACGCAAACGTCCAGCCGCTGCTCCCACAGCAAAGGAGCCAGGAAGGAAAAGTCATGCTGGTCCTCACTGCCTCCGGGAACCCCTTCAAATGCCCCACACCTTTTGGACCTCTCTGCTTTCCTGTGGACTAGAACCTCAAAACCGCCATTTTTCACTCTCGGCACACTCCGGAGCAAAAAACGCAAACGTCCAGCCGCTGCTCCCACAGCAAAGGAGCCAGGGGGGAAAAGTCATGCTGGTCCTCACTGCCTCCGGGAACCCCTTCAAATGCCCCACACCTTTTGGACCTCTCTGCTTTCCTGTGGACTAGAACCTCAAAACCGCCATTTTTCACTCTCGGCACACTCCGGAGCAAAAAACGCAAACGTCCAGCCGCTGCTCCCACAGCAAAGGAGCCAGGGGGGAAAAGTCATGCTGGTCCTCACTGCCTCCGGGAACCCCTTCAAATGCCCCACACCTTTTGGACCTCTCTGCTTTCCTGTGGACTAGAACCTCAAAACCAGCATTTTTCACTCTCGGCACACTCCGAAACAAAAAACGCAAACGTCCAGCCGCTGCTCCCACAGCAAAGGAGCCAGGGGGGAAAATTCATGCTGGTCCTCACTGCCTCCGGGAACCCCTTCAAATGCCCCACACCTTTTGGACCTCTCTGCTTTCCTGTGGACTAGAACCTCAAAAGCACCATTTTTCACTTCGTCAGGCTCTGGAGCAAAAAACGCAAACGTTTAGCCGCTGCTCCCACAGCAAAGGAGCCAGGGGGGAAAAGTCATGCTGGTCCTCACTGCCTCTGGGAACCCCTTCAAATGCCCCACACCTTTTGGACCTCTCTGCTTTCCTGTGGACTAGAACCTCAAAAGCACCATTTTTCACTCTCTGCACACTCCGGAGCAAAAAACGCAAACGTCCAGCCGCTGCTCCCACAGCAAAGGAGCCAGGGGGGAAAAGTCATGCTGGTCCTCACTGCCTCCGGGAACCCCTTCAAATGCCCCACACCTTTTGGACCTCTCTGCTTTCCTGTGGACTAGAACCTCAAAACCGCCATTTTTCACTCTCGGCACACTCCAGAGCAAAAATCGCAAACGTCCAGCCGCTGCTCCCACAGCAAAGGAGCCAGGGGGGAAAAGTCATGCTGGTCCTCACTGCCTCCGGGAACCCCTTCAAATGCCCCACACCTTTTGGACCTCTCTGCTTTCCTGTGGACTAGAACCTCAAAACCGCCATTTTTCACTCTCTGCACACTCCGGAGCAAAAATCGCAAACGTCCAGCCGCTGCTCCCACAGCAAAGGAGCCAGGGGGGAAAAGTCATGCTGGTCCTCACTGCCTCCGGGAACCCCTTCAAATGCCCCATACCTTTTGGACCTCTCTGCTTTCCTGTGGACTAGAACCTCAAAACCGCCATTTTTCACTCTCGGCACACTCCGGAGCAAAAAACGCAAACGTCCAGCCGCTGCTCCCACAGCAAAGGAGCCAGGGGGGAAAAGTCATGCTGGTCCTCACTGCCTCCGGGAACCCCTTCAAATGCCCCACACCTTTTGGACCTCTCTGCTTTCCTGTGGACTAGAACCTCAAAACCGCCATTTTTCACTCTCGGCACACTCCGGAGCAAAAAACGCAAACGTCCAGCTGCTGCTCCCACAGCAAAGGAGCCAGGGGGGAAAAGTCATGCTGGTCCTCACTGCCTCCGGGAACCCCTTCAAATGCCCCACACCTTTTGGACCTCTCTGCTTTCCTGTGGACTAGAACCTCAAAACCGCCATTTTTCACTCTCGGCACACTCCGGAGCAAAAAACGCAAACGTCCAGCCGCTGCTCCCACGGCAAAGGAGCCAGGGGGGAAAAGTCATGCTGGTCCTCACTGCCTCCGGGAACCCCTTCAAATGCCCCACACCTTTTGGACCTCTCTGCTTTCCTGTGGACTAGAACCTCAAAACCGCCATTTTTCACTTTCGTCAGGCTCTGGAGCAAAAAACGCAAACGTCCAGCCGCTGCTCCCACAACAAAGGAGCCAGGGGGGAAAAGTCATGCTGGTCCTCACTGCCTCCGGGAACCCCTTCAAATGCCCCACACCTTTTGGACCTCTCTGCTTTCCTGTGGACTATAACCTCAAAACCGTCATTTTTCACTCTCGTCAGCCTCCGGAGCAAAAACGCAAACGTCCAGCCGCTGCTCCCACAGCAAAGGAGCCAGGAAGGAAAAGTCATGCTGGTCCTCACTGCCTCCGGGAACCCCTTCAAATGCCCCACACCTTTTGGACCTCTCTGCTTTCCTGTGGACTAGAACCTCAAAACCGCCATTTTTCACTCTCGGCACACTCCGGAGCAAAAAACGCAAACGTCCAGCCGCTGCTCCCACAGCAAAGGAGCCAGGGGGGAAAAGTCATGCTGGTCCTCACTGCCTCCGGGAACCCCTTCAAATGCCCCACACCTTTTGGACCTCTCTGCTTTCCTGTGGACTAGAACCTCAAAACCGCCATTTTTCACTCTCGGCACACTCCGGAGCAAAAAACGCAAACGTCCAGCCGCTGCTCCCACAGCAAAGGAGCCAGGGGGGAAAAGTCATGCTGGTCCTCACTGCCTCCGGGAACCCCTTCAAATGCCCCACACCTTTTGGACCTCTCTGCTTTCCTGTGGACTAGAACCTCAAAACCAGCATTTTTCACTCTCGGCACACTCCGAAACAAAAAACGCAAACGTCCAGCCGCTGCTCCCACAGCAAAGGAGCCAGGGGGGAAAATTCATGCTGGTCCTCACTGCCTCCGGGAACCCCTTCAAATGCCCCACACCTTTTGGACCTCTCTGCTTTCCTGTGGACTAGAACCTCAAAAGCACCATTTTTCACTTCGTCAGGCTCTGGAGCAAAAAACGCAAACGTTTAGCCGCTGCTCCCACAGCAAAGGAGCCAGGGGGGAAAAGTCATGCTGGTCCTCACTGCCTCTGGGAACCCCTTCAAATGCCCCACACCTTTTGGACCTCTCTGCTTTCCTGTGGACTAGAACCTCAAAAGCACCATTTTTCACTCTCTGCACACTCCGGAGCAAAAAACGCAAACGTCCAGCCGCTGCTCCCACAGCAAAGGAGCCAGGGGGGAAAAGTCATGCTGGTCCTCACTGCCTCCGGGAACCCCTTCAAATGCCCCACACCTTTTGGACCTCTCTGCTTTCCTGTGGACTAGAACCTCAAAACCGCCATTTTTCACTCTCGGCACACTCCAGAGCAAAAATCGCAAACGTCCAGCCGCTGCTCCCACAGCAAAGGAGCCAGGGGGGAAAAGTCATGCTGGTCCTCACTGCCTCCGGGAACCCCTTCAAATGCCCCACACCTTTTGGACCTCTCTGCTTTCCTGTGGACTAGAACCTCAAAACCGCCATTTTTCACTCTCTGCACACTCCGGAGCAAAAATCGCAAACGTCCAGCCGCTGCTCCCACAGCAAAGGAGCCAGGGGGGAAAAGTCATGCTGGTCCTCACTGCCTCCGGGAACCCCTTCAAATGCCCCATACCTTTTGGACCTCTCTGCTTTCCTGTGGACTAGAACCTCAAAACCGCCATTTTTCACTCTCGGCACACTCCGGAGCAAAAAACGCAAACGTCCAGCCGCTGCTCCCACAGCAAAGGAGCCAGGGGGGAAAAGTCATGCTGGTCCTCACTGCCTCCGGGAACCCCTTCAAATGCCCCACACCTTTTGGACCTCTCTGCTTTCCTGTGGACTAGAACCTCAAAACCGCCATTTTTCACTCTCGGCACACTCCGGAGCAAAAAACGCAAACGTCCAGCTGCTGCTCCCACAGCAAAGGAGCCAGGGGGGAAAAGTCATGCTGGTCCTCACTGCCTCCGGGAACCCCTTCAAATGCCCCACACCTTTTGGACCTCTCTGCTTTCCTGTGGACTAGAACCTCAAAACCGCCATTTTTCACTCTCGGCACACTCCGGAGCAAAAAACGCAAACGTCCAGCCGCTGCTCCCACAGCAAAGGAGCCAGGGGGGAAAAGTCATGCTGGTCCTCACTGCCTCCGGGAACCCCTTCAAATGCCCCACACCTTTTGGACCTCTCTGCTTTCCTGTGGACTAGAACCTCAAAACCGCCATTTTTCACTCTCGGCACACTCCGGAGCAAAAAACACAAACGTCCAGCCGCTGCTCCCACAGCAAAGGAGCCAGGGGGGAAAAGTCATGCTGGTCCTCACTGCCTCCGGGAACCCCTTCAAATGCCCCACACCTTTTGGACCTCTCTGCTTTCCTGTGGACTAGAACCTCAAAACCGCCATTTTTCACTCTCGGCACACTCCGGAGCAAAAAACGCAAACGTCCAGCCGCTGCTCCCACAGCAAAGGAGCCAGGGAGGAAAAGTCATGCTGGTCCTCACTGCCTCCGGGAACCCCTTCAAATGCCCCACACCTTTTGGACCTCTCTGCTTTCCTGTGGACTAGAACCTCAAAACCGCCATTTTTCACTTTCGTCAGGCTCTGGAGCAAAAAACGCAAACGTTTAGCCGCTGCTCCCACAGCAAAGGAGCCAGGGGGGAAAAGTCATGCTGGTCCTCACTGCCTCTGGGAACCCCTTCAAATGCCCCACACCTTTTGGACCTCTCTGCTTTCCTGTGGACTAGAACCTCAAAACCGCCATTTTTCACTCTCGGCACACTCCGGAGCAAAAAATGCAAACGTCCAGCCGCTGCTCCCACAGCAAAGGAGCCAGGGGGGAAAAGTCATGCTGGTCCTCACTGCCTCCGGGAACCCCTTCAAATTCCCCACACCTTTTGGACCTCTCTGCTTTCCTGTGGACTAGAACCTCAAAACCGCCATTTTTCACTCTCGGCACACTCCGGAGCAAAAAACGCAAACGTCCAGCCGCTGCTCCCACGGCAAAGGAGCCAGGGGGGAAAAGTCATGCTGGTCCTCACTGCCTCCGGGAACCCCTTCAAATGCCCCACACCTTTTGGACCTCTCTGCTTTCCTGTGGACTAGAACCTCAAAACCGCCATTTTTCACTTTCGTCAGGCTCTGGAGCAAAAAACGCAAACGTCCAGCCGCTGCTCCCACAGCAAAGGAGCCAGGGGGGAAAAGTCATGCTGGTCCTCACTGCCTCCGGGAACCCCTTCAAATGCCCCACACCTTTTGGACCTCTCTGCTTTCCTGTGGACTAGAACCTCAAAACCGCCATTTTTCACTCTCGGCACACTCCGGAGCAAAAAACACAAACGTCCAGCCGCTGCTCCCACAGCAAAGGAGCCAGGGGGGAAAAGTCATGCTGGTCCTCACTGCCTCCGGGAACCCCTTCAAATGCCCCACACCTTTTGGACCTCTCTGCTTTCCTGTGGACTAGAACCTCAAAACCGCCATTTTTCACTCTCGGCACACTCCGGAGCAAAAAACGCAAACGTCCAGCCGCTGCTCCCACAGCAAAGGAGCCAGGGAGGAAAAGTCATGCTGGTCCTCACTGCCTCCGGGAACCCCTTCAAATGCCCCACACCTTTTGGACCTCTCTGCTTTCCTGTGGACTATAACCTTAAAAGAACTATTTTTCACTCTCGGCACACTCCGGAGCAAAAAACGCAAACGTCCAGCCGCTGCTCCCACAGCAAAGGAGCCAGGGGGGAAAAGTCATGCTGGTCCTACCTGCCTCCAGGAACCCCTTCAAATGCCCCACACCTTTTGGACCTCTCTGCTTTCCTGTGGACTAGAACCTCAAAACCGCCATTTTTCACTCTCGGCACACTCCGGAGCAAAAAACGCAAACGTCCAGCCGCTGCTCCCACAGCAAAGGAGCCAGGGGGGAAAAGTCATGCTGGTCCTCACTGCCTCCGGGAACCCCTTCAAATGCCCCACACCTTTTGGACCTCTCTGCTTTCCTGTGGACTAGAACCTCAAAACCGCCATTTTTCACTCTCGGCACACTCCGGAGCAAAAAACGCAAACGTCCAGCCGCTGCTCCCACAGCAAAGGAGCCAGGGGGGAAAAGTCATGCTGGTCCTCACTGCCTCCGGGAACCCCTTCAAATGCCCCACACCTTTTGGACCTCTCTGCTTTCCTGTGGACTAGAACCTCAAAACCGCCATTTTTCACTCTCGGCACACTCCGGAGCAAAAAACACAAACGTCCAGCCGCTGCTCCCACAGCAAAGGAGCCAGGGGGGAAAAGTCATGCTGGTCCTCACTGCCTCCGGGAACCCCTTCAAATGCCCCACACCTTTTGGACCTCTCTGCTTTCCTGTGGACTAGAACCTCAAAACCGCCATTTTTCACTCTCGGCACACTCCGGAGCAAAAAACGCAAACGTCCAGCCGCTGCTCCCACAGCAAAGGAGCCAGGGGGGAAAAGTCATGCTGGTCCTCACTGCCTCCGGGAACCCCTTCAAATGCCCCACACCTTTTGGACCTCTCTGCTTTCCTGTGGACTAGAACCTCAAAACCGCCATTTTTCACTTTCGTCAGGCTCTGGAGCAAAAAACGCAAACGTTTAGCCGCTGCTCCCACAGCAAAGGAGCCAGGGGGGAAAAGTCATGCTGGTCCTCACTGCCTCTGGGAACCCCTTCAAATGCCCCACACCTTTTGGACCTCTCTGCTTTCCTGTGGACTAGAACCTCAAAACCGCCATTTTTCACTCTCGGCACACTCCGGAGCAAAAAATGCAAACGTCCAGCCGCTGCTCCCACAGCAAAGGAGCCAGGGGGGAAAAGTCATGCTGGTCCTCACTGCCTCCGGGAACCCCTTCAAATGCCCCACACCTTTTGGACCTCTCTGCTTTCCTGTGGACTAGAACCTCAAAAGAACTATTTTTCACTCTCGGCACACTCCGGAGTAAAAAACGCAAACGTCCAGCCGCTGCTCCCACAGCAAAGGAGCCAGGGAGGAAAAGTCATGCTGGTCCTCACTGCCTCCGGGAACCCCTTCAAATGCCCCACACCTTTTGGACCTCTCTGCTTTCCTGTGGACTAGAACCTCAAAACCGCCATTTTTCACTCTCGGCACACTCCGGAGCAAAAAACGCAAACGTCCAGCCGCTGCTCCCACAGCAAAGGAGCCAGGGGGGAAAAGTCATGCTGGTCCTCACTGCCTCCGGGAACCCCTTCAAATGCCCCACACCTTTTGGACCTCTCTGCTTTCCTGTGGAGTATAACCTCAAAAGAACTATTTTTCACTCTCGGCACACTCCGGAGCAAAAAACGCAAACGTCCAGCCGCTGCTCCCACAGCAAAGGAGCCAGGGGGGAAAAGTCATGCTGGTCCTCACTGCCTCCGGGAACCCCTTCAAATGCCCCACACCTTTTGGACCTCTCTGCTTTCCTGTGGACTAGAACCTCAAAACCGCCATTTTTCACTCTCGGCACACTCCGGAGCAAAAAACGCAAACGTCCAGCTGCTGCTCCCACAGCAAAGGAGCCAGGGGGGAAAAGTCATGCTGGTCCTCACTGCCTCCGGGAACCCCTTCAAATGCCCCACACCTTTTGGACCTCTCTGCTTTCCTGTGGACTAGAACCTCAAAACCGCCATTTTTCACTCTCGGCACACTCCGGAGCAAAAAACGCAAACGTCCAGCCGCTGCTCCCACAGCAAAGGAGCCAGGGGGGAAAAGTCATGCTGGTCCTCACTGCCTCCGGGAACCCCTTCAAATGCCCCACACCTTTTGGACCACTCTGCTTTCCTGTGGACTAGAACCTCAAAACCGCCATTTTTCACTCTCTGCACACTCCGGAGCAAAAAACACAAACGTCCAGCCGCTGCTCCCACAGCAAAGGAGCCAGGGGGGAAAAGTCATGCTGGTCCTCACTGCCTCCGGGAACCCCTTCAAATGCCCCACACCTTTTGGACCTCTCTGCTTTCCTGTGGACTAGAACCTCAAAACCGCCATTTTTCACTCTCGGCACACTCCGGAGCAAAAAACGCAAACGTCCAGCCGCTGCTCCCACAGCAAAGGAGCCAGGGAGGAAAAGTCATGCTGGTCCTCACTGCCTCCGGGAACCCCTTCAAATGCCCCACACCTTTTGGACCTCTCTGCTTTCCTGTGGACTAGAACCTCAAAACCGCCATTTTTCACTTTCGTCAGGCTCTGGAGCAAAAAACGTAACGTTTAGCCGCTGCTCCCACAGCAAAGGAGCCAGGGGGGAAAAGTCATGCTGGTCCTCACTGCCTCCGGGAACCCCTTCAAATGCCCCACACCTTTTGGACCTCTCTGCTTTCCTGTGGACTAGAACCTCAAAACCGCCATTTTTCACTCTCGGCACACTCCGGAGCAAAAAATGCAAACGTCCAGCCGCTGCTCCCACAGCAAAGGAGCCAGGGGGGAAAAGTCATGCTGGTCCTCACTGCCTCCGGGAACCCCTTCAAATGCCCCACACCTTTTGGACCTCTCTGCTTTCCTGTGGACTAGAACCTCAAAACCGCCATTTTTCACTCTCGGCACACTCCGGAGCAAAAAACGCAAACGTCCAGCCGCTGCTCCCACAGCAAAGGAATCAGGGGGGAAAAGTCATGCTGGTCCTCACTGCCTCTGGGAACCCCTTCAAATGCCCCACACCTTTTGGACCTCTCTGCTTTCCTGTGGACTAGAACCTCAAAACCGCCATTTTTCACTCTCGGCACACTCCGGAGCAAAAAACGCAAACGTCCAGCCGCTGCTCCCACAGCAAAGGAGCCAGGGGGGAAAAGTCATGCTGGTCCTCACTGCCTCCGGGAACCCCTTCAAATGCCCCACACCTTTTGGACCTCTCTGCTTTCCTGTGGACTAGAACCTCAAAAGCACCATTTTTCACTCTCGGCACACTCCGCAGCAAAAAACACAAACGTCCAGCCGCTGCTCCCACAGCAAAGGAGCCAGGGGGGAAAAGTCATGCTGGTCCTCACTGCCTCCGGGAACCCCTTCAAATGCCCCACACCTTTTGGACCTCTCTGCTTTCCTGTGGACTAGAACCTCAAAACCGCCATTTTTCACTCTCGGCACACTCCGGAGCAAAAAACGCAAACGTCCAGCCGCTGCTCCCACAGCAAAGGAGCCAGGGGGGAAAAGTCATGCTGGTCCTCACTGCCTCCGGGAACCCCTTCAAATGCCCCACACCTTTTGGACCTCTCTGCTTTCCTGTGGACTAGAACCTCAAAACCGCCATTTTTCACTTTCGTCAGGCTCTGGAGCAAAAAACGCAAACGTTTAGCCGCTGCTCCCACAGCAAAGGAGCCAGGGGGGAAAAGTCATGCTGGTCCTCACTGCCTCTGGGAACCCCTTCAAATGCCCCACACCTTTTGGACCTCTCTGCTTTCCTGTGGACTAGAACCTCAAAACCGCCATTTTTCACTCTCGGCACACTCCGGAGCAAAAAATGCAAACGTCCAGCCGCTGCTCCCACAGCAAAGGAGCCAGGGGGGAAAAGTCATGCTGGTCCTCACTGCCTCCGGGAACCCCTTCAAATGCCCCACACCTTTTGGACCTCTCTGCTTTCCTGTGGACTAGAACCTCAAAAGAACTATTTTTCACTCTCGGCACACTCCGGAGTAAAAAACGCAAACGTCCAGCCGCTGCTCCCACAGCAAAGGAGCCAGGGGGGAAAAGTCATGCTGGTCCTCACTGCCTCCGGGAACCCCTTCAAATGCCCCACACCTTTTGGACCTCTCTGCTTTCCTGTGGACTAGAACCTCAAAACCGCCATTTTTCACTCTCGGCACACTCCGGAGCAAAAAACACAAACGTCCAGCCACTGCTCCCACAGCAAAGGAGCCAGGGGGGAAAAGTCATGCTGGTCCTCACTGCCTCCGGGAACCCCTTCAAATGCCCCACACCTTTTGGACCTCTCTGCTTTCCTGTGGACTAGAACCTCAAAAGCACCATTTTTCACTCTCGGCACACTCCGGAGCAAAAAACGCAAACGTCCAGCCGCTGCTCCCACAGCAAAGGAGCCAGGGGGGAAAAGTCATGCTGGTCCTCACTGCCTCCGGGAACCCCTTCAAATGCCCCACACCTTTTGGACCTCTCTGCTTTCCTGTGGACTAGAACCTCAAAAGAACTATTTTTCACTCTCGGCACACTCCGGAGCAAAAAACGCAAACGTCCAGCCGCTGCTCCCACAGCAAAGGAGCCAGGGGGGAAAAGTCATGCTGGTCCTCACTGCCTCCGGGAACCCCTTCAAATGCCCCACACCTTTTGGACCTCTCTGCTTTCCTGTGGACTAGAACCTCAAAACCGCCATTTTTCACTCTCGGCACACTCCGGAGCAAAAAACGCAAACGTCCAGCTGCTGCTCCCACAGCAAAGGAGCCAGGGGGGAAAAGTCATGCTGGTCCTCACTGCCTCCGGGAACCCCTTCAAATGCCCCACACCTTTTGGACCTCTCTGCTTTCCTGTGGACTAGAACCTCAAAACCGCCATTTTTCACTCTCGGCACACTCCGGAGCAAAAAACGCAAACGTCCAGCCGCTGCTCCCACAGCAAAGGAGCCAGGGGGGAAAAGTCATGCTGGTCCTCACTGCCTCCGGGAACCCCTTCAAATGCCCCACACCTTTTGGACCTCTCTGCTTTCCTGTGGACTAGAACCTCAAAACCGCCATTTTTCACTCTCGGCACACTCCGGAGCAAAAAACGCAAACGTCCAGCCGCTGCTCCCACAGCAAAGGAGCCAGGGAGGAAAAGTCATGCTGGTCCTCACTGCCTCCGGGAACCCCTTCAAATGCCCCACACCTTTTGGACCTCTCTGCTTTCCTGTGGACTAGAACCTCAAAACCGCCATTTTTCACTTTCGTCAGGCTCTGGAGCAAAAAACGCAAACGTTTAGCCGCTGCTCCCACAGCAAAGGAGCCAGGGGGGAAAAGTCATGCTGGTCCTCACTGCCTCTGGGAACCCCTTCAAATGCCCCACACCTTTTGGACCTCTCTGCTTTCCTGTGGACTAGAACCTCAAAACCGCCATTTTTCACTCTCGGCACACTCCGGAGCAAAAAATGCAAACGTCCAGCCGCTGCTCCCACAGCAAAGGAGCCAGGGGGGAAAAGTCATGCTGGTCCTCACTGCCTCCGGGAACCCCTTCAAATGCCCCACACCTTTTGGACCTCTCTGCTTTCCTGTGGACTAGAACCTCAAAACCGCCATTTTTCACTTTCGTCAGGCTCTGGAGCAAAAAACGCAAACGTTTAGCCGCTGCTCCCACAGCAAAGGAGCCAGGGGGGAAAAGTCATGCTGGTCCTCACTGCCTCTGGGAACCCCTTCAAATGCCCCACACCTTTTGGACCTCTCTGCTTTCCTGTGGACTAGAACCTCAAAACCGCCATTTTTCACTCTCGGCACACTCCGGAGCAAAAAATGCAAACGTCCAGCCGCTGCTCCCACAGCAAAGGAGCCAGGGGGGAAAAGTCATGCTGGTCCTCACTGCCTCCGGGAACCCCTTCAAATGCCCCACACCTTTTGGACCTCTCTGCTTTCCTGTGGACTAGAACCTCAAAAGAACTATTTTTCACTCTCGGCACACTCCGGAGTAAAAAACGCAAACGTCCAGCCGCTGCTCCCACAGCAAAGGAGCCAGGGGGGAAAAGTCATGCTGGTCCTCACTGCCTCCGGGAACCCCTTCAAATGCCCCACACCTTTTGGACCTCTCTGCTTTCCTGTGGACTAGAACCTCAAAACCGCCATTTTTCACTCTCGGCACACTCCGGAGCAAAAAACACAAACGTCCAGCCACTGCTCCCACAGCAAAGGAGCCAGGGGGGAAAAGTCATGCTGGTCCTCACTGCCTCCGGGAACCCCTTCAAATGCCCCACACCTTTTGGACCTCTCTGCTTTCCTGTGGACTAGAACCTCAAAAGCACCATTTTTCACTCTCGGCACACTCCGGAGCAAAAAACGCAAACGTCCAGCCGCTGCTCCCACAGCAAAGGAGCCAGGGGGGAAAAGTCATGCTGGTCCTCACTGCCTCCGGGAACCCCTTCAAATGCCCCACACCTTTTGGACCTCTCTGCTTTCCTGTGGACTAGAACCTCAAAAGAACTATTTTTCACTCTCGGCACACTCCGGAGCAAAAAACGCAAACGTCCAGCCGCTGCTCCCACAGCAAAGGAGCCAGGGGGGAAAAGTCATGCTGGTCCTCACTGCCTCCGGGAACCCCTTCAAATGCCCCACACCTTTTGGACCTCTCTGCTTTCCTGTGGACTAGAACCTCAAAACCGCCATTTTTCACTCTCGGCACACTCCGGAGCAAAAAACGCAAACATCCAGCTGCTGCTCCCACAGCAAAGGAGCCAGGGGGGAAAAGTCATGCTGGTCCTCACTGCCTCCGGGAACCCCTTCAAATGCCCCACACCTTTTGGACCTCTCTGCTTTCCTGTGGACTAGAACCTCAAAACCGCCATTTTTCACTCTCGGCACACTCCGGAGCAAAAAACGCAAACGTCCAGCCGCTGCTCCCACAGCAAAGGAGCCAGGGGGGAAAAGTCATGCTGGTCCTCACTGCCTCCGGGAACCCCTTCAAATGCCCCACACCTTTTGGACCTCTCTGCTTTCCTGTGGACTAGAACCTCAAAACCGCCATTTTTCACTCTCGGCACACTCCGGAGCAAAAAACGCAAACGTCCAGCCGCTGCTCCCACAGCAAAGGAGCCAGGGAGGAAAAGTCATGCTGGTCCTCACTGCCTCCGGGAACCCCTTCAAATGCCCCACACCTTTTGGACCTCTCTGCTTTCCTGTGGACTAGAACCTCAAAACCGCCATTTTTCACTTTCGTCAGGCTCTGGAGCAAAAAACGCAAACGTTTAGCCGCTGCTCCCACAGCAAAGGAGCCAGGGGGGAAAAGTCATGCTGGTCCTCACTGCCTCTGGGAACCCCTTCAAATGCCCCACACCTTTTGGACCTCTCTGCTTTCCTGTGGACTAGAACCTCAAAACCGCCATTTTTCACTCTCGGCACACTCCGGAGCAAAAAATGCAAACGTCCAGCCGCTGCTCCCACAGCAAAGGAGCCAGGGGGGAAAAGTCATGCTGGTCCTCACTGCCTCCGGGAACCCCTTCAAATGCCCCACACCTTTTGGACCTCTCTGCTTTCCTGTGGACTAGAACCTCAAAAGAACTATTTTTCACTCTCGGCACACTCCGGAGCAAAAAACGCAAACGTCCAGCCGCTGCTCCCACAGCAAAGGAGCCAGGGGGGAAAAGTCATGCTGGTCCTACCTGCCTCCGGGAACCCCTTCAAATGCCCCACACCTTTTGGACCTCTCTGCTTTCCTGTGGACTAGAACCTCAAAACCGCCATTTTTCACTCTCGGCACACTCCGGAGCAAAAAACGCAAACGTCCAGCCGCTGCTCCCACAGCAAAGGAGCCAGGGGGGAAAAGTCATGCTGGTCCTCACTGCCTCCGGGAACCCCTTCAAATGCCCCACACCTTTTGGACCTCTCTGCTTTCCTGTGGACTAGAACCTCAAAACCGCCATTTTTCACTCTCGGCACACTCCGGAGCAAAAAATGCAAACGTCCAGCCGCTGCTCCCACAGCAAAGGAGCCAGGGGGGAAAAGTCATGCTGGTCCTCACTGCCTCCGGCAACCCCTTCAAATGCCCCACACCTTTTGGACCTCTCTGCTTTCCTGTGGACTAGAACCTCAAAACCGCCATTTTTCACTCTCGGCACACTCCGGAGCAAAAAACACAAACGTCCAGCCACTGCTCCCACAGCAAAGGAGCCAGGGGGGAAAAGTCATGATGGTCCTCACTGCCTCCGGGAACCCCTTCAAATGCCCCACACCTTTTGGACCTCTCTGCTTTCCTGTGGACTAGAACCTCAAAACCGCCATTTTTCACTCTCGGCACACTCCGGAGCAAAAAACGCAAACGTCCAGCCGCTGCTCCCACAGCAAAGGAGCCAGGGGGGAAAAGTCATGCTGGTCCTCACTGCCTCCGGGAACCCCTTCAAATGCCCCACACCTTTTGGACCTCTCTGCTTTCCTGTGGACTAGAACCTCAAAACCGCCATTTTTCACTTTCGTCAGGCTCTGGAGCAAAAAACGCAAACGTTTAGCCGCTGCTCCCACAGCAAAGGAGCCAGGGGGGAAAAGTCATGCTGGTCCTCACTGCCTCTGGGAACCCCTTCAAATGCCCCACACCTTTTGGACCTCTCTGCTTTCCTGTGGACTAGAACCTCAAAACCGCCATTTTTCACTCTCGGCACACTCCGGAGCAAAAAATGCAAACGTCCAGCCGCTGCTCCCACAGCAAAGGAGCCAGGGGGGAAAAGTCATGCTGGTCCTCACTGCCTCCGGGAACCCCTTCAAATGCCCCACACCTTTTGGACCTCTCTGCTTTCCTGTGGACTAGAACCTCAAAAGAACTATTTTTCACTCTCGGCACACTCCGGAGTAAAAAACGCAAACGTCCAGCCGCTGCTCCCACAGCAAAGGAGCCAGGGGGGAAAAGTCATGCTGGTCCTCACTGCCTCCGGGAACCCCTTCAAATGCCCCACACCTTTTGGACCTCTCTGCTTTCCTGTGGACTAGAACCTCAAAACCGCCATTTTTCACTCTCGGCACACTCCGGAGCAAAAAACGCAAACGTCCAGCCGCTGCTCCCACAGCAAAGGAGCCAGGGGGGAAAAGTCATGCTGGTCCTCACTGCCTCCGGGAACCCCTTCAAATGCCCCACACCTTTTGGACCTCTCTGCTTTCCTGTGGACTAGAACCTCAAAAGCACCATTTTTCACTCTCGGCACACTCCGGAGCAAAAAACACAAACGTCCAGCCGCTGCTCCCACAGCAAAGGAGCCAGGGGGGAAAAGTCATGCTGGTCCTCACTGCCTCCGGGAACCCCTTCAAATGCCCCACACCTTTTGGACCTCTCTGCTTTCCTGTGGACTAGAACCTCAAAACCGCCATTTTTCACTCTCGGCACACTCCGGAGCAAAAAACGCAAACGTCCAGCCGCTGCTCCCACAGAAAAGGAGCCAGGGAGGAAAAGTCATGCTGGTCCTCACTGCCTCCGGGAACCCCTTCAAATGCCCCACACCTTTTGGACCTCTCTGCTTTCCTGTGGACTAGAACCTCAAAACCGCCATTTTTCACTTTCGTCAGGCTCTGGAGCAAAAAACGCAAACGTTTAGCCGCTGCTCCCACAGCAAAGGAGCCAGGGGGGAAAAGTCATGCTGGTCCTCACTGCCTCTGGGAACCCCTTCAAATGCCCCACACCTTTTGGACCTCTCTGCTTTCCTGTGGACTAGAACCTCAAAACCGCCATTTTTCACTCTCGGCACACTCCGGAGCAAAAAATGCAAACGTCCAGCCGCTGCTCCCACAGCAAAGGAGCCAGGGGGGAAAAGTCATGCTGGTCCTCACTGCCTCCGGGAACCCCTTCAAATGCCCCACACCTTTTGGACCTCTCTGCTTTCCTGTGGACTATAACCTCAAAAGAACTATTTTTCACTCTCGGCACACTCCGGAGCAAAAAACGCAAACGTCCAGCCGCTGCTCCCACAGCAAAGGAGCCAGGGGGGAAAAGTCATGCTGGTCCTACCTGCCTCCGGGAACCCCTTCAAATGCCCCACACCTTTTGGACCTCTCTGCTTTCCTGTGGACTAGAACCTCAAAACCGCCATTTTTCACTCTCGGCACACTCCGGAGCAAAAAACGCAAACGTCCAGCCGCTGCTCCCACAGCAAAGGAGCCAGGGGGGAAAAGTCATGCTGGTCCTCACTGCCTCCGGGAACCCCTTCAAATGCCCCACACCTTTTGGACCTCTCTGCTTTCCTGTGGACTAGAACCTCAAAACCGCCATTTTTCACTCTCGGCACACTCCGGAGCAAAAAATGCAAACGTCCAGCCGCTGCTCCCACAGCAAAGGAGCCAGGGGGGAAAAGTCATGCTGGTCCTCACTGCCTCCGGCAACCCCTTCAAATGCCCCACACCTTTTGGACCTCTCTGCTTTCCTGTGGACTAGAACCTCAAAACCGCCATTTTTCACTCTCGGCACACTCCGGAGCAAAAAACACAAACGTCCAGCCACTGCTCCCACAGCAAAGGAGCCAGGGGGGAAAAGTCATGATGGTCCTCACTGCCTCCGGGAACCCCTTCAAATGCCCCACACCTTTTGGACCTCTCTGCTTTCCTGTGGACTAGAACCTCAAAACCGCCATTTTTCACTCTCGGCACACTCCGGAGCAAAAAACGCAAACGTCCAGCCGCTGCTCCCACAGCAAAGGAGCCAGGGGGGAAAAGTCATGCTGGTCCTCACTGCCTCCGGGAACCCCTTCAAATGCCCCACACCTTTTGGACCTCTCTGCTTTCCTGTGGACTAGAACCTCAAAACCGCCATTTTTCACTTTCGTCAGGCTCTGGAGCAAAAAACGCAAACGTTTAGCCGCTGCTCCCACAGCAAAGGAGCCAGGGGGGAAAAGTCATGCTGGTCCTCACTGCCTCTGGGAACCCCTTCAAATGCCCCACACCTTTTGGACCTCTCTGCTTTCCTGTGGACTAGAACCTCAAAACCGCCATTTTTCACTCTCGGCACACTCCGGAGCAAAAAATGCAAACGTCCAGCCGCTGCTCCCACAGCAAAGGAGCCAGGGGGGAAAAGTCATGCTGGTCCTCACTGCCTCCGGGAACCCCTTCAAATGCCCCACACCTTTTGGACCTCTCTGCTTTCCTGTGGACTAGAACCTCAAAAGAACTATTTTTCACTCTCGGCACACTCCGGAGTAAAAAACGCAAACGTCCAGCCGCTGCTCCCACAGCAAAGGAGCCAGGGGGGAAAAGTCATGCTGGTCCTCACTGCCTCCGGGAACCCCTTCAAATGCCCCACACCTTTTGGACCTCTCTGCTTTCCTGTGGACTAGAACCTCAAAACCGCCATTTTTCACTCTCGGCACACTCCGCAGCAAAAAACGCAAACGTCCAGCCGCTGCTCCCACAGCAAAGGAGCCAGGGGGGAAAAGTCATGCTGGTCCTCACTGCCTCCGGGAACCCCTTCAAATGCCCCACACCTTTTGGACCTCTCTGCTTTCCTGTGGACTAGAACCTCAAAAGCACCATTTTTCACTCTCGGCACACTCCGGAGCAAAAAACGCAAACGTCCAGCCGCTGCTCCCACAGCAAAGGAGCCAGGGGGGAAAAGTCATGCTGGTCCTCACTGCCTCCGGGAACCCCTTCAAATGCCCCACACCTTTTGGACCTCTCTGCTTTCCTGTGGACTAGAACCTCAAAACCGCCATTTTTCACTCTCTGCACACTCCGGAGCAAAAAATGCAAACGTCCAGCCGCTGCTCCCACAGCAAAGGAGCCAGGAGGGAAAAGTCATGCTGGTCCTCACTGCCTCCGGGAACCCCTTCAAATGCCCCACACCTTTTGGACCTCTCTGCTTTCCTGTGGACTAGAACCTCAAAAGCACTATTTTTCAATCTCGGCGCACTCCGGAGCAAAAAACGCAAACGTCCAGCCGCTGCTCCCACAGCAAAGGAGCCAGGGGGGAAAAGTCATGCTGGTCCTCACTGCCTCCGGGAACCCCTTCAAATGCCCCACACCTTTTGGACCTCTCTGCTTTCCTGTGGACTAGAACCTCAAAACCGCCATTTTTCACTCTCGGCACACTCCGGAGCAAAAAATGCAAACGTCCAGCCGCTGCTCCCACAGCAAAGGAGCCAGGGGGAAAAGTCATGCTGGTCCTCACTGCCTCCGGGAACCCCTTCAAATGCCCCACACCTTTTGGACCTCTCTGCTTTCCTGTGGACTAGAACCTCAAAACCGCCATTTTTCACTTTCGTCAGCCTCCGGAGCAAAAAACGCAAACGTCCAGCCGCTGCTCCCACAGCAAAGGAGCCAGGGGGGAAAAGTCATGCTGGTCCTCACTGCCTCCGGGAACCCCTTCAAATGCCCCACACCTTTTGGACCTCTCTGCTTTCCTGTGGACTAGAACCTCAAAACCGCCATTTTTCACTCTCGGCACACTCCGGAGCAAAAAACGCAAACGTCCAGCCGCTGCTCCCAAAGCAAAGGAGCCAGGGGGGAAAAGTCATGCTGGTCCTCACTGCCTCCGGGAACCCCTTCAAATGCCCCACACCTTTTGGACCTCTCTGCTTTCCTGTGGACTAGAACCTCAAAACCGCCATTTTTCACTCTCGGCACACTCCGGAGCAAAAAACGCAAACGTCCAGCCGCTGCTCCCACAGCAAAGGAGCCAGGGGGGAAAAGTCATGCTGGTCCTCACTGCCTCCGGGAACCCCTTCAAATGCCCCACACCTTTTGGACCTCTCTGCTTTCCTGTGGACTAGAACCTCAAAAGCACCATTTTTCACTCTCGGCAGCCTCCGGAGCAAAAAACGCAAACGTCCAGCCGCTGCTCCCACAGCAAAGGAGCCAGGGGGGAAAAGTCATGCTGGTCCTCACTGCCTCCGGGAACCCCTTCAAATGCTCCACACCTTTTGGACCTCTCTGCTTTCCTGTGGACTAGAACCTCAAAAGCACCATTTTTCACTTTCGTCAGGCTCTGGAGCAAAAAACGCAAACGTTTAGCCGCTGCTCCCACAGCAAAGGAGCCAGGGGGGAAAAGTCATGCTGGTCCTCACTGCCTCCGGGAACCCCTTCAAATGCCCCACACCTTTTGGACCTCTCTGCTTTCCTGTGGACTAGAACCTCAAAACCGCCATTTTTCACTCTCGGCACACTCCGGAGCAAAAAATGCAAACGTCCAGCCGCTGCTCCCACAGCAAAGGAGCCAGGGGGGAAAAGTCATGCTGGTCCTAACTGCCTCCGGGAACCCCTTCAAATGCCCCACACCTTTTGGACCTCTCTGCTTTCCTGTGGACTAGAACCTCAAAAGCACTATTTTTCAATCTCGGCGCACTACGGAGCAAAAAACGCAAACGTCCAGCCGCTGCTCCCACAGCAAAGGAGCCAGGGGGGAAAAGTCATGCTGGTCCTCACTGCCTCCGGGAACCCCTTCAAATGCCCCACACCTTTTGGACCTCTCTGCTTTCCTGTGGACTAGAACCTCAAAACCGCCATTTTTCACTCTCTGCACACTCCGGAGCAAAAAATGCAAACGTCCAGCCGCTGCTCCCACAGCAAAGGAGCCAGGGGGGAAAAGTCATGCTGGTCCTCACTGCCTCCGGGAACCCCTTCAAATGCCCCACACCTTTTGGACCTCTCTGCTTTCCTGTGGACTATAACCTCAAAACCGCCATTTTTCACTTTCGTCAGCCTCCGGAGCAAAAAACGCAAACGTCCAGCCGCTGCTCCCACAGCAAAGGAGCCAGGGGGGAAAAGTCATGCTGGTCCTCACTGCCTCCGGGAACCCCTTCAAATGCCCCACACCTTTTGGACCTCTCTGCTTTCCTGTGGACTAGAACCTCAAAACCGCCATTTTTAACTCTCGGCACACTCCGGAGCAAAAAAGGCAAACGTCCAGCCGCTGCTCCCACAGCAAAGGAGCCAGGGGGGAAAAGTCATGCTGGTCCTCACTGCCTCCGGGAACCCCTTCAAATGCCCCACACCTTTTGGACCTCTCTGCTTTCCTGTGGACTAGAACCTCAAAACCGCCATTTTTCACTCTCGGCACACTCCGGAGCAAAAAATGCAAACGTCCAGCCGCTGCTCCCACAGCAAAGGAGCCAGGGGGGAAAAGTCATGCTGGTCCTCACTGCCTCCGGGAACCCCTTCAAATGCCCCACACCTTTTGGACCTCTCTGCTTTCCTGTGGACTAGAACCTCAAAAGAACTATTTTTCACTCTCGGCACACTCCGGAGTAAAAAACGCAAACGTCCAGCCGCTGCTCCCACAGCAAAGGAGCCAGGGGGGAAAAGTCATGCTGGTCCTCACTGCCTCCGGGAACCCCTTCAAATGCCCCACACCTTTTGGACCTCTCTGCTTTCCTGTGGACTAGAACCTCAAAACCGCCATTTTTCACTCTCGGCACACTCCGCAGCAAAAAACGCAAACGTCCAGCCGCTGCTCCCACAGCAAAGGAGCCAGGGGGGAAAAGTCATGCTGGTCCTCACTGCCTCCGGGAACCCCTTCAAATGCCCCACACCTTTTGGACCTCTCTGCTTTCCTGTGGACTAGAACCTCAAAAGCACCATTTTTCACTCTCGGCACACTCCGGAGCAAAAAACGCAAACGTCCAGCCGCTGCTCCCACAGCAAAGGAGCCAGGGGGGAAAAGTCATGCTGGTCCTCACTGCCTCCGGGAACCCCTTCAAATGCCCCACACCTTTTGGACCTCTCTGCTTTCCTGTGGACTAGAACCTCAAAACCGCCATTTTTCACTCTCGGCACACTCCGGAGCAAAAAACGCAAACGTCCAGCCGCTGCTCCCACAGCAAAGGAGCCAGGGGGGAAAAGTCATGCTGGTCCTCACTGCCTCCGGGAACCCCTTCAAATGCCCCACACCTTTTGGACCTCTCTGCTTTCCTGTGGACTAGAACCTCAAAACCGCCATTTTTCACTCTCTGCACACTCCGGAGCAAAAAATGCAAACGTCCAGCCGCTGCTCCCACAGCAAAGGAGCCAGGAGGGAAAAGTCATGCTGGTCCTCACTGCCTCCGGGAACCCCTTCAAATGCCCCACACCTTTTGGACCTCTCTGCTTTCCTGTGGACTAGAACCTCAAAAGCACTATTTTTCAATCTCGGCGCACTCCGGAGCAAAAAACGCAAACGTCCAGCCGCTGCTCCCACAGCAAAGGAGCCAGGGGGGAAAAGTCATGCTGGTCCTCACTGCCTCCGGGAACCCCTTCAAATGCCCCACACCTTTTGGACCTCTCTGCTTTCCTGTGGACTAGAACCTCAAAACCGCCATTTTTCACTCTCGGCACACTCCGGAGCAAAAAATGCAAACGTCCAGCCGCTGCTCCCACAGCAAAGGAGCCAGGGGGAAAAGTCATGCTGGTCCTCACTGCCTCCGGGAACCCCTTCAAATGCCCCACACCTTTTGGACCTCTCTGCTTTCCTGTGGACTAGAACCTCAAAACCGCCATTTTTCACTTTCGTCAGCCTCCGGAGCAAAAAACGCAAACGTCCAGCCGCTGCTCCCACAGCAAAGGAGCCAGGGGGGAAAAGTCATGCTGGTCCTCACTGCCTCCGGGAACCCCTTCAAATGCCCCACACCTTTTGGACCTCTCTGCTTTCCTGTGGACTAGAACCTCAAAACCGCCATTTTTCACTCTCGGCACACTCCGGAGCAAAAAACGCAAACGTCCAGCCGCTGCTCCCACAGCAAAGGAGCCAGGGGGGAAAAGTCATGCTGGTCCTCACTGCCTCCGGGAACCCCTTCAAATGCCCCACACCTTTTGGACCTCTCTGCTTTCCTGTGGACTAGAACCTCAAAAGCACCATTTTTCACTCTCGGCAGCCTCCGGAGCAAAAAACGCAAACGTCCAGCCGCTGCTCCCACAGCAAAGGAGCCAGGGGGGAAAAGTCATGCTGGTCCTCACTGCCTCCGGGAACCCCTTCAAATGCTCCACACCTTTTGGACCTCTCTGCTTTCCTGTGGACTAGAACCTCAAAAGCACCATTTTTCACTTTCGTCAGGCTCTGGAGCAAAAAACGCAAACGTTTAGCCGCTGCTCCCACAGCAAAGGAGCCAGGGGGGAAAAGTCATGCTGGTCCTCACTGCCTCCGGGAACCCCTTCAAATGCCCCACACCTTTTGGACCTCTCTGCTTTCCTGTGGACTAGAACCTCAAAACCGCCATTTTTCACTCTCGGCACACTCCGGAGCAAAAAATGCAAACGTCCAGCCGCTGCTCCCACAGCAAAGGAGCCAGGGGGGAAAAGTCATGCTGGTCCTCACTGCCTCCGGGAACCCCTTCAAATGCCCCACACCTTTTGGACCTCTCTGCTTTCCTGTGGACTAGAACCTCAAAAGCACTATTTTTCAATCTCGGCGCACTCCGGAGCAAAAAACGCAAACGTCCAGCCGCTGCTCCCACAGCAAAGGAGCCAGGGGGGAAAAGTCATGCTGGTCCTCACTGCCTCCGGGAACCCCTTCAAATGCCCCACACCTTTTGGACCTCTCTGCTTTCCTGTGGACTAGAACCTCAAAACCGCCATTTTTCACTCTCTGCACACTCCGGAGCAAAAAATGCAAACGTCCAGCCGCTGCTCCCACAGCAAAGGAGCCAGGGGGGAAAAGTCATGCTGGTCCTCACTGCCTCCGGGAACCCCTTCAAATGCCCCACACCTTTTGGACCTCTCTGCTTTCCTGTGGACTAGAACCTCAAAACCGCCATTTTTCACTTTCGTCAGCCTCCGGAGCAAAAAACGCAAACGTCCAGCCGCTGCTCCCACAGCAAAGGAGCCAGGGGGGAAAAGTCATGCTGGTCCTCACTGCCTCCGGGAACCCCTTCAAATGCCCCACACCTTTTGGACCTCTCTGCTTTCCTGTGGACTAGAACCTCAAAACCGCCATTTTTAACTCTCGGCACACTCCGGAGCAAAAAACGCAAACGTCCAGCCGCTGCTCCCACAGCAAAGGAGCCAGGGGGGAAAAGTCATGATGGTCCTCACTGCCTCCGGGAACCCCTTCAAATGCCCCACACCTTTTGGACCTCTCTGCTTTCCTGTGGACTAGAACCTCAAAACCGCCATTTTTCACTCTCGGCACACTCCGGAGCAAAAAACGCAAACGTCCAGCCGCTGCTCCCACAGCAAAGGAGCCAGGGGGGAAAAGTCATGCTGGTCCTCACTGCCTCCGGGAACCCCTTCAAATGCCCCACACCTTTTGGACCTCTCTGCTTTCCTGTGGACTAGAACCTCAAAAGCACCATTTTTCACTCTCGGCAGCCTCCGGAGCAAAAAACGCAAACGTCCAGCCGCTGCTCCCACAGCAAAGGAGCCAGGGGGGAAAAGTCATGCTGGTCCTCACTGCCTCCGGGAACCCCTTCAAATGCCCCACACCTTTTGGACCTCTCTGCTTTCCTGTGGACTAGAACCTCAAAAGCACCATTTTTCACTCTCGGCACACTCCGCAGCAAAAAACGCAAACGTCCAGCCGCTGCTCCCACAGCAAAGGAGCCAGGGGGGAAAAGTCATGCTGGTCCTCACTGCCTCCGGGAACCCCTTCAAATGCCCCACACCTTTTGGACCTCTCTGCTTTCCTGTGGACTAGAACCTCAAAACCGCCATTTTTCACTCTCGGCACACTCCGGAGCAAAAAATGCAAACGTCCAGCCGCTGCTCCCACAGCAAAGGAGCCAGGGGGAAAAGTCATGCTGGTCCTCACTGCCTCCGGGAACCCCTTCAAATGCCCCACACCTTTTGGACCTCTCTGCTTTCCTGTGGACTAGAACCTCAAAACCGCCATTTTTCACTTTCGTCAGCCTCCGGAGCAAAAAACGCAAACGTCCAGCCGCTGCTCCCACAGCAAAGGAGCCAGGGGGGAAAAGTCATGCTGGTCCTCACTGCCTCCGGGAACCCCTTCAAATGCCCCACACCTTTTGGACCTCTCTGCTTTCCTGTGGACTAGAACCTCAAAACCGCCATTTTTCACTCTCGGCACACTCCGGAGCAAAAAACGCAAACGTCCAGCCGCTGCTCCCACAGCAAAGGAGCCAGGGGGGAAAAGTCATGCTGGTCCTCACTGCCTCCGGGAACCCCTTCAAATGCCCCACACCTTTTGGACCTCTCTGCTTTCCTGTGGACTAGAACCTCAAAAGCACCATTTTTCACTCTCGGCAGCCTCCGGAGCAAAAAACGCAAACGTCCAGCCGCTGCTCCCACAGCAAAGGAGCCAGGGGGGAAAAGTCATGCTGGTCCTCACTGCCTCCGGGAACCCCTTCAAATGCTCCACACCTTTTGGACCTCTCTGCTTTCCTGTGGACTAGAACCTCAAAAGCACCATTTTTCACTTTCGTCAGGCTCTGGAGCAAAAAACGCAAACGTTTAGCCGCTGCTCCCACAGCAAAGGAGCCAGGGGGGAAAAGTCATGCTGGTCCTCACTGCCTCCGGGAACCCCTTCAAATGCCCCACACCTTTTGGACCTCTCTGCTTTCCTGTGGACTAGAACCTCAAAACCGCCATTTTTCACTCTCGGCACACTCCGGAGCAAAAAATGCAAACGTCCAGCCGCTGCTCCCACAGCAAAGGAGCCAGGGGGGAAAAGTCATGCTGGTCCTCACTGCCTCCGGGAACCCCTTCAAATGCCCCACACCTTTTGGACCTCTCTGCTTTCCTGTGGACTAGAACCTCAAAAGCACTATTTTTCAATCTCGGCGCACTCCGGAGCAAAAAACGCAAACGTCCAGCCGCTGCTCCCACAGCAAAGGAGCCAGGGGGGAAAAGTCATGCTGGTCCTCACTGCCTCCGGGAACCCCTTCAAATGCCCCACACCTTTTGGACCTCTCTGCTTTCCTGTGGACTAGAACCTCAAAACCGCCATTTTTCACTCTCTGCACACTCCGGAGCAAAAAATGCAAACGTCCAGCCGCTGCTCCCACAGCAAAGGAGCCAGGGGGGAAAAGTCATGCTGGTCCTCACTGCCTCCGGGAACCCCTTCAAATGCCCCACACCTTTTGGACCTCTCTGCTTTCCTGTGGACTATAACCTCAAAACCGCCATTTTTCACTTTCGTCAGCCTCCGGAGCAAAAAACGCAAACGTCCAGCCGCTGCTCCCACAGCAAAGGAGCCAGGGGGGAAAAGTCATGCTGGTCCTCACTGCCTCCGGGAACCCCTTCAAATGCCCCACACCTTTTGGACCTCTCTGCTTTCCTGTGGACTAGAACCTCAAAACCGCCATTTTTAACTCTCGGCACACTCCGGAGCAAAAAACACAAACGTCCAGCCGCTGCTCCCACAGCAAAGGAGCCAGGGGGGAAAAGTCATGATGGTCCTCACTGCCTCCGGGAACCCCTTCAAATGCCCCACACCTTTTGGACCTCTCTGCTTTCCTGTGGACTAGAACCTCAAAACCGCCATTTTTCACTCTCGGCACACTCCGGAGCAAAAAACGCAAACGTCCAGCCGCTGCTCCCACACCAAAGGAGCCAGGGGGGAAAAGTCATGCTGGTCCTCACTGCCTCCGGGAACCCCTTCAAATGCCCCACACCTTTTGGACCTCTCTGCTTTCCTGTGGACTAGAACCTCAAAAGCACCATTTTTCACTCTCGGCAGCCTCCGGAGCAAAAAACGCAAACGTCCAGCCGCTGCTCCCACAGCAAAGGAGCCAGGGGGGAAAAGTCATGCTGGTCCTCACTGCCTCCGGGAACCCCTTCAAATGCCCCACACCTTTTGGACCTCTCTGCTTTCCTGTGGACTAGAACCTCAAAAGCACCATTTTTCACTCTCGGCACACTCTGGAGCAAAAAACGCAAACGTCCAGCCGCTGCTCCCACAGCAAAGGAGCCAGGGGGGAAAAGTCATGCTGGTCCTCACTGCCTCCGGGAACCCCTTCAAATGCCCCACACCTTTTGGACCTCTCTGCTTTCCTGTGGACTAGAACCTCAAAAGCACCATTTTTCACTCTCGGCACACTCCGGAGCAAAAAACGCAAATGTCCAGCCGCTGCTCCCACAGCAAAGGAGCCAGGGGGGAAAAGTCATGCTGGTCCTCACTGCCTCCGGGAACCCCTTCAAATGCCCCACACCTTTTGGACCTCTCTGCTTTCCTGTGGACTAGAACCTCAAAACCGCCATTTTTCACTTTCGTCAGGCTCTGGAGCAAAAAACGCAAACGTTTAGCCGCTGCTCCCACAGCAAAGGAGCCAGGGGGGAAAAGTCATGCTGGTCCTCACTGCCTCTGGGAACCCCTTCAAATGCCCCACACCTTTTGGACCTCTCTGCTTTCCTGTGGACTATAACCTCAAAACCGCCATTTTTCACTCTCGGCACACTCCGGAGCAAAAAATGCAAACGTCCAGCCGCTGCTCCCACAGCAAAGGAGCCAGGGGGGAAAAGTCATGCTGGTCCTCACTGCCTCCGGGAACCCCTTCAAATGCCCCACACCTTTTGGACCTCTCTGCTTTCCTGTGGACTAGAACCTCAAAAGAACTATTTTTCACTCTCGGCACACTCCGGAGCAAAAAACGCATACGTCCAGCCGCTGCTCCCACAGCAAAGGAGCCAGGGGGGAAAAGTCATGCTGGTCCTCACTGCCTCCGGGAACCCCTTCAAATGCCCCACACCTTTTGGACCTCTCTGCTTTCCTGTGGACTATAACCTCAAAACCGCCATTTTTCACTCTCGGCACACTCCGGAGCAAAAAACGCAAACGTCCAGCCGCTGCTCCCACAGCAAAGGAGCCAGGGGGGAAAAGTCATGCTGGTCCTCACTGCCTCCGGGAACCCCTTCAAATGCCCCACACCTTTTGGACCTCTCTGCTTTCCTGTGGACTAGAACCTCAAAAGCACCATTTTTCACTCTCTGCACACTCCGGAGCAAAAAATGCAAACGTCCAGCCGCTGCTCCCACAGCAAAGGAGCCAGGGGGGAAAATTCATGCTGGTCCTCACTGCCTCCAGGAACCCCTTCAAATGCCCCACACCTTTTGGACCTCTCTGCTTTCCTGTGGACTAGAACCTCAAAAGCACCATTTTTCACTCTCGGCACACTCCGTAGCAAAAAACGCAAACGTCCAGCCGCTGCTCCCACAGCAAAGGAGCCAGGGGGGAAAAGTCATGCTGGTCCTCACTGCCTCCGGGAACCCCTTCAAATGCCCCACACCTTTTGGACCTCTCTGCTTTCCTGTGGACTAGAACCTCAAAAGCACCATTTTTCACTCTCGGCACACTCCGCAGCAAAAAACGCAAACGTCCAGCCGCTGCTCCCACAGCAAAGGAGCCAGGGGGGAAAAGTCATGCTGGTCCTCACTGCCTCCGGGAACCCCTTCAAATGCCCCACACCTTTTGGACCTCTCTGCTTTCCTGTGGACTAGAACCTCAAAACCGCCATTTTTCACTCTCGGCACACTCCGGAGCAAAAAACGCAAACGTCCAGCCGCTGCTCCCACAGCAAAGGAGCCAGGGAGGAAAAGTCATGCTGGTCCTCACTGCCTCCGGGAACCCCTTCAAATGCCCCACACCTTTTGGACCTCTCTGCTTTCCTGTGGACTAGAACCTCAAAACCGCCATTTTTCACTCTCGGCACACTCCGGAGCAAAAAACGCAAACGTCCAGCCGCTGCTCCCACAGCAAAGGAGCCAGGGGGGAAAAGTCATGCTGGTCCTCACTGCCTCCGGGAACCCCTTCAAATGCCCCACACCTTTTGGACCTCTCTGCTTTCCTGTGGACTAGAACCTCAAAACCGCCATTTTTCACTTTCGTCAGGCTCTGGAGCAAAAAACGCAAACGTTTAGCCGCTGCTCCCACAGCAAAGGAGCCAGGGGGGAAAAGTCATGCTGGTCCTCACTGCCTCCGGGAACCCCTTCAAATGCCCCACACCTTTTGGACCTCTCTGCTTTCCTGTGGACTAGAACCTCAAAAGCACCATTTTTCACTCTCTGCACACTCCAAAGCAAAAAACGCAAACGTCCAGCCGCTGCTCCCACAGCAAAGGAGCCAGGGGGGAAAAGTCATGCTGGTCCTCACTGCCTCCGGGAACCCCTTCAAATGCCCCACACCTTTTGGACCTCTCTGCTTTCCTGTGGCCTATAACCTCAAAACCGTCATTTTTCACTCTCGTCAGCCTCCGGAGCAAAAAACGCAAACGTCCAGCCGCTGCTCCCACAGCAAAGGAGCCAGGGGGGAAAAGTCATGCTGGTCCTCACTGCCTCCGGGAACCCCTTCAAATGCCCCACACCTTTTGGACCTCTCTGCTTTCCTGTGGACTAGAACCTCAAAACCGCCATTTTTCACTCTCGGCACACTCCGGAGCAAAAAACGCAAACATCCAGCCGCTGCTCCCACAGCAAAGGAGCCAGGGGGGAAAAGTCATGCTGGTCCTCACTGCCTCCGGGAACCCCTTCAAATGCCCCACACCTTTTGGACCTCTCTGCTTTCCTGTGGACTATAACCTCAAAACCGCCATTTTTCACTCTCTGCACACTCCGGAGCAAAAAACGCAAACGTCCAGCCGCTGCTCCCACAGCAAAGGAGCCAGGGGGGAAAAGTCATGCTGGTCCTCACTGCCTCCGGGAACCCCTTCAAATGCCCCACACCTTTTGGACCTCTCTGCTTTCCTGTGGACTATAACCTCAAAACCGCCATTTTTCACTCTCGGCACACTCCGGAGCAAAAAACGCAAACGTCCAGCCGCTGCTCCCACAGCAAAGGAGCCAGGGGGGAAAAGTCATGCTGGTCCTCACTGCCTCCGGGAACCCCTTCAAATGCCCCACACCTTTTGGACCTCTCTGCTTTCCTGTGGACTAGAACCTCAAAAGCACCATTTTTCACTCTCTGCACACTCCAAAGCAAAAATCGCAAACGTCCAGCCGCTGCTCCCACAGCAAAGGAGCCAGGGGGGAAAAGTCATGCTGGTCCTCACTGCCTCCGGGAACCCCTTCAAATGCCCCACACCTTTTGGACCTCTCTGCTTTCCTGTGGACTATAACCTCAAAAGAACTATTTTTCACTCTCGGCACACTCCGGAGCAAAAAACGCAAACGTCCAGCCGCTGCTCCCACAGCAAAGGAGCCAGGGGGGAAAAGTCATGCTGGTCCTCACTGCCTCCGGGAACCCCTTCAAATGCCCCACACCTTTTGGACCTCTCTGCTTTCCTGTGGACTATAACCTCAAAACCTTCATTTTTCACTCTCGGCACACTCCGGAGCAAAAAACGCAAACATCCAGCCGCTGCTCCCACAGCAAAGGAGCCAGGGGGGAAAAGTCATGCTGGTCCTCACTGCCTCCGGGAACCCCTTCAAATGCCCCACACCTTTTGGACCTCTCTGCTTTCCTGTGGACTAGAACCTCAAAACCGCCATTTTTCACTCTCGGCACACTCCGGAGCAAAAAACGCAAACGTCCAGCCGCTGCTCCCACAGCAAAGGAGCCAGGGGGGAAAAGTCATGCTGGTCCTCACTGCCTCCGGGAACCCCTTCAAATGCCCCACACCTTTTGGACCTCTCTGCTTTCCTGTGGACTAGAACCTCAAAAGCACTATTTTTCACTCTCTGCACACTCCGGAGCAAAAAACGCAAACGTCCAGCCGCTGCTCCCACACCAAAGGAGCCAGGGGGGAAAAGTCATGCTGGTCCTCACTGCCTCCGGGAACCCCTTCAAATGCCCCACACCTTTTGGACCTCTCTGCTTTCCTGTGGACTAGAACCTCAAAACCGCCATTTTTCACTCTCGGCACACTCCGGAGCAAAAATCGCAAACGTCCAGCCGCTGCTCCCACAGCAAAGGAGCCAGGGGGGAAAAGTCATGCTGGTCCTCACTGCCTCCGGGAACCCCTTCAAATGCCCCATACCTTTTGGACCTCTCTGCTTTCCTGTGGACTAGAACCTCAAAACCGCCATTTTTCACTCTCGACACACTCCGCAGCAAAAAACGCAAACGTCCAGCCGCTGCTCCCACAGCAAAGGAGCCAGGGGGGAAAAGTCATGCTGGTCCTCACTGCCTCCGGGAACCCCTTCAAATGCCCCACACCTTTTGGACCTCTCTGCTTTCCTGTGGACTAGAACCTCAAAACCGCCATTTTTCACTTTCGTCAGGCTCTGGAGTAAAAAACGCAAATGTTTAGCCGCTGCTCCCACAGCAAAGGAGCCAGGGGGGAAAAGTCATGCTGGTCCTCACTGCCTCCGGGAACCCCTTCAAATGCCCCACACCTTTTGGACCTCTCTGCTTTCCTGTGGACTAGAACCTCAAAACCGCCATTTTTCACTCTCGGCACACTCCGGAGCAAAAAATGCAAACGTCCAGCCGCTGCTCCCACAGCAAAGGAGCCAGGGGGGAAAAGTCATGCTGGTCCTCACTGCCTCCGGGAACCCCTTCAAATGCCCCACACCTTTTGGACCTCTCTGCTTTCCTGTGGACTAGAACCTCAAAACCGCCATTTTTCACTCTCGGCACACTCCGCAGCAAAAAACGCAAACGTCCAGCCGCTGCTCCCACAGCAAAGGAGCCAGGGGGGAAAAGTCATGCTGGTCCTCACTGCCTCCGGGAACCCCTTCAAATGCCCCACACCTTTTGGACCTCTCTGCTTTCCTGTGGACTAGAACCTCAAAACCGCCATTTTTCACTCTCGGCACACTCCGGAGCAAAAAACGCAAACGTCCAGCCGCTGCTCCCACAGCAAAGGAGCCAGGGGGGAAAAGTCATGCTGGTCCTCACTGCCTCTGGGAACCCCTTCAAATGCCCCACACCTTTTGGACCTCTCTGCTTTCCTGTGGACTAGAACCTCAAAACCGCCATTTTTCACTTTCGTCAGGCTCTGGAGTAAAAACGCAAATGTTTAGCCGCTGCTCCCACAGCAAAGGAGCCAGGGGGGAAAAGTCATGCTGGTCCTCACTGCCTCCGGGAACCCCTTCAAATGCCCCACACCTTTTGGACCTCTCTGCTTTCCTGTGGACTAGAACCTCAAAACCGCCATTTTTCACTCTCGGCACACTCCGGAGCAAAAAATACAAACGTCCAGCCGCTGCTCCCACAGCAAAGGAGCCAGGGGGGAAAAGTCATGCTGGTCCTCACTGCCTCCGGGAACCCCTTCAAATGCCCCACACCTTTTGGACCTCTCTGCTTTCCTGTGGACTAGAACCTCAAAACCGCCATTTTTCACTCTCGGCACACTCCGGAGCAAAAAATACAAACGTCCAGCCGCTGCTCCCACAGCAAAGGAGCCAGGGGGGAAAAGTCATGCTGGTCCTCACTGCCTCCGGGAACCCCTTCAAATGCCCCACACCTTTTGGACCTCTCTGCTTTCCTGTGGACTAGAACCTCAAAACCGCCATTTTTCACTCTCGGCACACTCCGGAGCAAAAAACGAAAACGTCCAGCCGCTGCTCCCACAGCAAAGGAGCCAGGGGGGAAAAGTCATGCTGGTCCTCACTGCCTCCGGGAACCCCTTCAAATGCCCCACACCTTTTGGACCTCTCTGCTTTCCTGTGGACTAGAACCTCAAAAGCACCATTTTTCACTCTCTGCACACTCCGGAGCAAAAAATGCAAACGTCCAGCCGCTGCTCCCACAGCAAAGGAGCCAGGGGGGAAAATTCATGCTGGTCCTCACTGCCTCCGGGAACCCCTTCAAATGCCCCACACCTTTTGGACCTCTCTGCTTTCCTGTGGACTAGAACCTCAAAAGCACCATTTTTCACTCTCGGCACACTCCGGAGCAAAAAACGCAAACGTCCAGCCGCTGCTCCCACAGCAAAGGAGCCAGGGGGGAAAAGTCATGCTGGTCCTCACTGCCTCCGGGAACCCCTTCAAATGCCCCACACCTTTTGGACCTCTCTGCTTTCCTGTGGACTAGAACCTCAAAACCGCCATTTTTCACTCTCTGCACACTCCGGAGCAAAAAACGCAAACGTCCAGCCGCTGCTCCCACAGCAAAGGAGCCAGGGGGGAAAAGTCATGCTGGTCCTCACTGCCTCCGGGAACCCCTTCAAATGCCCCACACCTTTTGGACCTCTCTGCTTTCCTGTGGACTAGAACCTCAAAACCGCCATTTTTCACTCTCGTCAGCCTCCGGAGCAAAAAACGCAAACGTCCAGCCGCTGCTCCCACAGCAAAGGAGCCAGGGGGGAAAAGTCATGCTGGTCCTCACTGCCTCCGGGAACCCCTTCAAATGCCCCACACCTTTTGGACCTCTCTGCTTTCCTGTGGACTATAACCTCAAAACCGCCATTTTTCACTCTCGGCACACTCCGGAGCAAAAAACGCAAACATCCAGCCGCTGCTCCCACAGCAAAGGAGCCAGGGAGGAAAAGTCATGCTGGTCCTCACTGCCTCCGGGAACCCCTTCAAATGCCCCACACCTTTTGGACCTCTCTGCTTTCCTGTGGACTAGAACCTCAAAACCGCCATTTTTCACTCTCGGCACACTCCGGAGCAAAAAACGCAAACGTCCAGCCGCTGCTCCCACAGCAAAGGAGCCAGGGGGGAAAAGTCATGCTGGTCCTCACTGCCTCCGGGAACCCCTTCAAATGCCCCACACCTTTTGGACCTCTCTGCTTTCCTGTGGACTAGAACCTCAAAACCGCCATTTTTCACTCTCGGCACACTCCGGAGCAAAAATCGCAAACGTCCAGCCGCTGCTCCCACAGCAAAGGAGCCAGGGGGGAAAAGTCATGCTGGTCCTCACTGCCTCCGGGAACCCCTTCAAATGCCCCATACCTTTTGGACCTCTCTGCTTTCCTGTGGACTAGAACCTCAAAACCGCCATTTTTCACTCTCGACACACTCCGCAGCAAAAAACGCAAACGTCCAGCCGCTGCTCCCACAGCAAAGGAGCCAGGGGGGAAAAGTCATGCTGGTCCTCACTGCCTCCGGGAACCCCTTCAAATGCCCCACACCTTTTGGACCTCTCTGCTTTCCTGTGGACTAGAACCTCAAAACCGCCATTTTTCACTTTCGTCAGGCTCTGGAGTAAAAAACGCAAATGTTTAGCCGCTGCTCCCACAGCAAAGGAGCCAGGGGGGAAAAGTCATGCTGGTCCTCACTGCCTCCGGGAACCCCTTCAAATGCCCCACACCTTTTGGACCTCTCTGCTTTCCTGTGGACTAGAACCTCAAAACCGCCATTTTTCACTCTCGGCACACTCCGGAGCAAAAAATGCAAACGTCCAGCCGCTGCTCCCACAGCAAAGGAGCCAGGGGGGAAAAGTCATGCTGGTCCTCACTGCCTCCGGGAACCCCTTCAAATGCCCCACACCTTTTGGACCTCTCTGCTTTCCTGTGGACTAGAACCTCAAAACCGCCATTTTTCACTCTCGGCACACTCCGCAGCAAAAAACGCAAACGTCCAGCCGCTGCTCCCACAGCAAAGGAGCCAGGGGGGAAAAGTCATGCTGGTCCTCACTGCCTCCGGGAACCCCTTCAAATGCCCCACACCTTTTGGACCTCTCTGCTTTCCTGTGGACTAGAACCTCAAAACCGCCATTTTTCACTCTCGGCACACTCCGGAGCAAAAAACGCAAACGTCCAGCCGCTGCTCCCACAGCAAAGGAGCCAGGGGGGAAAAGTCATGCTGGTCCTCACTGCCTCTGGGAACCCCTTCAAATGCCCCACACCTTTTGGACCTCTCTGCTTTCCTGTGGACTAGAACCTCAAAACCGCCATTTTTCACTTTCGTCAGGCTCTGGAGTAAAAAACGCAAATGTTTAGCCGCTGCTCCCACAGCAAAGGAGCCAGGGGGGAAAAGTCATGCTGGTCCTCACTGCCTCCGGGAACCCCTTCAAATGCCCCACACCTTTTGGACCTCTCTGCTTTCCTGTGGACTAGAACCTCAAAACCGCCATTTTTCACTCTCGGCACACTCCGGAGCAAAAAATACAAACGTCCAGCCGCTGCTCCCACAGCAAAGGAGCCAGGGGGGAAAAGTCATGCTGGTCCTCACTGCCTCCGGGAACCCCTTCAAATGCCCCACACCTTTTGGACCTCTCTGCTTTCCTGTGGACTAGAACCTCAAAACCGCCATTTTTCACTCTCGGCACACTCCGGAGCAAAAAATACAAACGTCCAGCCGCTGCTCCCACAGCAAAGGAGCCAGGGGGGAAAAGTCATGCTGGTCCTCACTGCCTCCGGGAACCCCTTCAAATGCCCCACACCTTTTGGACCTCTCTGCTTTCCTGTGGACTAGAACCTCAAAACCGCCATTTTTCACTCTCGGCACACTCCGGAGCAAAAAACGAAAACGTCCAGCCGCTGCTCCCACAGCAAAGGAGCCAGGGGGGAAAAGTCATGCTGGTCCTCACTGCCTCCGGGAACCCCTTCAAATGCCCCACACCTTTTGGACCTCTCTGCTTTCCTGTGGACTAGAACCTCAAAAGCACCATTTTTCACTCTCTGCACACTCCGGAGCAAAAAATGCAAACGTCCAGCCGCTGCTCCCACAGCAAAGGAGCCAGGGGGGAAAATTCATGCTGGTCCTCACTGCCTCCGGGAACCCCTTCAAATGCCCCACACCTTTTGGACCTCTCTGCTTTCCTGTGGACTAGAACCTCAAAAGCACCATTTTTCACTCTCGGCACACTCCGGAGCAAAAAACGCAAACGTCCAGCCGCTGCTCCCACAGCAAAGGAGCCAGGGGGGAAAAGTCATGCTGGTCCTCACTGCCTCCGGGAACCCCTTCAAATGCCCCACACCTTTTGGACCTCTCTGCTTTCCTGTGGACTAGAACCTCAAAACCGCCATTTTTCACTCTCGTCAGCCTCCGGAGCAAAAAACGCAAACGTCCAGCCGCTGCTCCCACAGCAAAGGAGCCAGGGGGTAAAAGTCATGCTGGTCCTCACTGCCTCCGGGAACCCCTTCAAATGCCCCACACCTTTTGGACCTCTCTGCTTTCCTGTGGACTATAACCTCAAAACCGCCATTTTTCACTCTCGGCACACTCCGGAGCAAAAAACGCAAACATCCAGCCGCTGCTCCCACAGCAAAGGAGCCAGGGAGGAAAAGTCATGCTGGTCCTCACTGCCTCCGGGAACCCCTTCAAATGCCCCACACCTTTTGGACCTCTCTGCTTTCCTGTGGACTAGAACCTCAAAACCGCCATTTTTCACTCTCGGCACACTCCGGAGCAAAAAACGCAAACGTCCAGCCGCTGCTCCCACAGCAAAGGAGCCAGGGGGGAAAAGTCATGCTGGTCCTCACTGCCTCCGGGAACCCCTTCAAATGCCCCATACCTTTTGGACCTCTCTGCTTTCCTGTGGACTAGAACCTCAAAACCGCCATTTTTCACTCTCGGCACACTCCGGAGCAAAAAATGCAAACGTCCAGCCGCTGCTCCCACAGCAAAGGAGCCAGGGGGGAAAAGTCATGCTGGTCCTCACTGCCTCCGGGAACCCCTTCAAATGCCCCACACCTTTTGGACCTCTCTGCTTTCCTGTGGACTATAACCTCAAAACCGCCATTTTTCACTCTCGGCACACTCCGGAGCAAAAAACGCAAACGTCCAGCCGCTGCTCCCACAGCAAAGGAGCCAGGGGGGAAAAGTCATGCTGGTCCTCACTGCCTCCGGGAACCCCTTCAAATGCCCCACACCTTTTGGACCTCTCTGCTTTCCTGTGGACTAGAACCTCAAAACCGCCATTTTTCACTCTCGGCACACTCCGGAGCAAAAAACACAAACGTCCAGCCGCTGCTCCCACAGCAAAGGAGCCAGGGGGGAAAAGTCATGCTGGTCCTCACTGCCTCCGGGAACCCCTTCAAATGCCCCACACCTTTTGGACCTCTCTGCTTTCCTGTGGACTAGAACCTCAAAACCGCCATTTTTCACTCTCGGCACACTCCGCAGCAAAAAACGCAAACGTCCAGCCGCTGCTCCCACAGCAAAGGAGCCAGGGGGGAAAAGTCATGCTGGTCCTCACTGCCTCCGGGAACCCCTTCAAATGCCCCACACCTTTTGGACCTCTCTGCTTTCCTGTGGACTAGAACCTCAAAACCGCCATTTTTCACTCTCGGCACACTCCGGAGCAAAAAACGCAAACGTCCAGCCGCTGCTCCCACAGCAAAGGAGCCAGGGGGGAAAAGTCATGCTGGTCCTCACTGCCTCCGGGAACCCCTTCAAATGCCCCACACCTTTTGGACCTCTCTGCTTTCCTGTGGACTAGAACCTCAAAACCGCCATTTTTCACTCTCGGCACACTCCGGAGCAAAAAACGCAAACGTCCAGCCGCTGCTCCCACAGCAAAGGAGCCAGGGGGGAAAAGTCATGCTGGTCCTCACTGCCTCCGGGAACCCCTTCAAATGCCCCACACCTTTTGGACCTCTCTGCTTTCCTGTGGACTAGAACCTCAAAACCGCCATTTTTCACTCTCGGCACACTCCGGAGCAAAAAACGCAAACGTCCAGCCGCTGCTCCCACAGCAAAGGAGCCAGGGGGGAAAAGTCATGCTGGTCCTCACTGCCTCCGGGAACCCCTTCAAATGCCCCACACCTTTTGGACCTCTCTGCTTTCCTGTGGACTAGAACCTCAAAACAGCCATTTTTCACTCTCTGCACACTCCGGAGCAAAAAACGCAAACGTCCAGCCGCTGCTCCCACAGCAAAGGAGCCAGGGGGGAAAAGTCATGCTGGTCCTCACTGCCTCCGGGAACCCCTTCAAATGCCCCACACCTTTTGGACCTCTCTGCTTTCCTGTGGACTAGAACCTCAAAACCGCCATTTTTCACTCTCGGCACACTCCGGAGCAAAAAACACAAACGTCCAGCCGCTGCTCCCACAATAAAGGAGCCAGGGGGGAAAAGTCATGCTGGTCCTCACTGCCTCCGGGAACCCCTTCAAATGCCCCACACCTTTTGGACCTCTCTGCTTTCCTGTGGACTAGAACCTCAAAACCGCCATTTTTCACTTTCGTCAGCCTCCGGAGCAAAAAACGCAAACGTCCAGCCGCTGCTCCCACAGCAAAGGAGCCAGGGGGGAAAAGTCATGCTGGTCCTCACTGCCTCCGGGAACCCCTTCAAATGCCCCACACCTTTTGGACCTCTCTGCTTTCCTGTGGACTAGAACCTCAAAACCGCCATTTTTCACTTTCGTCAGGCTCTGGAGCAAAAAACGCAAACGTTTAGCCGCTGCTCCCACAGCAAAGGAGCCAGGGGGGAAAAGTCATGCTGGTCCTCACTGCCTCTGGGAACCCCTTCAAATGCCCCACACCTTTTGGACCTCTCTGCTTTCCTGTGGACTAGAACCTCAAAACCGCCATTTTTCACTCTCGGCACACTCCGGAGCAAAAAATGCAAACGTCCAGCCGCTGCTCCCACAGCAAAGGAGCCAGGGGGGAAAAGTCATGCTGGTCCTCACTGCCTCCGGGAACCCCTTCAAATGCCCCACACCTTTTGGACCTCTCTGCTTTCCTGTGGACTAGAACCTCAAAAGAACTATTTTTCACTCTCGGCACACTCCGGAGTAAAAAACGCAAAAGTCCAGCCGCTGCTCCCACAGCAAAGGAGCCAGGGGGGAAAAGTCATGCTGGTCCTCACTGCCTCCGGGAACCCCTTCAAATGCCCCACACCTTTTGGACCTCTCTGCTTTCCTGTGGACTATAACCTCAAAACCGTCATTTTTCACTCTCGTCAGCCTCCGGAGCAAAAAACGCAAACGTCCAGCCGCTGCTCCCACAGCAAAGGAGCCAGGGGGGAAAAGTCATGCTGGTCCTCACTGCCTCCGGGAACCCCTTCAAATGCCCCACACCTTTTGGACCTCTCTGCTTTCCTGTGGACTAGAACCTCAAAACCGCCATTTTTCACTTTCGTCAGGCTCCGGAGCAAAAAACGCAAACGTCCAGCCGCTGCTCCCACAGCAAAGGAGCCAGGGGGGAAAAGTCATGCTGGTCCTCACTGCCTCCGGGAACCCCTTCAAATGCCCCACACCTTTTGGACCTCTCTGCTTTCCTGTGGACTATAACCTCAAAAGAACTATTTTTCACTCTCGGCACACTCCGGAGTAAAAAACGCAAACGTCCAGCCGCTGCTCCCACAGCAAAGGAGCCAGGGGGGAAAAGTCATGCTGGTCCTCACTGCCTCCGGGAACCCCTTCAAATGCCCCACACCTTTTGGACCTCTCTGCTTTCCTGTGGACTAGAACCTCAAAACCGTCATTTTTCACTCTCGTCAGCCTCCGGAGCAAAAAACGCAAACGTCCAGCCGCTGCTCCCACAGCAAAGGAGCCAGGGGGGAAAAGTCATGCTGGTCCTCACTGCCTCCGGGAACCCCTTCAAATGCCCCACACCTTTTGGACCTCTCTGCTTTCCTGTGGACTAGAACCTCAAAACCGCCATTTTTCACTTTCGTCAGCCTCCGGAGCAAAAAACGCAAACGTCCAGCCGCTGCTCCCACAGCAAAGGAGCCAGGGGGGAAAAGTCATGCTGGTCCTCACTGCCTCCGGGAACCCCTTCAAATGCCCCACACCTTTTGGACCTCTCTGCTTTCCTGTGGACTAGAACCTCAAAACCGCCATTTTTCACTCTCGGCACACTCCGCAGCAAAAAACGCAAACGTCCAGCCGCTGCTCCCACAGCAAAGGAGCCAGGGGGGAAAAGTCATGCTGGTCCTCACTGCCTCTGGGAACCCCTTCAAATGCCCCACACCCTTTGGACCTCTCTGCTTTCCTGTGGACTATAACCTCAAAACCGCCATTTTTCACTCTCGGCACACTCCGGAGCAAAAAATGCAAACGTCCAGCCGCTGCTCCCACAGCAAAGGAGCCAGGGGGGAAAAGTCATGCTGGTCCTCACTGCCTCTGGGACCCCCTTCAAATGCCCCACACCTTTTGGACCTCTCTGCTTTCCTGTGGACTATAACCTCAAAAGAACTATTTTTCACTCTCGGCACACTCCGCAGCAAAAAACGCAAACGTCCAGCTGCTGCTCCCACAGCAAAGGAGCCAGGGGGGAAAAGTCATGCTGGTCCTCACTGCCTCCGGGAACCCCTTCAAATGCCCCACACCTTTTGGACCTCTCTGCTTTCCTGTGGACTAGAACCTCAAAACCGCCATTTTTCACTCTCGGCACACTCCGGAGCAAAAAACACAAACGTCCAGCCGCTGCTCCCACAGCAAAGGAGCCAGGGGGGAAAAGTCATGCTGGTCCTCACTGCCTCCGGGAACCCCTTCAAATGCCCCACACCTTTTGGACCTCTCTGCTTTCCTGTGGACTAGAACCTCAAAACCGCCATTTTTCACTCTCGGCACACTCCGGAGCAAAAAACGCAAACGTCCAGCCGCTGCTCCCACAGCAAAGGAGCCAGGGAGGAAAAGTCATGCTGGTCCTCACTGCCTCCGGGAACCCCTTCAAATGCCCCACACCTTTTGGACCTCTCTGCTTTCCTGTGGACTAGAACCTCAAAACCGCCATTTTTCACTTTCGTCAGGCTCTGGAGCAAAAAACGCAAACGTTTAGCCGCTGCTCCCACAGCAAAGGAGCCAGGGGGGAAAAGTCATGTTGGTCCTCACTGCCTCCGGGAACCCCTTCAAATGCCCCACACCTTTTGGACCTCTCTGCTTTCCTGTGGACTAGAACCTCAAAACCGCCATTTTTCACTCTCGGCACACTCCGGAGCAAAAAACGCAAACGTCCAGCCGCTGCTCCCACAGCAAAGGAGCCAGGGGGGAAAAGTCATGCTGGTCCTCACTGCCTCCGGGAACCCCTTCAAATGCCCCACACCTTTTGGACCTCTCTGCTTTCCTGTGGACTATAACCTCAAAAGAACTATTTTTCACTCTCGGCACACTCCGGAGCAAAAAACGCAAACGTCCAGCCGCTGCTCCCACAGCAAAGGAGCCAGGGGGGAAAAGTCATGCTGGTCCTCACTGCCTCCGGGAACCCCTTCAAATGCCCCACACCTTTTGGACCTCTCTGCTTTCCTGTGGACTAGAACCTCAAAACCGCCATTTTTCACTCTCGGCACACTCCGGAGCAAAAAACGCAAACGTCCAGCCGCTGCTCCCACAGCAAAGGAGCCAGGGAGGAAAAGTCATGCTGGTCCTCACTGCCTCCGGGAACCCCTTCAAATGCCCCACACCTTTTGGACCTCTCTGCTTTCCTGTGGACTAGAACCTCAAAACCGCCATTTTTCACTCTCGGCACACTCCGGAGCAAAAAACGCAAACGTCCAGCCGCTGCTCCCACAGCAAAGGAGCCAGGGGGGAAAAGTCATGCTGGTCCTCACTGCCTCTGGGAACCCCTTCAAATGCCCCACACCTTTTGGACCTCTCTGCTTTCCTGTGGACTAGAACCTCAAAACCGCCATTTTTCACTCTCGGCACACTCCGCAGCAAAAAACGCAAACGTCCAGCCGCTGCTCCCACAGCAAAGGAGCCAGGGGGGAAAAGTCATGCTGGTCCTCACTGCCTCCGGGAACCCCTTCAAATGCCCCACACCTTTTGGACCTCTCTGCTTTCCTGTGGACTAGAACCTCAAAACCGCCATTTTTCACTCTCGTCAGCCTCCGGAGCAAAAAACGCAAACGTCCAGCCGCTGCTCCCACAGCAAAGGAGCCAGGGGGGAAAAGTCATGCTGGTCCTCACTGCCTCCGGGAACCCCTTCAAATGCCCCACACCTTTTGGACCTCTCTGCTTTCCTGTGGACTAGAACCTCAAAACCGCCATTTTTCACTCTCGGCACACTCCGGAGCAAAAAACGCAAACGTCCAGCCGCTGCTCCCACAGCAAAGGAGCCAGGGAGGAAAAGTCATGCTGGTCCTCACTGCCTCCGGGAACCCCTTCAAATGCCCCACACCTTTTGGACCTCTCTGCTTTCCTGTGGACTAGAACCTCAAAACCGCCATTTTTCACTCTCGGCACACTCCGGAGCAAAAAACGCAAACGTTTAGCCGCTGCTCCCACAGCAAAGGAGCCAGGGGGGAAAAGTCATGCTGGTCCTCACTGCCTCTGGGAACCCCTTCAAATGCCCCACACCTTTTGGACCTCTCTGCTTTCCTGTGGACTAGAACCTCAAAACCGCCATTTTTCACTCTCGGCACACTCCGGAGCAAAAAACGCAAACGTCCAGCCGCTGCTCCCACAGCAAAGGAGCCAGGGGGGAAAAGTCATGCTGCTCCTCACTGCCTCCGGGAACCCCTTCAAATGCCCCACACCTTTTGGACCTCTCTGCTTTCCTGTGGACTAGAACCTCAAAACCGCCATTTTTCACTCTCGGCACACTCCGGAGCAAAAAACGCAAACGTCCAGCCGCTGCTCCCACAGCAAAGGAGCCAGGGGGGAAAAGTCATGCTGGTCCTCACTGCCTCCGGGAACCCCTTCAAATGCCCCACACCTTTTGGACCTCTCTGCTTTCCTGTGGACTAGAACCTCAAAACCGCCATTTTTCACTCTCGGCACACTCCACAGCAAAAAACGCAAACGTCCAGCCGCTGCTCCCACAGCAAAGGAGCCAGGGGGGAAAAGTCATGCTGGTCCTCACTGCCTCTGGGAACCCCTTCAAATGCCCCACACCTTTTGGACCTCTCTGCTTTCCTGTGGACTAGAACCTCAAAACCGCCATTTTTCACTCTCGGCACACTCCGGAGCAAAAAACGCAAACGTCCAGCCGCTGCTCCCACAGCAAAGGAGCCAGGGGGGAAAAGTCATGCTGGTCCTCACTGCCTCCGGGAACCCCTTCAAATGCCCCACACCTTTTGGACCTCTCTGCTTTCCTGTGGACTAGAACCTCAAAACCGCCATTTTTCACTCTCGGCACACTCCGGAGCAAAAAACGCAAACGTCCAGCCGCTGCTCCCACAGCAAAGGAGCCAGGGGGGAAAAGTCATGCTGGTCCTCACTGCCTCCGGGAACCCCTTCAAATGCCCCACACCTTTTGGACCTCTCTGCTTTCCTGTGGACTAGAACCTCAAAACCGCCATTTTTCACTCTCGGCACACTCCGGAGCAAAAAACGCAAACGTCCAGCCGCTGCTCCCACAGCAAAGGAGCCAGGGGGGAAAAGTCATGCTGGTCCTCACTGCCTCCGGGAACCCCTTCAAATGCCCCACACCTTTTGGACCTCTCTGCTTTCCTGTGGACTAGAACCTCAAAACCGCCATTTTTCACTCTCGGCACACTCCGCAGCAAAAAACGCAAACGTCCAGCCGCTGCTCCCACAGCAAAGGAGCCAGGGGGGAAAAGTCATGCTGGTCCTCACTGCCTCCGGGAACCCCTTCAAATGCCCCACACCTTTTGGACCTCTCTGCTTTCCTGTGGACTAGAACCTCAAAACCGCCATTTTTCACTCTCGGCACACTCCGGAGCAAAAAACGCAAACGTCCAGCCGCTGCTCCCACAGCAAAGGAGCCAGGGAGGAAAAGTCATGCTGGTCCTCACTGCCTCCGGGAACCCCTTCAAATGCCCCACACCTTTTGGACCTCTCTGCTTTCCTGTGGACTAGAACCTCAAAACCGCCATTTTTCACTCTCGGCACACTCCGGAGCAAAAAACGCAAACGTTTAGCCGCTGCTCCCACAGCAAAGGAGCCAGGGGGGAAAAGTCATGCTGGTCCTCACTGCCTCTGGGAACCCCTTCAAATGCCCCACACCTTTTGGACCTCTCTGCTTTCCTGTGGACTAGAACCTCAAAACCGCCATTTTTCACTCTCGGCACACTCCGGAGCAAAAAACGCAAACGTCCAGCCGCTGCTCCCACAGCAAAGGAGCCAGGGGGGAAAAGTCATGCTGGTCCTCACTGCCTCCGGGAACCCCTTCAAATGCCCCACACCTTTTGGACCTCTCTGCTTTCCTGTGGACTAGAACCTCAAAACCGCCATTTTTCACTCTCGGCACACTCCGGAGCAAAAAACGCAAACGTCCAGCCGCTGCTCCCACAGCAAAGGAGCCAGGGGGGAAAAGTCATGCTGGTCCTCACTGCCTCCGGGAACCCCTTCAAATGCCCCACACCTTTTGGACCTCTCTGCTTTCCTGTGGACTAGAACCTCAAAACTGCCATTTTTCACTCTCGGCACACTCCGGAGCAAAAAACGCAAACGTCCAGCCGCTGCTCCCACAGCAAAGGAGCCAGGGGGGAAAAGTCATGCTGGTCCTCACTGCCTCCGGGAACCCCTTCAAATGCCCCACACCTTTTGGACCTCTCTGCTTTCCTGTGGACTAGAACCTCAAAACCGCCATTTTTCACTCTCTGCACACTCCGGAGCAAAAAACACAAACGTCCAGCCGCTGCTCCCACAGCAAAGGAGCCAGGGGGGAAAAGTCATGCTGGTCCTCACTGCCTCCGGGAACCCCTTCAAATGCCCCACACCTTTTGGACCTCTCTGCTTTCCTGTGGACTAGAACCTCAAAACCGCCATTTTTCACTCTCGGCACACTCCGGAGCAAAAAACGCAAACGTCCAGCCGCTGCTCCCACAGCAAAGGAGCCAGGGAGGAAAAGTCATGCTGGTCCTCACTGCCTCCGGGAACCCCTTCAAATGCCCCACACCTTTTGGACCTCTCTGCTTTCCTGTGGACTAGAACCTCAAAACCGCCATTTTTCACTCTCGGCACACTCCGGAGCAAAAAACGCAAACGTTTAGCCGCTGCTCCCACAGCAAAGGAGCCAGGGGGGAAAAGTCATGCTGGTCCTCACTGCCTCTGGGAACCCCTTCAAATGCCCCACACCTTTTGGACCTCTCTGCTTTCCTGTGGACTAGAACCTCAAAACCGCCATTTTTCACTCTCGGCACACTCCGGAGCAAAAAATGCAAACGTCCAGCCGCTGCTCCCACAGCAAAGGAGCCAGGGGGGAAAAGTCATGCTGGTCCTCACTGCCTCCGGGAACCCCTTCAAATGCCCCACACCTTTTGGACCTCTCTGCTTTCCTGTGGACTATAACCTCAAAAGAACTATTTTTCACTCTCGGCACACTCCGGAGCAAAAAACGCAAACGTCCAGCCGCTGCTCCCACAGCAATAGAGCCAGGGGGGAAAAGTCATGCTGGTCCTCACTGCCTCCGGGAACCCCTTCAAATGCCCCACACCTTTTGGACCTCTCTGCTTTCCTGTGGACTAGAACCTCAAAACCGCCATTTTTCACTCTCGGCACACTCCGGAGCAAAAAACGCAAACGTCCAGCCGCTGCTCCCACAGCAAAGGAGCCAGGGGGGAAAAGTCATGCTGGTCCTCACTGCCTCCGGGAACCCCTTCAAATGCCCCACACCTTTTGGACCTCTCTGCTTTCCTGTGGACTAGAACCTCAAAACCGCCATTTTTCACTCTCGGCACACTCCGGAGCAAAAAACGCAAACGTCCAGCCGCTGCTCCCACAGCAAAGGAGCCAGGGGGGAAAAGTCATGCTGGTCCTCACTGCCTCCGGGAACCCCTTCAAATGCCCCACACCTTTTGGACCTCTCTGCTTTCCTGTGGACTAGAACCTCAAAACCGCCATTTTTCACTCTCGGCGCACTCCGGAGCAAAAAACGCAAACGTCCAGCCGCTGCTCCCACAGCAAAGGAGCCAGGGGGGAAAAGTCATGCTGGTCCTCACTGCCTCCGGGAACCCCTTCAAATGCCCCACACCTTTTGGACCTCTCTGCTTTCCTGTGGACTAGAACCTCAAAACCGCCATTTTTCACTCTCGGCACACTCCGGAGCAAAAAACACAAACGTCCAGCCGCTGCTCCCACAGCAAAGGAGCCAGGGGGGAAAAGTCATGCTGGTCCTCACTGCCTCCGGGAACCCCTTCAAATGCCCCACACCTTTTGGACCTCTCTGCTTTCCTGTGGACTAGAACCTCAAAACCGCCATTTTTCACTTTCGTCAGGCTCTGGAGCAAAAAACGCAAACGTTTAGCCGCTGCTCCCACAGCAAAGGAGCCAGGGGGGAAAAGTCATGCTGGTCCTCACTGCCTCTGGGAACCCCTTCAAATGCCCCACACCTTTTGGACCTCTCTGCTTTCCTGTGGACTAGAACCTCAAAACCGCCATTTTTCACTCTCGGCACACTCCGGAGCAAAAAATGCAAACGTCCAGCCGCTGCTCCCACAGCAAAGGAGCCAGGGGGGAAAAGTCATGCTGGTCCTCACTGCCTCCGGGAACCCCTTCAAATGCCCCACACCTTTTGGACCTCTCTGCTTTCCTGTGGACTAGAACCTCAAAACCGCCATTTTTCAGTCTCGGCACACTCCGGAGCAAAAAATGCAAACGTCCAGCCGCTGCTCCCACAGCAAAGGAGCCAGGGGGGAAAAGTCATGCTGGTCCTCACTGCCTCCGGGAACCCCTTCAAATGCCCCACACCTTTTGGACCTCTCTGCTTTCCTGTGGACTATAACCTCAAAAGAACTATTTTTCACTCTCGGCACACTCCGGAGCAAAAAACGCAAACGTCCAGCCGCTGCTCCCACAGCAAAGGAGCCAGGGGGGAAAAGTCATGCTGGTCCTCACTGCCTCCGGGAACCCCTTCAAATGCCCCACACCTTTTGGACCTCTCTGCTTTCCTGTGGACTAGAACCTCAAAACCGCCATTTTTCACTCTCTGCACACTCCGGAGCAAAAAACGCAAACGTCCAGCCGCTGCTCCCACAGCAAAGGAGCCAGGGGGGAAAAGTCATGCTGGTCCTCACTGCCTCCGGGAACCCCTTCAAATGCCCCACACCTTTTGGACCTCTCTGCTTTCCTGTGGACTAGAACCTCAAAACCGCCATTTTTCACTCTCTGCACACTCCGGAGCAAAAAACACAAACGTCCAGCCGCTGCTCCCACAGCAAAGGAGCCAGGGGGGAAAAGTCATGCTGGTCCTCACTGCCTCCGGGAACCCCTTCAAATGCCCCACACCTTTTGGACCTCTCTGCTTTCCTGTGGACTAGAACCTCAAAACCGCCATTTTTCACTCTCGGCACACTCCGGAGCAAAAAACGCAAACGTCCAGCCGCTGCTCCCACAGCAAAGGAGCCAGGGGGGAAAAGTCATGCTGGTCCTCACTGCCTCCGGGAACCCCTTCAAATGCCCCAAACCTTTTGGACCTCTCTGCTTTCCTGTGGACTAGAACCTCAAAACCGCCATTTTTCACTCTCGGCACACTCCGGAGCAAAAAACACAAACGTCCAGCCGCTGCTCCCACAGCAAAGGAGCCAGGGGGGAAAAGTCATGCTGGTCCTCACTGCCTCTGGGAACCCCTTCAAATGCCCCACACCTTTTGGACCTCTCTGCTTTCCTGTGGACTATAACCTCAAAACCGCCATTTTTCACTCTCGGCACACTCCGGAGCAAAAAATGCAAACGTCCAGCCGCTGCTCCCACAGCAAAGGAGCCAGGGGGGAAAAGTCATGCTGGTCCTCACTGCCTCTGGGAACCCCTTCAAATGCCCCACACCTTTTGGACCTCTCTGCTTTTCTGTGGACTAGAACCTCAAAAGAACTATTTTTCACTCTCGGCACACTCCGGAGCAAAAAACGCAAACGTCCAGCCGCTGCTCCCACAGCAAAGGAGCCAGGGGGGAAAAGTCATGCTGGTCCTCACTGCCTCCGGGAACCCCTTCAAATGCCCCACACCTTTTGGACCTCTCTGCTTTCCTGTGGACTAGAACCTCAAAACCGCCATTTTTCACTCTCGGCACACTCCGGAGCAAAAAACGCAAACGTCCAGCCGCTGCTCCCACAGCAAAGGAGCCAGGGGGGAAAAGTCATGCTGGTCCTCACTGCCTCCGGGAACCCCTTCAAATGCCCCACACCTTTTGGACCTCTCTGCTTTCCTGTGGACTAGAACCTCAAAACCGCCATTTTTCACTCTCTGCACACTCCGGAGCAAAAAACACAAACGTCCAGCCGCTGCTCCCACAGCAAAGGAGCCAGGGGGGAAAAGTCATGCTGGTCCTCACTGCCTCCGGGAACCCCTTCAAATGCCCCACACCTTTTGGACCTCTCTGCTTTCCTGTGGACTAGAACCTCAAAACCGCCATTTTTCACTCTCGGCACACTCCGCAGCAAAAAACACAAACGTCCAGCCGCTGCTCCCACAGCAAAGGAGCCAGGGGGGAAAAGTCATGCTGGTCCTCACTGCCTCCGGGAACCCCTTCAAATGCCCCACACCTTTTGGACCTCTCTGCTTTCCTGTGGACTAGAACCTCAAAACCGCCATTTTTCACTTTCGTCAGGCTCTGGAGCAAAAAACGCAAACGTCCAGCCGCTGCTCCCACAGCAAAGGAGCCAGGGGGGAAAAGTCATGCTGGTCCTCACTGCCTCCGGGAACCCCTTCAAATGCCCCACACCTTTTGGACCTCTCTGCTTTCCTGTGGACTAGAACCTCAAAACCGCCATTTTTCACTCTCTGCACACTTTGGAGCAAAAAACACAAACGTCCAGCCGCTGCTCCCACAGCAAAGGAGCCAGGGGGGAAAAGTCATGCTGGTCCTCACTGCCTCCGGGAACCCCTTCAAATGCCCCACACCTTTTGGACCTCTCTGCTTTCCTGTGGACTAGAACCTCAAAACCGCCATTTTTCACTTTCGTCAGGCTCTGGAGCAAAAAACGCAAACGTTTAGCCGCTGCTCCCACAGCAAAGGAGCCAGGGGGGAAAAGTCATGCTGGTCCTCACTGCCTCTGGGAACCCCTTCAAATGCCCCACACCTTTTGGACCTCTCTGCTTTCCTGTGGACTATAACCTCAAAACCGCCATTTTTCACTCTCGGCACACTCCGGAGCAAAAATGCAAACGTCCAGCCGCTGCTCCCACAGCAAAGGAGCCAGGGGGGAAAAGTCATGCTGGTCCTCACTGCCTCCGGGAACCCCTTCAAATGCCCCACACCTTTTGGACCTCTCTGCTTTCCTGTGGACTATAACCTCAAAAGAACTATTTCTCACTCTCGGCACACTCCGGAGTAAAAAACGCAAACGTCCAGCCGCTGCTCCCACAGCAAAGGAGCCAGGGGGGAAAAGTCATGCTGGTCCTCACTGCCTCCGGGAACCCCTTCAAATGCCCCACACCTTTTGGACCTCTCTGCTTTCCTGTGGACTAGAACCTCAAAACCGCCATTTTTCACTCTCGGCACACTCCGCAGCAAAAAACGCAAACGTCCAGCCGCTGCTCCCACAGCAAAGGAGCCAGGGGGGAAAAGTCATGCTGGTCCTCACTGCCTCTGGGAACCCCTTCAAATGCCCCACACCTTTTGGACCTCTCTGCTTTCCTGTGGACTAGAACCTCAAAACCGCCATTTTTCACTCTCGGCACACTCCGGAGCAAAAAACGCAAACGTCCAGCCGCTGCTCCCACAGCAAAGGAGCCAGGGAGGAAAAGTCATGCTGGTCCTCACTGCCTCCGGGAACCCCTTCAAATGCCCCACACCTTTTGGACCTCTCTGCTTTCCTGTGGACTAGAACCTCAAAACAGCCATTTTTCACTTGCGTCAGGCTCTGGAGCAAAAAACGCAAACGTCCAGCCGCTGCTCCCACAGCAAAGGAGCCAGGGGGGAAAAGTCATGCTGGTCCTCACTGCCTCTGGGAACCCCTTCAAATGCCCCACACCTTTTGGACCTCTCTGCTTTCCTGTGGACTATAACCTCAAAACCGCCATTTTTCACTCTCGGCACACTCCGGAGCAAAAAATGCAAACGTCCAGCCGCTGCTCCCACAGCAAAGGAGCCAGGGGGGAAAAGTCATGCTGGTCCTCACTGCCTCCGGGAACCCCTTCAAATGCCCCACACCTTTTGGACCTCTCTGCTTTCCTGTGGACTAGAACCTCAAAACCGCCATTTTTCAGTCTCGGCACACTCCGGAGCAAAAAATGCAAACGTCCAGCCGCTGCTCCCACAGCAAAGGAGCCAGGGGGGAAAAGTCATGCTGGTCCTCACTGCCTCCGGGAACCCCTTCAAATGCCCCACACCTTTTGGACCTCTCTGCTTTCCTGTGGACTAGAACCTCAAAACCGCCATTTTTCAGTCTCGGCACACTCCGCAGCAAAAAACACAAACGTCCAGCCGCTGCTCCCACAGCAAAGGAGCCAGGGGGGAAAAGTCATGCTGGTCCTCACTGCCTCCGGGAACCCCTTCAAATGCCCCACACCTTTTGGACCTCTCTGCTTTCCTGTGGACTAGAACCTCAAAACCGCCATTTTTCACTTTCGTCAGGCTCTGGAGCAAAAAACGCAAACGTCCAGCCGCTGCTCCCACAGCAAAGGAGCCAGGGGGGAAAAGTCATGCTGGTCCTCACTGCCTCCGGGAACCCCTTCAAATGCCCCACACCTTTTGGACCTCTCTGCTTTCCTGTGGACTAGAACCTCAAAACCGCCATTTTTCACTCTCTGCACACTTTGGAGCAAAAAACACAAACGTCCAGCCGCTGCTCCCACAGCAAAGGAGCCAGGGGGGAAAAGTCATGCTGGTCCTCACTGCCTCCGGGAACCCCTTCAAATGCCCCACACCTTTTGGACCTCTCTGCTTTCCTGTGGACTAGAACCTCAAAACCGCCATTTTTCACTTTCGTCAGGCTCTGGAGCAAAAAACGCAAACGTTTAGCCGCTGCTCCCACAGCAAAGGAGCCAGGGGGGAAAAGTCATGCTGGTCCTCACTGCCTCTGGGAACCCCTTCAAATGCCCCACACCTTTTGGACCTCTCTGCTTTCCTGTGGACTATAACCTCAAAACCGCCATTTTTCACTCTCGGCACACTCCGGAGCAAAAAATGCAAACGTCCAGCCGCTGCTCCCACAGCAAAGGAGCCAGGGGGGAAAAGTCATGCTGGTCCTCACTGCCTCCGGGAACCCCTTCAAATGCCCCACACCTTTTGGACCTCTCTGCTTTCCTGTGGACTATAACCTCAAAAGAACTATTTCTCACTCTCGGCACACTCCGGAGTAAAAAACGCAAACGTCCAGCCGCTGCTCCCACAGCAAAGGAGCCAGGGGGGAAAAGTCATGCTGGTCCTCACTGCCTCCGGGAACCCCTTCAAATGCCCCACACCTTTTGGACCTCTCTGCTTTCCTGTGGACTAGAACCTCAAAACCGCCATTTTTCACTCTCGGCACACTCCGCAGCAAAAAACGCAAACGTCCAGCCGCTGCTCCCACAGCAAAGGAGCCAGGGGGGAAAAGTCATGCTGGTCCTCACTGCCTCTGGGAACCCCTTCAAATGCCCCACACCTTTTGGACCTCTCTGCTTTCCTGTGGACTAGAACCTCAAAACCGCCATTTTTCACTCTCGGCACACTCCGGAGCAAAAAACGCAAACGTCCAGCCGCTGCTCCCACAGCAAAGGAGCCAGGGAGGAAAAGTCATGCTGGTCCTCACTGCCTCCGGGAACCCCTTCAAATGCCCCACACCTTTTGGACCTCTCTGCTTTCCTGTGGACTAGAACCTCAAAACAGCCATTTTTCACTTGCGTCAGGCTCTGGAGCAAAAAACGCAAACGTCCAGCCGCTGCTCCCACAGCAAAGGAGCCAGGGGGGAAAAGTCATGCTGGTCCTCACTGCCTCTGGGAACCCCTTCAAATGCCCCACACCTTTTGGACCTCTCTGCTTTCCTGTGGACTATAACCTCAAAACCGCCATTTTTCACTCTCGGCACACTCCGGAGCAAAAAATGCAAACGTCCAGCCGCTGCTCCCACAGCAAAGGAGCCAGGGGGGAAAAGTCATGCTGGTCCTCACTGCCTCCGGGAACCCCTTCAAATGCCCCACACCTTTTGGACCTCTCTGCTTTCCTGTGGACTAGAACCTCAAAACCGCCATTTTTCAGTCTCGGCACACTCCGGAGCAAAAAATGCAAACGTCCAGCCGCTGCTCCCACAGCAAAGGAGCCAGGGGGGAAAAGTCATGCTGGTCCTCACTGCCTCCGGGAACCCCTTCAAATGCCCCACACCTTTTGGACCTCTCTGCTTTCCTGTGGACTAGAACCTCAAAAGAAATATTTTTCACTCTCGGCACACTCCGGAGCAAAAAACGCAAACGTCCAGCCGCTGCTCCCACAGCAAAGGAGCCAGGGGGTAAAAGTCATGCTGGTCCTCACTGCCTCCGGGAACCCCTTCAAATGCCCCACACCTTTTGGACCTCTCTGCTTTCCTGTGGACTAGAACCTCAAAACCGCCATTTTTCACTCTCGGCACACTCCGGAGCAAAAAACGCAAACGTCCAGCCGCTGCTCCCACAGCAAAGGAGCCAGGGGGGAAAAGTCATGCTGGTCCTCACTGCCTCCGGGAACCCCTTCAAATGCCCCACACCTTTTGGACCTCTCTGCTTTCCTGTGGACTAGAACCTCAAAAGAACTATTTTTCACTCTCGGCACACTCCGGAGCAAAAAACGCAAACGTCCAGCCGCTGCTCCCACAGCAAAGGAGCCAGGGGGGAAAAGTCATGCTGGTCCTCACTGCCTCCGGGAACCCCTTCAAATGCCCCACACCTTTTGGACCTCTCTGCTTTCCTGTGGACTAGAACCTCAAAACCGCCATTTTTCACTCTCGGCACACTCCGGAGCAAAAAACGCAAACGTCCAGCCGCTGCTCCCACAGCAAAGGAGCCAGGGGGGAAAAGTCATGCTGGTCCTCACTGCCTCCGGGAACCCCTTCAAATGCCCCACACCTTTTGGACCTCTCTGCTTTCCTGTGGACTAGAACCTCAAAACCGCCATTTTTCACTCTCTGCACACTCCGGAGCAAAAAACACAAACGTCCAGCCGCTGCTCCCACAGCAAAGGAGCCAGGGGGGAAAAGTCATGCTGGTCCTCACTGCCTCCGGGAACCCCTTCAAATGCCCCACACCTTTTGGACCTCTCTGCTTTCCTGTGGACTATAACCTCAAAAGAACTATTTTTCACTCTCGGCACACTCCGGAGTAAAAAACGCAAACGTCCAGCCGCTGCTCCCACAGCAAAGGAGCCAGGGGGGAAAAGTCATGCTGGTCCTCACTGCCTCCGGGAACCCCTTCAAATGCCCCACACCTTTTGGACCTCTCTGCTTTCCTGTGGACTATAACCTCAAAACCGTCATTTTTCACTCTCGTCAGCCTCTGGAGCAAAAAACGCAAACGTCCAGCCGCTGCTCCCACAGCAAAGGAGCCAGGGGGGAAAAGTCATGCTGGTCCTCACTGCCTCCGGGAACCCCTTCAAATGCCCCACACCTTTTGGACCTCTCTGCTTTCCTGTGGACTAGAACCTCAAAACCGCCATTTTTCACTCTCTGCACACTCCGGAGCAAAAAACACAAACGTCCAGCCGCTGCTCCCACAGCAAAGGAGCCAGGGGGGAAAAGTCATGCTGGTCCTCACTGCCTCCGGGAACCCCTTCAAATGCCCCACACCTTTTGGACCTCTCTGCTTTCCTGTGGACTAGAACCTCAAAACCGCCATTTTTCACTCTCGGCACACTCCGGAGCAAAAAACGCAAACGTCCAGCCGCTGCTCCCACAGCAAAGGAGCCAGGGGGGAAAAGTCATGCTGGTCCTCACTGCCTCCGGGAACCCCTTCAAATGCCCCACACCTTTTGGACCTCTCTGCTTTCCTGTGGACTAGAACCTCAAAACCGCCATTTTTCACTCTCGGCACACTCCGGAGCAAAAAACGCAAACGTCCAGCCGCTGCTCCCACAGCAAAGGAGCCAGGGAGGAAAAGTCATGCTGGTCCTCACTGCCTCCGGGAACCCCTTCAAATGCCCCACACCTTTTGGACCTCTCTGCTTTCCTGTGGACTAGAACCTCAAAACAGCCATTTTTTCACTTGCGTCAGGCTCTGGAGCAAAAAACGCAAACGTCCAGCCGCTGCTCCCACAGCAAAGGAGCCAGGGGGGAAAAGTCATGCTGGTCCTCACTGCCTCTGGGAACCCCTTCAAATGCCCCACACCTTTTGGACCTCTCTGCTTTCCTGTGGACTATAACCTCAAAACCGCCATTTTTCACTCTCGGCACACTCCGGAGCAAAAAATGCAAACGTCCAGCCGCTGCTCCCACAGCAAAGGAGCCAGGGGGGAAAAGTCATGCTGGTCCTCACTGCCTCCGGGAACCCCTTCAAATGCCCCACACCTTTTGGACCTCTCTGCTTTCCTGTGGACTAGAACCTCAAAACCGCCATTTTTCAGTCTCGGCACACTCCGGAGCAAAAAATGCAAACGTCCAGCCGCTGCTCCCACAGCAAAGGAGCCAGGGGGGAAAAGTCATGCTGGTCCTCACTGCCTCCGGGAACCCCTTCAAATGCCCCACACCTTTTGGACCTCTCTGCTTTCCTGTGGACTAGAACCTCAAAAGAAATATTTTTCACTCTCGGCACACTCCGGAGCAAAAAACGCAAACGTCCAGCCGCTGCTCCCACAGCAAAGGAGCCAGGGGGTAAAAGTCATGCTGGTCCTCACTGCCTCCGGGAACCCCTTCAAATGCCCCACACCTTTTGGACCTCTCTGCTTTCCTGTGGACTAGAACCTCAAAACCGCCATTTTTCACTCTCGGCACACTCCGGAGCAAAAAACGCAAACGTCCAGCCGCTGCTCCCACAGCAAAGGAGCCAGGGGGGAAAAGTCATGCTGGTCCTCACTGCCTCCGGGAACCCCTTCAAATGCCCCACACCTTTTGGACCTCTCTGCTTTCCTGTGGACTAGAACCTCAAAAGAACTATTTTACACTCTCGGCACACTCCGGAGCAAAAAACGCAAACGTCCAGCCGCTGCTCCCACAGCAAAGGAGCCAGGGGGGAAAAGTCATGCTGGTCCTCACTGCCTCCGGGAACCCCTTCAAATGCCCCACACCTTTTGGACCTCTCTGCTTTCCTGTGGACTAGAACCTCAAAACCGCCATTTTTCACTCTCGGCACACTCCGGAGCAAAAAACGCAAACGTCCAGCCGCTGCTCCCACAGCAAAGGAGCCAGGGGGGAAAAGTCATGCTGGTCCTCACTGCCTCCGGGAACCCCTTCAAATGCCCCACACCTTTTGGACCTCTCTGCTTTCCTGTGGACTAGAACCTCAAAACCGCCATTTTTCACTCTCTGCACACTCCGGAGCAAAAAACACAAACGTCCAGCCGCTGCTCCCACAGCAAAGGAGCCAGGGGGGAAAAGTCATGCTGGTCCTCACTGCCTCCGGGAACCCCTTCAAATGCCCCACACCTTTTGGACTTCTCTGCTTTCCTGTGGACTATAACCTCAAAAGAACTATTTTTCACTCTCGGCACACTCCGGAGTAAAAAACGCAAACGTCCAGCCGCTGCTCCCACAGCAAAGGAGCCAGGGGGGAAAAGTCATGCTGGTCCTCACTGCCTCCGGGAACCCCTTCAAATGCCCCACACCTTTTGGACCTCTCTGCTTTCCTGTGGACTATAACCTCAAAACCGTCATTTTTCACTCTCGTCAGCCTCTGGAGCAAAAAACGCAAACGTCCAGCCGCTGCTCCCACAGCAAAGGAGCCAGGGGGGAAAAGTCATGCTGGTCCTCACTGCCTCCGGGAACCCCTTCAAATGCCCCACACCTTTTGGACCTCTCTGCTTTCCTGTGGACTAGAACCTCAAAACCGCCATTTTTCACTCTCGGCACACTCCGGAGCAAAAAACGCAAACGTCCAGCCGCTGCTCCCACAGCAAAGGAGCCAGGGGGGAAAAGTCATGCTGGTCCTCACTGCCTCTGGGAACCCCTTCAAATGCCCCACACCTTTTGGACCTCTCTGCTTTCCTGTGGACTATAACCTCAAAACCGCCATTTTTCACTCTCGGCACACTCCGGAGCAAAAAATGCAAACGTCCAGCCGCTGCTCCCACAGCAAAGGAGCCAGGGGGGAAAAGTCATGCTGGTCCTCACTGCCTCCGGGAACCCCTTCAAATGCCCCACACCTTTTGGACCTCTCTGCTTTCCTGTGGACTAGAACCTCAAAAGAACTATTTTTCACTCTCGGCACACTCCGGAGTAAAAAACGCAAACGTCCAGCCGCTGCTCCCACAGCAAAGGAGCCAGGGGGGAAAAGTCATGCTGGTCCTCACTGCCTCCGGGAACCCCTTCAAATGCCCCACACCTTTTGGACCTCTCTGCTTTCCTGTGGACTAGAACCTCAAAACCGCCATTTTTCACTCTCGGCACACTCCGGAGCAAAAAACGCAAACGTCCAGCCGCTGCTCCCACAGCAAAGGAGCCAGGGGGGAAAAGTCATGCTGGTCCTCACTGCCTCCGGGAACCCCTTCAAATGCCCCACACCTTTTGGACCTCTCTGCTTTCCTGTGGACTAGAACCTCAAAACCGCCATTTTTCACTCTCGGCACACTCCGGAGCAAAAAACGCAAACGTCCAGCCGCTGCTCCCACAGCAAAGGAGCCAGGGGGGAAAAGTCATGCTGGTCCTCACTGCCTCCGGGAACCCCTTCAAATGCCCCACACCTTTTGGACCTCTCTGCTTTCCTGTGGACTAGAACCTCAAAAGAACTATTTTTCACTCTCGGCACACTCCGGAGCAAAAACCGCAAACGTCCAGCCGCTGCTCCCACAGCAAAGGAGCCAGGGGGGAAAAGTCATGCTGGTCCTCACTGCCTCCGGGAACCCCTTCAAATGCCCCACACCTTTTGGACCTCTCTGCTTTCCTGTGGACTAGAACCTCAAAACCGCCATTTTTCACTCTCGGCACACTCCGGAGCAAAAAACGCAAACGTCCAGCCGCTGCTCCCACAGCAAAGGAGCCAGGGGGGAAAAGTCATGCTGGTCCTCACTGCCTCCGGGAACCCCTTCAAATGCCCCACACCTTTTGGACCTCTCTGCTTTCCTGTGGACTAGAACCTCAAAACCGCCATTTTTCACTCTCTGCACACTCCGGAGCAAAAAACACAAACGTCCAGCCGCTGCTCCCACAGCAAAGGAGCCAGGGGGGAAAAGTCATGCTGGTCCTCACTGCCTCCGGGAACCCCTTCAAATGCCCCACACCTTTTGGACCTCTCTGCTTTCCTGTGGACTAGAACCTCAAAACCGCCATTTTTCACTCTCGGCACACTCCGGAGCAAAAAACGCAAACGTCCAGCCGCTGCTCCCACAGCAAAGGAGCCAGGGGGGAAAAGTCATGCTGGTCCTCACTGCCTCCGGGAACCCCTTCAAATGCCCCACACCTTTTGGACCTCTCTGCTTTCCTGTGGACTAGAACCTCAAAACCGCCATTTTTCACTCTCGGCACACTCCGGAGCAAAAAACGCAAACGTCCAGCCGCTGCTCCCACAGCAAAGGAGCCAGGGGGGAAAAGTCATGCTGGTCCTCACTGCCTCTGGGAACCCCTTCAAATGCCCCACACCTTTTGGACCTCTCTGCTTTCCTGTGGACTATAACCTCAAAACCGCCATTTTTCACGCTCGGCACACTCCGGAGCAAAAAATGCAAACGTCCAGCCGCTGCTCCCACAGCAAAGGAGCCAGGGGGGAAAAGTCATGCTGGTCCTCACTGCCTCCGGGAACCCCTTCAAATGCCCCACACCTTTTGGACCTCTCTGCTTTCCTGTGGACTATAACCTCAAAAGAACTATTTTTCACTCTCGGCACACTCCGGAGCAAAAAACGCAAACGTCCAGCCGCTGCTCCCACAGCAAAGGAGCCAGGGGGGAAAAGTCATGCTGGTCCTCACTGCCTCCGGGAACCCCTTCAAATGCCCCACACCTTTTGGACCTCTCTGCTTTCCTGTGGACTAGAACCTCAAAACCGCCATTTTTCACTTTCGTCAGGCTCTGGAGCAAAAAACGCAAACGTCCAGCCGCTGCTCCCACAGCAAAGGAGCCAGGGGGGAAAAGTCATGCTGGTCCTCACTGCCTCCGGGAACCCCTTCAAATGCCCCACACCTTTTGGACCTCTCTGCTTTCCTGTGGACTAGAACCTCAAAACCGCCATTTTTCACTCTCTGCACACTCCGGAGCAAAAAACACAAACGTCCAGCCGCTGCTCCCACAGCAAAGGAGCCAGGGGGGAAAAGTCATGCTGGTCCTCACTGCCTCCGGGAACCCCTTCAAATGCCCCACACCTTTTGGACCTCTCTGCTTTCCTGTGGACTAGAACCTCAAAACCGCCATTTTTCACTCTCGGCACACTCCGGAGCAAAAAACGCAAACGTCCAGCCGCTGCTCCCACAGCAAAGGAGCCAGGGAGGAAAAGTCATGCTGGTCCTCACTGCCTCCGGGAACCCCTTCAAATGCCCCACACCTTTTGGACCTCTCTGCTTTCCTGTGGACTAGAACCTCAAAACCGCCATTTTTCACTTTCGTCAGGCTCTGGAGCAAAAAACGCAAACGTTTAGCCGCTGCTCCCACAGCAAAGGAGCCAGGGGGGAAAAGTCATGCTGGTCCTCACTGCCTCTGGGAACCCCTTCAAATGCCCCACACCTTTTGGACCTCTCTGCTTTCCTGTGGACTATAACCTCAAAACCGCCATTTTTCACTCTCGGCACACTCCGGAGCAAAAAATGCAAACGTCCAGCCGCTGCTCCCACAGCAAAGGAGCCAGGGGGGAAAAGTCATGCTGGTCCTCACTGCCTCCGGGAACCCCTTCAAATGCCCCACACCTTTTGGACCTCTCTGCTTTCCTGTGGACTAGAACCTCAAAACCGCCATTTTTCACTCTCGGCACACTCCGGAGCAAAAAACGCAAACGTCCAGCCGCTGCTCCCACAGCAAAGGAGCCAGGGGGGAAAAGTCATGCTGGTCCTCACTGCCTCCGGGAACCCCTTCAAATGCCCCACACCTTTTGGACCTCTCTGCTTTCCTGTGGACTAGAACCTCAAAACCGCCATTTTTCACTTTCGTCAGGCTCTGGAGCAAAAAACGCAAACGTCCAGCCGCTGCTCCCACAGCAAAGGAGCCAGGGGGGAAAAGTCATGCTGGTCCTCACTGCCTCCGGGAACCCCTTCAAATGCCCCACACCTTTTGGACCTCTCTGCTTTCCTGTGGACTAGAACCTCAAAACCGCCATTTTTCACTCTCTGCACACTCCGGAGCAAAAAACACAAACGTCCAGCCGCTGCTCCCACAGCAAAGGAGCCAGGGGGGAAAAGTCATGCTGGTCCTCACTGCCTCCGGGAACCCCTTCAAATGCCCCACACCTTTTGGACCTCTCTGCTTTCCTGTGGACTAGAACCTCAAAACCGCCATTTTTCACTCTCGGCACACTCCGGAGCAAAAAACGCAAACGTCCAGCCGCTGCTCCCACAGCAAAGGAGCCAGGGGGGAAAAGTCATGCTGGTCCTCACTGCCTCCGGGAACCCCTTCAAATGCCCCACACCTTTTGGACCTCTCTGCTTTCCTGTGGACTAGAACCTCAAAAGAACTATTTTTCACTCTCGGCACACTCCGGAGCAAAAAACGCAAACGTCCAGCCGCTGCTCCCACAGCAAAGGAGCCAGGGGGGAAAAGTCATGCTGGTCCTACCTGCCTCCGGGAACCCCTTCAAATGCCCCACACCTTTTGGACCTCTCTGCTTTCCTGTGGACTAGAACCTCAAAACCGCCATTTTTCACTCTCGGCACACTCCGGAGCAAAAAACGCAAACGTCCAGCCGCTGCTCCCACAGCAAAGGAGCCAGAGGGGAAAAGTCATGCTGGTCCTCACTGCCTCCGGGAACCCCTTCAAATGCCCCACACCTTTTGGACCTCTCTGCTTTCCTGTGGACTAGAACCTCAAAACCGTCATTTTTCACTCTCGTCAGCCTCCGGAGCAAAAAACGCAAACGTCCAGCCGCTGCTCCCACAGCAAAGGAGCCAGGGGGGAAAAGTCATGCTGGTCCTCACTGCCTCCGGGAACCCCTTCAAATGCCCCACAGCCTTTGGACCTCTCTGCTTTCCTGTGGACTAGAACCTCAAAACCGCCATTTTTCACTCTCGGCACACTCCGGAGCAAAAAACGCAAACGTCCAGCCACTGCTCCCACAGCAAAGGAGCCAGGGGGGAAAAGTCATGCTGGTTCTCACTGCCTCCGGGAACCCCTTCAAATGCCCCACACCTTTTGGACCTCTCTGCTTTCCTGTGGACTATAACCTCAAAACCGTCATTTTTCACTCTCGTCAGCCTCCGGAGCAAAAAACGCAAACGTCCAGCCGCTGCTCCCACAGCAAAGGAGCCAGGGGGGAAAAGTCATGCTGGTCCTCACTGCCTCCGGGAACCCCTTCAAATGCCCCACACCTTTTGGACCTCTCTGCTTTCCTGTGGACTAGAACCTCAAAACCGCCATTTTTCACTTTCGTCAGGCTCTGGAGCAAAAAACGCAAACGTCCAGCCGCTGCTCCCACAGCAAAGGAGCCAGGGGGGAAAAGTCATGCTGGTCCTCACTGCCTCTGGGAACCCCTTCAAATGCCCCACACCTTTTGGACCTCTCTGCTTTCCTGTGGACTATAACCTCAAAACCGCCATTTTTCACTCTCGGCACACTCCGGAGCAAAAAATGCAAACGTCCAGCCGCTGCTCCCACAGCAAAGGAGCCAGGGGGGAAAAGTCATGCTGGTCCTCACTGCCTCCGGGAACCCCTTCAAATGCCCCACACCTTTTGGACCTCTCTGCTTTCCTGTGGACTAGAACCTCAAAACCGCCATTTTTCAGTCTCGGCACACTCCGGAGCAAAAAATGCAAACGTCCAGCCGCTGCTCCCACAGCAAAGGAGCCAGGGGGGAAAAGTCATGCTGGTCCTCACTGCCTCCGGGAACCCCTTCAAATGCCCCACACCTTTTGGACCTCTCTGCTTTCCTGTGGACTAGAACCTCAAAACCGCCATTTTTCACTCTCGGCACACTCCGGAGCAAAAAACGCAAACGTCCAGCCGCTGCTCCCACAGCAAAGGAGCCAGGGGGGAAAAGTCATGCTGGTCCTCACTGCCTCCGGGAACCCCTTCAAATGCCCCACACCTTTTGGACCTCTCTGCTTTCCTGTGGACTAGAACCTCAAAACCGCCATTTTTCACTCTCGGCACACTCCGGAGCAAAAAACGCAAACGTCCAGCCGCTGCTCCCACAGCAAAGGAGCCAGGGGGGAAAAGTCATGCTGGTCCTCACTGCCTCCGGGAACCCCTTCAAATGCCCCACACCTTTTGGACCTCTCTGCTTTCCTGTGGACTAGAACCTCAAAACCGCCATTTTTCACTTTCGTCAGGCTCTGGAGCAAAAAACGCAAACGTCCAGCCGCTGCTCCCACAGCAAAGGAGCCAGGGGGGAAAAGTCATGCTGGTCCTCACTGCCTCCGGGAACCCCTTCAAATGCCCCACACCTTTTGGACCTCTCTGCTTTCCTGTGGACTAGAACCTCAAAACCGCCATTTTTCACTCTCTGCACACTCCGGAGCAAAAAACACAAACGTCCAGCCGCTGCTCCCACAGCAAAGGAGCCAGGGGGGAAAAGTCATGCTGGTCCTCACTGCCTCCGGGAACCCCTTCAAATGCCCCACACCTTTTGGACCTCTCTGCTTTCCTGTGGACTAGAACCTCAAAACCGCCATTTTTCACTCTCGGCACACTCCGGAGCAAAAAACGCAAACGTCCAGCCGCTGCTCCCACAGCAAAGGAGCCAGGGGGGAAAAGTCATGCTGGTCCTCACTGCCTCCGGGAACCCCTTCAAATGCCCCACACCTTTTGGACCTCTCTGCTTTCCTGTGGACTATAACCTCAAAAGAACTATTTTTCACTCTCGGCACACTCCGGAGCAAAAAACGCAAACGTCCAGCCGCTGCTCCCACAGCAAAGGAGCCAGGGGGGAAAAGTCATGCTGGTCCTACCTGCCTCCGGGAACCCCTTCAAATGCCCCACACCTTTTGGACCTCTCTGCTTTCCTGTGGACTAGAACCTCAAAAGCACCATTTTTCACTCTCGGCACACTCCGGAGCAAAAAACGCAAACGTCCAGCCGCTGCTCCCACAGCAAAGGAGCCAGAGGGGAAAAGTCATGCTGGTCCTCACTGCCTCCGGGAACCCCTTCAAATGCCCCACACCTTTTGGACCTCTCTGCTTTCCTGTGGACTAGAACCTCAAAACCGTCATTTTTCACTCTCTTCAGCCTCCGGAGCAAAAAACGCAAACGTCCAGCCGCTGCTCCCACAGCAAAGGAGCCAGGGGGGAAAAGTCATGCTGGTCCTCACTGCCTCCGGGAACCCCTTCAAATGCCCCACAGCCTTTGGACCTCTCTGCTTTCCTGTGGACTAGAACCTCAAAACCGCCATTTTTCACTCTCGGCACACTCCGGAGCAAAAAACGCAAACGTCCAGCCACTGCTCCCACAGCAAAGGAGCCAGGGGGGAAAAGTCATGCTGGTTCTCACTGCCTCCGGGAACCCCTTCAAATGCCCCACACCTTTTGGACCTCTCTGCTTTCCTGTGGACTATAACCTCAAAACCGTCATTTTTCACTCTCGTCAGCCTCCGGAGCAAAAAACGCAAACGTCCAGCCGCTGCTCCCACAGCAAAGGAGCCAGGGGGGAAAAGTCATGCTGGTCCTCACTGCCTCCGGGAACCCCTTCAAATGCCCCACACCTTTTGGACCTCTCTGCTTTCCTGTGGACTAGAACCTCAAAACCGCCATTTTTCACTTTCGTCAGGCTCTGGAGCAAAAAACGCAAACGTCCAGCCGCTGCTCCCACAGCAAAGGAGCCAGGGGGGAAAAGTCATGCTGGTCCTCACTGCCTCTGGGAACCCCTTCAAATGCCCCACACCTTTTGGACCTCTCTGCTTTCCTGTGGACTATAACCTCAAAACCGCCATTTTTCACTCTCGGCACACTCCGGAGCCAAAAATGCAAACGTCCAGCCGCTGCTCCCACAGCAAAGGAGCCAGGGGGGAAAAGTCATGCTGGTCCTCACTGCCTCCGGGAACCCCTTCAAATGCCCCACACCTTTTGGACCTCTCTGCTTTCCTGTGGACTAGAACCTCAAAACCGCCATTTTTCAGTCTCGGCACACTCCGGAGCAAAAAATGCAAACGTCCAGCCGCTGCTCCCACAGCAAAGGAGCCAGGGGGGAAAAGTCATGCTGGTCCTCACTGCCTCCGGGAACCCCTTCAAATGCCCCACACCTTTTGGACCTCTCTGCTTTCCTGTGGACTATAACCTCAAAAGAACTATTTTTCACTCTCGGCACACTCCGGAGCAAAAAACGCAAACGTCCAGCCGCTGCTCCCACAGCAAAGGAGCCAGGGGGGAAAAGTCATGCTGGTCCTCACTGCCTCCGGGAACCCCTTCAAATGCCCCACACCTTTTGGACCTCTCTGCTTTCCTGTGGACTAGAACCTCAAAACCGCCATTTTTCACTCTCGGCACACTCCGGAGCAAAAAACGCAAACGTCCAGCCGCTGCTCCCACAGCAAAGGAGCCAGGGGGGAAAAGTCATGCTGGTCCTCACTGCCTCCGGGAACCCCTTCAAATGCCCCACACCTTTTGGACCTCTCTGCTTTCCTGTGGACTAGAACCTCAAAACCGCCATTTTTCACTCTCGGCACACTCCGGAGCAAAAAACGCAAACGTCCAGCCGCTGCTCCCACAGCAAAGGAGCCAGGGGGGAAAAGTCATGCTGGTCCTCACTGCCTCCGGGAACCCCTTCAAATGCCCCACACCTTTTGGACCTCTCTGCTTTCCTGTGGACTAGAACCTCAAAACCGCCATTTTTCACTCTCGGCACACTCCGGAGCAAAAAACACAAACGTCCAGCCGCTGCTCCCACAGCAAAGGAGCCAGGGGGGAAAAGTCATGCTGGTCCTCACTGCCTCCGGGAACCCCTTCAAATGCCCCACACCTTTTGGACCTCTCTGCTTTCCTGTGGACTATAACCTCAAAACCGCCATTTTTCACTTTCGTCAGGCTCTGGAGCAAAAAACGCAAACGTCCAGCCGCTGCTCCCACAGCAAAGGAGCCAGGGGGGAAAAGTCATGCTGGTCCTCACTGCCTCCGGGAACCCCTTCAAATGCCCCACACCTTTTGGACCTCTCTGCTTTCCTGTGGACTAGAACCTCAAAACCGCCATTTTTCACTCTCGGCACACTCCGGAGCAAAAAACACAAACGTCCAGCCGCTGCTCCCACAGCAAAGGAGCCAGGGGGGAAAAGTCATGCTGGTCCTCACTGCCTCCGGGAACCCCTTCAAATGCCCCACACCTTTTGGACCTCTCTGCTTTCCTGTGGACTAGAACCTCAAAACCGCCATTTTTCACTCTCGGCACACTCCGGAGCAAAAAACGCAAACGTCCAGCCGCTGCTCCCACAGCAAAGGAGCCAGGGAGGAAAAGTCATGCTGGTCCTCACTGCCTCCGGGAACCCCTTCAAATGCCCCACACCTTTTGGACCTCTCTGCTTTCCTGTGGACTAGAACCTCAAAACCGCCATTTTTCACTTTCGTCAGGCTCTGGAGCAAAAAACGCAAACGTTTAGCCGCTGCTCCCACAGCAAAGGAGCCAGGGGGGAAAAGTCATGCTGGTCCTCACTGCCTCTGGGAACCCCTTCAAATGCCCCACACCTTTTGGACCTCTCTGCTTTCCTGTGGACTATAACCTCAAAACCGCCATTTTTCACTCTCGGCACACTCCGGAGCAAAAAATGCAAACGTCCAGCCGCTGCTCCCACAGCAAAGGAGCCAGGGGGGAAAAGTCATGCTGGTCCTCACTGCCTCCGGGAACCCCTTCAAATGCCCCACACCTTTTGGACCTCTCTGCTTTCCTGTGGACTATAACCTCAAAACCGCCATTTTTCACTCTCGGCACACTCCGGAGCAAAAAACGCAAACGTCCAGCCGCTGCTCCCACAGCAAAGGAGCCAGGGGGGAAAAGTCATGCTGGTCCTCACTGCCTCCGGGAACCCCTTCAAATGCCCCACACCTTTTGGACCTCTCTGCTTTCCTGTGGACTAGAACCTCAAAACCGTCATTTTTCACTCTCGTCAGCCTCCGGAGCAAAAAACGCAAACGTCCAGCCGCTGCTCCCACAGCAAAGGAGCCAGGGGGGAAAAGTCATGCTGGTCCTCACTGCCTCCGGGAACCCCTTCAAATGCCCCACAGCCTTTGGACCTCTCTGCTTTCCTGTGGACTAGAACCTCAAAACCGCCATTTTTCACTCTCTGCACACTCCGGAGCAAAAAACACAAACGTCCAGCCGCTGCTCCCACAGCAAAGGAGCCAGGGGGGAAAAGTCATGCTGGTCCTCACTGCCTCCGGGAACCCCTTCAAATGCCCCACACCTTTTGGACCTCTCTGCTTTCCTGTGGACTAGAACCTCAAAACCGCCATTTTTCACTCTCGGCACACTCCGGAGCAAAAAAAGCAAACGTCCAGCCACTGCTCCCACAGCAAAGGAGCCAGGGGGGAAAAGTCATGCTGGTCCTCACTGCCTCCGGGAACCCCTTCAAATGCCCCACACCTTTTGGACCTCTCTGCTTTCCTGTGGACTAGAACCTCAAAACCGCCATTTTTCACTTTCGTCAGGCTCTGGAGCAAAAAACGCAAACGTCCAGCCGCTGCTCCCACAGCAAAGGAGCCAGGGGGGAAAAGTCATGCTGGTCCTCACTGCCTCTGGGAACCCCTTCAAATGCCCCACACCTTTTGGACCTCTCTGCTTTCCTGTGGACTATAACCTCAAAACCGCCATTTTTCACTCTCGGCACACTCCGGAGCAAAAAATGCAAACGTCCAGCCGCTGCTCCCACAGCAAAGGAGCCAGGGGGGAAAAGTCATGCTGGTCCTCACTGCCTCCGGGAACCCCTTCAAATGCCCCACACCTTTTGGACCTCTCTGCTTTCCTGTGGACTAGAACCTCAAAACCGCCATTTTTCAGTCTCGGCACACTCCGGAGCAAAAATGCAAACGTCCAGCCGCTGCTCCCACAGCAAAGGAGCCAGGGGGGAAAAGTCATGCTGGTCCTCACTGCCTCCGGGAACCCCTTCAAATGCCCCACACCTTTTGGACCTCTCTGCTTTCCTGTGGACTATAACCTCAAAAGAACTATTTTTCACTCTCGGCACACTCCGGAGCAAAAAACGCAAACGTCCAGCCGCTGCTCCCACAGCAAAGGAGCCAGGGGGGAAAAGTCATGCTGGTCCTCACTGCCTCCGGGAACCCCTTCAAATGCCCCACACCTTTTGGACCTCTCTGCTTTCCTGTGGACTATAACCTCAAAACCGCCATTTTTCACTCTCGGCACACTCCGGAGCAAAAAACGCAAACGTCCAGCCGCTGCTCCCACAGCAAAGGAGCCAGGGGGGAAAAGTCATGCTGGTCCTCACTGCCTCCGGGAACCCCTTCAAATGCCCCACACCTTTTGGACCTCTCTGCTTTCCTGTGGACTAGAACCTCAAAACCGCCATTTTTCACTCTCGGCACACTCCGGAGCAAAAAACGCAAACGTCCAGCCGCTGCTCCCACAGCAAAGGAGCCAGGGGGGAAAAGTCATGCTGGTCCTCACTGCCTCCGGGAACCCCTTCAAATGCCCCACACCTTTTGGACCTCTCTGCTTTCCTGTGGACTAGAACCTCAAAAGAACTATTTTTCACTCTCGGCACACTCCGGAGCAAAAACCGCAAACGTCCAGCCGCTGCTCCCACAGCAAAGGAGCCAGGGGGGAAAAGTCATGCTGGTCCTCACTGCCTCCGGGAACCCCTTCAAATGCCCCACACCTTTTGGACCTCTCTGCTTTCCTGTGGACTAGAACCTCAAAACCGCCATTTTTCACTCTCGGCACACTCCGGAGCATAACACACAAACGTCCAGCCGCTGCTCCCACAGCAAAGGAGCCAGGGGGGAAAAGTCATGCTGGTCCTCACTGCCTCCGGGAACCCCTTCAAATGCCCCACACCTTTTGGACCTCTCTGCTTTCCTGTGGACTAGAACCTCAAAACCGCCATTTTTCACTCTCGGCACACTCCGGAGCAAAAAACGCAAACGTCCAGCCGCTGCTCCCACAGCAAAGGAGCCAGGGGGGAAAAGTCATGCTGGTCCTCACTGCCTCCGGGAATCCCTTCAAATGCCCCACACCTTTTGGACCTCTCTGCTTTCCTGTGGACTAGAACCTCAAAACCGCCATTTTTCACTCTCGGCACACTCCGGAGCAAAAAACGCAAACGTCCAGCCGCTGCTCCCACAGCAAAGGAGCCAGGGGGGAAAAGTCATGCTGGTCCTCACTGCCTCCGGGAACCCCTTCAAATGCCCCACACCTTTTGGACCTCTCTGCTTTCCTGTGGACTAGAACCTCAAAACCGCCATTTTTCACTTTCGTCAGGCTCTGGAGCAAAAAACGCAAACGTCCAGCCGCTGCTCCCACAGCAAAGGAGCCAGGGGGGAAAAGTCATGCTGGTCCTCACTGCCTCCGGGAACCCCTTCAAATGCCCCACACCTTTTGGACCTCTCTGCTTTCCTGTGGACTAGAACCTCAAAACCGCCATTTTTCACTCTCGGCACACTCCGGAGCAAAAAACACAAACGTCCAGCCGCTGCTCCCACAGCAAAGGAGCCAGGGGGGAAAAGTCATGCTGGTCCTCACTGCCTCCGGGAACCCCTTCAAATGCCCCACACCTTTTGGACCTCTCTGCTTTCCTGTGGACTAGAACCTCAAAACCGCCATTTTTCACTCTCGGCACACTCCGGAGCAAAAAACGCAAACGTCCAGCCGCTGCTCCCACAGCAAAGGAGCCAGGGAGGAAAAGTCATGCTGGTCCTCACTGCCTCCGGGAACCCCTTCAAATGCCCCACACCTTTTGGACCTCTCTGCTTTCCTGTGGACTAGAACCTCAAAACCGCCATTTTTCACTTTCGTCAGGCTCTGGAGCAAAAAACGCAAACGTTTAGCCGCTGCTCCCACAGCAAAGGAGCCAGGGGGGAAAAGTCATGCTGGTCCTCACTGCCTCCGGGAACCCCTTCAAATGCCCCACACCTTTTGGACCTCTCTGCTTTCCTGTGGACTATAACCTCAAAACCGCCATTTTTCACTCTCGGCACACTCCGGAGCAAAAAACGCAAACGTCCAGCCGCTGCTCCCACAGCAAAGGAGCCAGGGGGGAAAAGTCATGCTGGTCCTCACTGCCTCCGGGAACCCCTTCAAATGCCCCACACCTTTTGGACCTCTCTGCTTTCCTGTGGACTAGAACCTCAAAACCGCCATTTTTCACTCTCGGCACACTCCGGAGCAAAAAACGCAAACGTCCAGCCGCTGCTCCCACAGCAAAGGAGCCAGGGGGGAAAAGTCATGCTGGTCCTACCTGCCTCCGGGAACCCCTTCAAATGCCCCACACCTTTTGGACCTCTCTGCTTTCCTGTGGACTAGAACCTCAAAACCGCCATTTTTCACTCTCGGCACACTCCGGAGCAAAAAACGCAAACGTCCAGCCGCTGCTCCCACAGCAAAGGAGCCAGGGGGGAAAAGTCATGCTGGTCCTCACTGCCTCCGGGAACCACTTCAAATGCCCCACAGCCTTTGGACCTCTCTGCTTTCCTGTGGACTAGAACCTCAAAACCGCCATTTTTCACTCTCTGCACACTCCGGAGCAAAAAACACAAACGTCCAGCCGCTGCTCCCACAGCAAAGGAGCCAGGGGGGAAAAGTCATGCTGGTCCTCACTGCCTCCGGGAACCCCTTCAAATGCCCCACACCTTTTGGACCTCTCTGCTTTCCTGTGGACTAGAACCTCAAAACCGCCATTTTTCACTCTCGGCACACTCCGGAGCAAAAAACGCAAACGTCCAGCCACTGCTCCCACAGCAAAGGAGCCAGGGGGGAAAAGTCATGCTGGTTCTCACTGCCTCCGGGAACCCCTTCAAATGCCCCACACCTTTTGGACCTCTCTGCTTTCCTGTGGACTATAACCTCAAAACCGTCATTTTTCACTCTCGTCAGCCTCCGGAGCAAAAAACGCAAACGTCCAGCCGCTGCTCCCACAGCAAAGGAGCCAGGGGGGAAAAGTCATGCTGGTCCTCACTGCCTCCGGGAACCCCTTCAAATGCCCCACACCTTTTGGACCTCTCTGCTTTCCTGTGGACTAGAACCTCAAAACCGCCATTTTTCACTTTCGTCAGGCTCTGGAGCAAAAAACGCAAACGTCCAGCCGCTGCTCCCACAGCAAAGGAGCCAGGGGGGAAAAGTCATGCTGGTCCTCACTGCCTCCGGGAACCCCTTCAAATGCCCCACACCTTTTGGACCTCTCTGCTTTCCTGTGGACTATAACCTCAAAAGAACTATTTTTCACTCTCGGCACACTCCGGAGCAAAAAACGCAAACGTCCAGCCGCTGCTCCCACAGCAAAGGAGCCAGGGGGGAAAAGTCATGCTGGTCCTCACTGCCTCCGGGAACCCCTTCAAATGCCCCACACCTTTTGGACCTCTCTGCTTTCCTGTGGACTATAACCTCAAAACCGTCATTTTTCACTCTCGGCACACTCCGGAGCAAAAAACGCAAACGTCCAGCCGCTGCTCCCACAGCAAAGGAGCCAGGGGGGAAAAGTCATGCTGGTCCTCACTGTCTCCGGGAACCCCTTCAAATGCCCCACACCTTTTGGACCTCTCTGCTTTCCTGTGGACTAGAACCTCAAAACCGCCATTTTTCACTCTCGGCACACTCCGGAGCAAAAAACGCAAACGTCCAGCCGCTGCTCCCACAGCAAAGGAGCCAGGGGGGAAAAGTCATGCTGGTCCTCACTGCCTCCGGGAACCCCTTCAAATGCCCCACACCTTTTGGACCTCTCTGCTTTCCTGTGGACTAGAACCTCAAAACCGCCATTTTTCACTCTCGGCACACTCCGGAGCAAAAAACACAAACGTCCAGCCGCTGCTCCCACAGCAAAGGAGCCAGGGGGGAAAAGTCATGCTGGTCCTCACTGCCTCCGGGAACCCCTTCAAATGCCCCACACCTTTTGGACCTCTCTGCTTTCCTGTGGACTAGAACCTCAAAACCGCCATTTTTCACTCTCGGCACACTCCGGAGCAAAAAACGCAAACGTCCAGCCGCTGCTCCCACAGCAAAGGAGCCAGGGGGGAAAAGTCATGCTAATCCTCACTGCCTCCGGGAATCCCTTCAAATGCCCCACACCTTTTGGACCTCTCTGCTTTCCTGTGGACTAGAACCTCAAAACCGCCATTTTTCACTCTCGGCACACTCCGGAGCAAAAAACGCAAACGTCCAGCCGCTGCTCCCACAGCAAAGGAGCCAGGGGGGAAAAGTCATGCTGGTCCTCACTGCCTCCGGGAACCCCTTCAAATGCCCCACACCTTTTGGACCTCTCTGCTTTCCTGTGGACTAGAACCTCAAAACCGCCATTTTTCACTTTCGTCAGGCTCTGGAGCAAAAAACGCAAACGTCCAGCCGCTGCTCCCACAGCAAAGGAGCCAGGGGGGAAAAGTCATGCTGGTCCTCACTGCCTCCGGGAACCCCTTCAAATGCCCCACACCTTTTGGACCTCTCTGCTTTCCTGTGGACTAGAACCTCAAAACCGCCATTTTTCACTCTCGGCACACTCCGGAGCAAAAAACACAAACGTCCAGCCGCTGCTCCCACAGCAAAGGAGCCAGGGGGGAAAAGTCATGCTGGTCCTCACTGCCTCCGGGAACCCCTTCAAATGCCCCACACCTTTTGGACCTCTCTGCTTTCCTGTGGACTAGAACCTCAAAACCGCCATTTTTCACTCTCGGCACACTCCGGAGCAAAAAACGCAAACGTCCAGCCGCTGCTCCCACAGCAAAGGAGCCAGGGAGGAAAAGTCATGCTGGTCCTCACTGCCTCCGGGAACCCCTTCAAATGCCCCACACCTTTTGGACCTCTCTGCTTTCCTGTGGACTAGAACCTCAAAACCGCCATTTTTCACTTTCGTCAGGCTCTGGAGCAAAAAACGCAAACGTTTAGCCGCTGCTCCCACAGCAAAGGAGCCAGGGGGGAAAAGTCATGCTGGTCCTCACTGCCTCTGGGAACCCCTTCAAATGCCCCACACCTTTTGGACCTCTCTGCTTTCCTGTGGACTATAACCTCAAAACCGCCATTTTTCACTCTCGGCACACTCCGGAGCAAAAAATGCAAACGTCCAGCCGCTGCTCCCACAGCAAAGGAGCCAGGGGGGAAAAGTCATGCTGGTCCTCACTGCCTCCGGGAACCCCTTCAAATGCCCCACACCTTTTGGACCTCTCTGCTTTCCTGTGGACTAGAACCTCAAAACCGCCATTTTTCACTCTCGGCACACTCCGGAGCAAAAAACGCAAACGTCCAGCCGCTGCTCCCACAGCAAAGGAGCCAGGGGGGAAAAGTCATGCTGGTCCTCACTGCCTCCGGGAACCCCTTCAAATGCCCCACACCTTTTGGACCTCTCTGCTTTCCTGTGGACTAGAACCTCAAAACCGCCATTTTTCACTCTCGGCACACTCCGGAGCAAAAAACGCAAACGTCCAGCCGCTGCTCCCACAGCAAAGGAGCCAGGGAGGAAAAGTCATGCTGGTCCTCACTGCCTCCGGGAACCCCTTCAAATGCCCCACACCTTTTGGACCTCTCTGCTTTCCTGTGGACTAGAACCTCAAAACCGCCATTTTTCACTTTCGTCAGGCTCTGGAGCAAAAAACGCAAACGTTTAGCCGCTGCTCCCACAGCAAAGGAGCCAGGGGGGAAAAGTCATGCTGGTCCTCACTGCCTCCGGGAACCCCTTCAAATGCCCCACACCTTTTGGACCTCTCTGCTTTCCTGTGGACTAGAACCTCAAAACCGCCATTTTTCACTCTCGGCACACTCCGGAGCAAAAAATGCAAACGTCCAGCCGCTGCTCCCACAGCAAAGGAGCCAGGGGGGAAAAGTCATGCTGGTCCTCACTGCCTCCGGGAACCCCTTCAAATGCCCCACACCTTTTGGACCTCTCTGCTTTCCTGTGGACTAGAACCTCAAAAGAACTATTTTTCACTCTCGGCACACTCCGGAGCAAAAAACGCAAACGTCCAGCCGCTGCTCCCACAGCAAAGGAGCCAGGGGGGAAAAGTCATGCTGGTCCTACCTGCCTCCGGGAACCCCTTCAAATGCCCCACACCTTTTGGACCTCTCTGCTTTCCTGTGGACTAGAACCTCAAAACCGCCATTTTTCACTCTCGGCACACTCCGGAGCAAAAAACGCAAACGTCCAGCCGCTGCTCCCACAGCAAAGGAGCCAGGGGGGAAAAGTCATGCTGGTCCTCACTGCCTCTGGGAACCCCTTCAAATGCCCCACACCTTTTGGACCTCTCTGCTTTCCTGTGGACTAGAACCTCAAAACCGTCATTTTTCACTTTCGTCAGGCTCTGGAGCAAAAAACGCAAACGTCCAGCCGCTGCTCCCACAGCAAAGGAGCCAGGGGGGAAAAGTCATGCTGGTCCTCACTGCCTCCGGGAACCCCTTCAAATGCCCCACACCCTTTGGACCTCTCTGCTTTCCTGTGGACTAGAACCTCAAAACCGCCATTTTTCACTCTCTGCACACTCCGGAGCAAAAAACGCAAACGTCCAGCCGCTGCTCCCACAGCAAAGGAGCCAGGGGGGAAAAGTCATGCTGGTCCTCACTGCCTCCGGGAACCCCTTCAAATGCCCCACACCTTTTGGACCTCTCTGCTTTCCTGTGGACTAGAACCTCAAAAGCACCATTTTTCACTCTCGGCACACTCCGGAGCAAAAAACGCAAACGTCCAGCCGCTGCTCCCACAGCAAAGGAGCCAGGGAGGAAAAGTCATGCTGGTCCTCACTGCCTCCGGGAACCCCTTCAAATGCCCCACACCTTTTGGACCTCTCTGCTTTCCTGTGGACTAGAACCTCAAAAGCACCATTTTTCACTCTCTGCACACTCCGGAGCAAAAAACGCAAACGTCCAGCCGCTGCTCCCACAGCAAAGGAGCCAGGGGGGAAAATTCATGCTGGTCCTCACTGCCTCCGGGAACCCCTTCAAATGCCCCACACCTTTTGGACCTCTCTGCTTTCCTGTGGACTAGAACCTCAAAACCGCCATTTTTCACTCTCGGCACACTCCGGAGCAAAAAACGCAAACGTCCAGCCGCTGCTCCCACAGCAAAGGAGCCAGGGGGGAAAAGTCATGCTGGTCCTCACTGCCTCCGGGAACCCCTTCAAATGCCCCACACCTTTTGGACCTCTCTGCTTTCCTGTGGACTAGAACCTCAAAACCGCCATTTTTCACTCTCGGCACACTCCGGAGCAAAAAACGCAAACGTCCAGCCGCTGCTCCCACAGCAAAGGAGCCAGGGGGGAAAAGTCATGCTGGTCCTCACTGCCTCCGGGAACCCCTTCAAATGCCCCACACCTTTTGGACCTCTCTGCTTTCCTGTGGACTAGAACCTCAAAACCGCCATTTTTCACTCTCGGCACACTCCGGAGCAAAAAACGCAAACGTCCAGCCGCTGCTCCCACAGCAAAGGAGCAAGGGGGAAAAGTCATGCTGGTCCTCACTGCCTCCGGGAACCCCTTCAAATGCCCCACACCTTTTGGACCTCTCTGCTTTCCTGTGGACTAGAACCTCAAAAGCACCATTTTTCACTCTCTGCACACTCCGGAGCAAAAAACGCAAACGTCCAGCCGCTGCTCCCACAGCAAAGGAGCCAGGGGGGAAAAGTCATGCTGGTCCTCACTGCCTCCGGGAACCCCTTCAAATGCCCCACACCTTTTGGACCTCTCTGCTTTCCTGTGGACTAGAACCTCAAAACCGCCATTTTTCACTCTCGGCACACTCCGGAGCAAAAAACGCAAACGTCCAGCTGCTGCTCCCACAGCAAAGGAGCCAGGGGGGAAAAGTCATGCTGGTCCTCACTGCCTCCGGGAACCCCTTCAAATGCCCCACACCTTTTGGACCTCTCTGCTTTCCTGTGGACTAGAACCTCAAAACCGCCATTTTTCACTCTCGGCACACTCCGGAGCAAAAAACGCAAACGTCCAGCCGCTGCTCCCACAGCAAAGGAGCCAGGGGGGAAAAGTCATGCTGGTCCTCACTGCCTCCGGGAACCCCTTCAAATGCCCCACACCTTTTGGACCTCTCTGCTTTCCTGTGGACTAGAACCTCAAAACCGTCATTTTTCACTCTCGTCAGCCTCCGGAGCAAAAAACGCAAACGTCCAGCCGCTGCTCCCACAGCAAAGGAGCCAGGGGGGAAAAGTCATGCTGGTCCTCACTGCCTCCGGGAACCCCTTCAAATGCCCCACACCTTTTGGACCTCTCTGCTTTCCTGTGGACTAGAACCTCAAAACCGCCATTTTTCACTCTCGGCACACTCCGGAGCAAAAAACGCAAACGTCCAGCCGCTGCTCCCACAGCAAAGGAGCAAGGGGGAAAAGTCATGCTGGTCCTCACTGCCTCCGGGAACCCCTTCAAATGCCCCACACCTTTTGGACCTCTCTGCTTTCCTGTGGACTAGAACCTCAAAAGCACCATTTTTCACTCTCTGCACACTCCGGAGCAAAAAACGCAAACGTCCAGCCGCTGCTCCCACAGCAAAGGAGCCAGGGGGGAAAATTCATGCTGGTCCTCACTGCCTCCGGGAACCCCTTCAAATGCCCCACACCTTTTGGACCTCTCTGCTTTCCTGTGGACTAGAACCTCAAAAGCACCATTTTTCACTCTCGGCACACTCCGGAGCAAAAAACGCAAACGTCCAGCCGCTGCTCCCACAGCAAAGGAGCCAGGGGGGAAAAGTCATGCTGGTCCTCACTGCCTCCGGGAACCCCTTCAAATGCCCCACACCTTTTGGACCTCTCTGCTTTCCTGTGGACTATAACCTCAAAACCGCCATTTTTCACTCTCGGCACACTCCGGAGCAAAAAACGCAAACGTCCAGCCGCTGCTCCCACAGCAAAGGAGCCAGGGGGGAAAAGTCATGCTGGTCCTCACTGCCTCCGGGAACCCCTTCAAATGCCCCACACCTTTTGGACCTCTCTGCTTTCCTGTGGACTAGAACCTCAAAACCGCCATTTTTCACTCTCGGCACACTCCGCAGCAAAAAACGCAAACGTCCAGCCGCTGCTCCCACAGCAAAGGAGCCAGGGGGGAAAAGTCATGCTGGTCCTCACTGCCTCCGGGAACCCCTTCAAATGCCCCACACCTTTTGGACCTCTCTGCTTTCCTGTGGACTAGAACCTCAAAACCGTCATTTTTCACTCTCGTCAGCCTCCGGAGCAAAAAACGCAAACGTCCAGCCGCTGCTCCCACAGCAAAGGAGCCAGGGGGGAAAAGTCATGCTGGTCCTCACTGCCTCCGGGAACCCCTTCAAATGCCCCACACCTTTTGGACCTCTCTGCTTTCCTGTGGACTAGAACCTCAAAACCGCCATTTTTCACTTTCGTCAGGCTCTGGAGCAAAAAACGCAAACGTTTAGCCGCTGCTCCCACAGCAAAGGAGCCAGGGGGGAAAAGTCATGCTGGTCCTCACTGCCTCCGGGAACCCCTTCAAATGCCCCACACCTTTTGGACCTCTCTGCTTTCCTGTGGACTAGAACCTCAAAACCGCCATTTTTCACTCTCGGCACACTCCGGAGCAAAAAACGCAAACGTCCAGCCGCTGCTCCCACAGCAAAGGAGCCAGGGGGGAAAAGTCATGCTGGTCCTCACTGCCTCCGGGAACCCCTTCAAATGCCCCACACCTTTTGGACCTCTCTGCTTTCCTGTTTACTAGAACCTCAAAAGAACTATTTTTCACTCTCGGCACACTCCGGAGCAAAAAACGCAAACGTCCAGCCGCTGCTCCCACAGCAAAGGAGCCAGGGAGGAAAAGTCATGCTGGTCCTCACTGCCTCCGGGAACCCCTTCAAATGCCCCACACCTTTTGGACCTCTCTGCTTTCCTGTGGACTAGAACCTCAGAACCGCCATTTTTCACTCTCTGCACACTCCGGAGCAAAAAACGCAAACGTCCAGCCGCTGCTCCCACAGCAAAGGAGCCAGGGGGGAAAAGTCATGCTGGTCCTCACTGCCTCCGGGAACCCCTTCAAATGCCCCACACCTTTTGGACCTCTCTGCTTTCCTGTGGACTAGAACCTCAAAACCGCCATTTTTCACTCTCGGCACACTCCGGAGCAAAAAACGCAAACGTCCAGCCGCTGCTCCCACAGCAAAGGAGCCAGGGGGGAAAATTCATGCTGGTCCTCACTGCCTCCGGGAACCCCTTCAAATGCCCCACACCTTTTGGACCTCTCTGCTTTCCTGTGGACTAGAACCTCAAAACCGCCATTTTTCACTTTCGTCAGGCTCTGGAGCAAAAAACGCAAACGTCCAGCCGCTGCTCCCACAGCAAAGGAGCCAGGGGGGAAAAGTCATGCTGGTCCTCACTGCCTCCGGGAACCCCTTCAAATGCCCCACACCTTTTGGACCTCTCTGCTTTCCTGTGGACTAGAACCTCAAAACCGCCATTTTTCACTCTCGGCACACTCCGGAGCAAAAAACGCAAACGTCCAGCCGCTGCTCCCACAGCAAAGGAGCCAGGGAGGAAAAGTCATGCTGGTCCTCACTGCCTCCGGGAACCCCTTCAAATGCCCCACACCTTTTGGACCTCTCTGCTTTCCTGTGGACTAGAACCTCAAAACCGCCATTTTTCACTTTCGTCAGGCTCTGGAGCAAAAAACGCAAACGTTTAGCCGCTGCTCCCACAGCAAAGGAGCCAGGGGGGAAAAGTCATGCTGGTCCTCACTGCCTCCGGGAACCCCTTCAAATGCCCCACACCTTTTGGACCTCTCTGCTTTCCTGTGGACTAGAACCTCAAAACCGCCATTTTTCACTCTCGGCACACTCCGGAGCAAAAAATGCAAACGTCCAGCCGCTGCTCCCACAGCAAAGGAGCCAGGGGGGAAAAGTCATGCTGGTCCTCACTGCCTCCGGGAACCCCTTCAAATGCCCCACACCTTTTGGACCTCTCTGCTTTCCTGTGGACTAGAACCTCAAAAGAACTATTTTTCACTCTCGGCACACTCCGGAGCAAAAAACGCAAACGTCCAGCCGCTGCTCCCACAGCAAAGGAGCCAGGGGGGAAAAGTCATGCTGGTCCTACCTGCCTCCGGGAACCCCTTCAAATGCCCCACACCTTTTGGACCTCTCTGCTTTCCTGTGGACTAGAACCTCAAAACCTTCATTTTTCACTCTCGGCACACTCCGGAGCAAAAAACGCAAACGTCCAGCCGCTGCTCCCACAGCAAAGGAGCCAGGGGGGAAAAGTCATGCTGGTCCTCACTGCCTCCGGGAACCCCTTCAAATGCCCCACACCTTTTGGACCTCTCTGCTTTCCTGTGGACTATAACCTCAAAACCGCCATTTTTCACTCTCGGCACACTCCGGAGCAAAAAACGCAAACGTCCAGCCGCTGCTCCCACAGCAAAGGAGCCAGGGAGGAAAAGTCATGCTGGTCCTCACTGCCTCCGGGAACCCCTTCAAATGCCCCACACCTTTTGGACCTCTCTGCTTTCCTGTGGACTAGAACCTCAAAACCGCCATTTTTCACTTTCGTCAGGCTCTGGAGCAAAAAACGCAAACGTTTAGCCGCTGCTCCCACAGCAAAGGAGCCAGGGGGGAAAAGTCATGCTGGTCCTCACTGCCTCCGGGAACCCCTTCAAATGCCCCACACCTTTTGGACCTCTCTGCTTTCCTGTGGACTAGAACCTCAAAACCGCCATTTTTCACTCTCGGCACACTCCGGAGCAAAAAACGCAAACGTCCAGCCGCTGCTCCCACAGCAAAGGAGCAAGGGGGAAAAGTCATGCTGGTCCTCACTGCCTCCGGGAACCCCTTCAAATGCCCCACACCTTTTGGACCTCTCTGCTTTCCTGTGGACTAGAACCTCAAAAGCACCATTTTTCACTCTCTGCACACTCCGGAGCAAAAAACGCAAACGTCCAGCCGCTGCTCCCACAGCAAAGGAGCCAGGGGGGAAAATTCATGCTGGTCCTCACTGCCTCCGGGAACCCCTTCAAATGCCCCACACCTTTTGGACCTCTCTGCTTTCCTGTGGACTAGAACCTCAAAAGCACCATTTTTCACTCTCGGCACACTCCGGAGCAAAAAACGCAAACGTCCAGCCGCTGCTCCCACAGCAAAGGAGCCAGGGGGGAAAAGTCATGCTGGTCCTCACTGCCTCCGGGAACCCCTTCAAATGCCCCACACCTTTTGGACCTCTCTGCTTTCCTGTGGACTATAACCTCAAAACCGCCATTTTTCACTCTCGGCACACTCCGGAGCAAAAAACGCAAACGTCCAGCCGCTGCTCCCACAGCAAAGGAGCCAGGGGGGAAAAGTCATGCTGGTCCTCACTGCCTCCGGGAACCCCTTCAAATGCCCCACACCTTTTGGACCTCTCTGCTTTCCTGTGGACTAGAACCTCAAAACCGCCATTTTTCACTCTCGGCACACTCCGGAGCAAAAAACGCAAACGTCCAGCCGCTGCTCCCACAGCAAAGGAGCCAGGGGGGAAAAGTCATGCTGGTCCTCACTGCCTCCGGGAACCCCTTCAAATGCCCCACACCTTTTGGACCTCTCTGCTTTCCTGTGGACTAGAACCTCAAAAGCACCATTTTTCACTCTCGGCACACTCCGGAGCAAAAAACGCAAACGTCCAGCCGCTGCTCCCACAGCAAAGGAGCCAGGGGGGAAAAGTCATGCTGGTCCTCACTGCCTCCGGGAACCCCTTCAAATGCCCCACACCTTTTGGACCTCTCTGCTTTCCTGTGGACTAGAACCTCAAAACCGCCATTTTTCACTCTCGGCACACTCCGGAGCAAAAAACGCAAACGTCCAGCCGCTGCTCCCACAGCAAAGGAGCCAGGGGGGAAAAGTCATGCTGGTCCTCACTGCCTCCGGGAACCCCTTCAAATGCCCCACACCTTTTGGACCTCTCTGCTTTCCTGTGGACTATAACGTCAAAACCGTCATTTTTCATTCTCGTCAGCCTCCGGAGCAAAAAACGCAAACGTCCAGCCGCTGCTCCCACAGCAAAGGAGCCAGGGGGGAAAAGTCATGCTGGTCCTCACTGCCTCCGGGAACCCCTTCAAATGCCCCACACCTTTTGGACCTCTCTGCTTTCCTGTGGACTAGAACCTCAAAACCGCCATTTTTCACTTTCGTCAGGCTCTGGAGCAAAAAACGCAAACGTTTAGCCGCTGCTCCCACAGCAAAGGAGCCAGGGGGGAAAAGTCATGCTGGTCCTCACTGCCTCCGGGAACCCCTTCAAATGCCCCACACCTTTTGGACCTCTCTGCTTTCCTGTGGACTAGAACCTCAAAACCGCCATTTTTCACTCTCGGCACACTCCGGAGCAAAAAACGCAAACGTCCAGCCGCTGCTCCCACAGCAAAGGAGCCAGGGGGGAAAAGTCATGCTGGTCCTCACTGCCTCCGGGAACCCCTTCAAATGCCCCACACCTTTTGGACCTCTCTGCTTTCCTGTTTACTAGAACCTCAAAAGAACTATTTTTCACTCTCGGCACACTCCGGAGCAAAAAACGCAAACGTCCAGCCGCTGCTCCCACAGCAAAGGAGCCAGGGAGGAAAAGTCATGCTGGTCCTCACTGCCTCCGGGAACCCCTTCAAATGCCCCACACCTTTTGGACCTCTCTGCTTTCCTGTGGACTAGAACCTCAGAACCGCCATTTTTCACTCTCTGCACACTCCGGAGCAAAAAACGCAAACGTCCAGCCGCTGCTCCCACAGCAAAGGAGCCAGGGGGGAAAAGTCATGCTGGTCCTCACTGCCTCTGGGAACCCCTTCAAATGCCCCACACCTTTTGGACCTCTCTGCTTTCCTGTGGACTAGAACCTCAAAACCGCCATTTTTCACTCTCGGCACACTCCGGAGCAAAAAACGCAAACGTCCAGCCGCTGCTCCCACAGCAAAGGAGCCAGGGGGGAAAATTCATGCTGGTCCTCACTGCCTCCGGGAACCCCTTCAAATGCCCCACACCTTTTGGACCTCTCTGCTTTCCTGTGGACTAGAACCTCAAAACCGCCATTTTTCACTTTCGTCAGGCTCTGGAGCAAAAAACGCAAACGTCCAGCCGCTGCTCCCACAGCAAAGGAGCCAGGGGGGAAAAGTCATGCTGGTCCTCACTGCCTCCGGGAACCCCTTCAAATGCCCCACACCTTTTGGACCTCTCTGCTTTCCTGTGGACTAGAACCTCAAAACCGCCATTTTTCACTCTCGGCACACTCCGGAGCAAAAAACGCAAACGTCCAGCCGCTGCTCCCACAGCAAAGGAGCCAGGGAGGAAAAGTCATGCTGGTCCTCACTGCCTCCGGGAACCCCTTCAAATGCCCCACACCTTTTGGACCTCTCTGCTTTCCTGTGGACTAGAACCTCAAAACCGCCATTTTTCACTTTCGTCAGGCTCTGGAGCAAAAAACGCAAACGTTTAGCCGCTGCTCCCACAGCAAAGGAGCCAGGGGGGAAAAGTCATGCTGGTCCTCACTGCCTCCGGGAACCCCTTCAAATGCCCCACACCTTTTGGACCTCTCTGCTTTCCTGTGGACTAGAACCTCAAAACCGCCATTTTTCACTCTCGGCACACTCCGGAGCAAAAAATGCAAACGTCCAGCCGCTGCTCCCACAGCAAAGGAGCCAGGGGGGAAAAGTCATGCTGGTCCTCACTGCCTCCGGGAACCCCTTCAAATGCCCCACACCTTTTGGACCTCTCTGCTTTCCTGTGGACTAGAACCTCAAAAGAACTATTTTTCACTCTCGGCACACTCCGGAGCAAAAAACGCAAACGTCCAGCCGCTGCTCCCACAGCAAAGGAGCCAGGGGGGAAAAGTCATGCTGGTCCTCACTGCCTCCGGGAACCCCTTCAAATGCCCCACACCTTTTGGACCTCTCTGCTTTCCTGTGGACTAGAACCTCAAAAGAACTATTTTTCACTCTCGTCAGCCTCCGGAGCAAAAAACGCAAACGTCCAGCCGCTGCTCCCACAGCAAAGGAGCCAGGGGGGAAAAGTCATGCTGGTCCTCACTGCCTCCGGGAACCCCTTCAAATGCCCCACACCCTTTGGACCTCTCTGCTTTCCTGTGGACTAGAACCTCAAAACCGCCATTTTTCACTCTCTGCACACTCCGGAGCAAAAAACACAAACGTCCAGCCGCTGCTCCCACAGCAAAGGAGCCAGGGGGGAAAAGTCATGCTGGTCCTCACTGCCTCCGGGAACCCCTTCAAATGCCCCACACCTTTTGGACCTCTCTGCTTTCCTGTGGACTAGAACCTCAAAACCGCCATTTTTCACTCTCGGCACACTCCGGAGCAAAAAACGCAAACGTCCAGCCGCTGCTCCCACAGCAAAGGAGCCAGGGGGGAAAATTCATGCTGGTCCTCACTGCCTCCGGGAACCCCTTCAAATGCCCCACACCTTTTGGACCTCTCTGCTTTCCTGTGGACTAGAACCTCAAAAGCACCATTTTTCACTCTCTGCACACTCCGGAGCAAAAAACGCAAACGTCCAGCCGCTGCTCCCACAGCAAAGGAGCCAGGGGGGAAAATTCATGCTGGTCCTCACTGCCTCCGGGAACCCCTTCAAATGCCCCACACCTTTTGGACCTCTCTGCTTTCCTGTGGACTAGAACCTCAAAACCGATATTTTTCACTCTCGGCACACTCCGGAGCAAAAAACGCAAACGTCCAGCTGCTGCTCCCACAGCAAAGGAGCCAGGGGGGAAAAGTCATGCTGGTCCTCACTGCCTCCGGGAACCCCTTCAAATGCCCCACACCTTTTGGACCTCTCTGCTTTCCTGTGGACTAGAACCTCAAAACCGCCATTTTTCACTCTCGGCACACTCCGGAGCAAAAAACGCAAACGTCCAGCCGCTGCTCCCACAGCAAAGGAGCCAGGGGGGAAAAGTCATGCTGGTCCTCACTGCCTCCGGGAACCCCTTCAAATGCCCCACACCTTTTGGACCTCTCTGCTTTCCTGTGGACTAGAACCTCAAAACCGTCATTTTTCACTCTCGTCAGCCTCCGGAGCAAAAAACGCAAACGTCCAGCCACTGCTCCCACAGCAAAGGAGCCAGGGGGGAAAAGTCATGCTGGTCCTCACTGCCTCCGGGAACCCCTTCAAATGCCCCACACCTTTTGGACCTCTCTGCTTTCCTGTGGACTAGAACCTCAAAACCGCCATTTTTCACTCTCGGCACACTCCGGAGCAAAAAACGCAAACGTCCAGCCGCTGCTCCCACAGCAAAGGAGCAAGGGGGAAAAGTCATGCTGGTCCTCACTGCCTCCGGGAACCCCTTCAAATGCCCCACACCTTTTGGACCTCTCTGCTTTCCTGTGGACTAGAACCTCTAAAGCACCATTTTTCACTCTCTGCACACTCCGGAGCAAAAAACGCAAACGTCCAGCCGCTGCTCCCACAGCAAAGGAGCCAGGGGGGAAAAGTCATGCTGGTCCTCACTGCCTCCGGGAACCCCTTCAAATGCCCCACACCTTTTGGACCTCTCTGCTTTCCTGTGGACTAGAACCTCAAAAGCACCATTTTTCACTCTCGGCACACTCCGGAGCAAAAAACGCAAACGTCCAGCCGCTGCTCCACAGCAAAGGAGCCAGGGGGGAAAAGTCATGCTGGTCCTCACTGCCTCCGGGAACCCCTTCAAATGCCCCACACCTTTTGGACCTCTCTGCTTTCCTGTGGACTAGAACCTCAAAACCGCCATTTTTCACTCTCGGCACACTCCGCAGCAAAAAACGCAAACGTCCAGCCGCTGCTCCCACAGCAAAGGAGCCAGGGGGGAAAAGTCATGCTGGTCCTCACTGCCTCCGGGAACCCCTTCAAATGCCCCACACCTTTTGGACCTCTCTGCTTTCCTGTGGACTAGAACCTCAAAACCGCCATTTTTCACTCTTGGCACACTCCGGAGCAAAAAACGCAAACGTCCAGCCGCTGCTCCCACAGCAAAGGAGCCAGGGGGGAAAAGTCATGCTGGTCCTCACTGCCTCCGGGAACCCCTTCAAATGCCCCACACCTTTTGGACCTCTCTGCTTTCCTTTGGACTAGAACCTCAAAACCGCCATTTTTCACTCCCGGCACACTCCGGAGCAAAAAACGCAAACGTCCAGCCGCTGCTCCCACAGCAAAGGAGCCAGGGGGGAAAAGTCATGCTGGTCCTCACTGCCTCCGGGAACCCCTTCAAATGCCCCACACCTTTTGGACCTCTCTGCTTTCCTGTGGACTAGAACCTCAAAAGCACCATTTTTCACTCTCTGCACACTCCGGAGCAAAAAACGCAAACGTCCAGCCGCTGCTCCCACAGCAAAGGAGCCAGGGGGGAAAAGTCATGCTGGTCCTCACTGCCTCCGGGAACCCCTTCAAATGCCCCACACCTTTTGGACCTCTCTGCTTTCCTGTGGACTAGAACCTCAAAACCGCCATTTTTCACTCTCGGCACACTCCGGAGCAAAAAACGCAAACGTCCAGCCGCTGCTCCCACAGCAAAGGAGCCAGGGAGGAAAAGTCATGCTGGTCCTCACTGCCTCCGGGAACCCCTTCAAATGCCCCACACCTTTTGGACCTCTCTGCTTTCCTGTGGACTAGAACCTCAAAACCGCCATTTTTCACTCTCGGCACACTCCGGAGCAAAAAACGCAAATGTCTAGCCGCTGCTCCCACAGCAAAGGAGCCAGGGGGGAAAAGTCATGCTGGTCCTCACTGCCTCCGGGAACCCCTTCAAATGCCCCACACCTTTTGGACCTCTCTGCTTTCCTGTGGACTAGAACCTCAAAAGCACCATTTTTCACTCTCGGCACACTCCGGAGCAAAAAACGCAAACGTCCAGCCGCTGCTCCCACAGCAAAGGAGCCAGGGGGGAAAAGTCATGCTTGTCCTCACTGCCTCCGGGAACCCCTTCAAATGCCCCACACCTTTTGGACCTCTCTGCTTTCCTGTGGACTAGAACCTCAAAACCGCCATTTTTCACTTTCGTCAGCCTCCGGAGCAAAAAAGGCAAACGTCCAGCCGCTGCTCCCACAGCAAAGGAGCCAGGAGGGAAAAGTCATGCTGGTCCTCACTGCCTCCGGGAACCCCTTCAAATGCCCCACACCTTTTGGACCTCTCTGCTTTCCTGTGGACTAGAACCTCAAAACCGCCATTTTTCACTCTCGGCACACTCCGGAGCAAAAAACGCAAACGTCCAGCCGCTGCTCCCACAGCAAAGGAGCCAGGGGGGAAAAGTCATGCTGGTCCTCACTGCCTCCGGGAACCCCTTCAAATGCCCCACACCTTTTGGACCTCTCTGCTTTCCTGTGGACTAGAACCTCAAAACCGCCATTTTTCACTTTCGTCAGGCTCTGGAGCAAAAAACGCAAACGTTTAGCCGCTGCTCCCACAGCAAAGGAGCCAGGGGGGAAAAGTCATGCTGGTCCTCACTGCCTCCGGGAACCCCTTCAAATGCCCCACACCTTTTGGACCTCTCTGCTTTCCTGTGGACTAGAACCTCAAAACCGCCATTTTTCACTCTCGGCACACTCCGGAGCAAAAAATGCAAACGTCCAGCCGCTGCTCCCACAGCAAAGGAGCCAGGGGGGAAAAGTCATGCTGGTCCTCACTGCCTCCGGGAACCCCTTCAAATGCCCCACACCTTTTGGACCTCTCTGCTTTCCTGTGGACTAGAACCTCAAAACCGCCATTTTTCACTCTCGGCACACTCCGGAGCAAAAAACGCAAACGTCCAGCCGCTGCTCCCACAGCAAAGGAGCCAGGGGGGAAAAGTCATGCTGGTCCTACCTGCCTCCGGGAACCCCTTCAAATGCCCCACACCTTTTGGACCTCTCTGCTTTCCTGTGGACTAGAACCTCAAAACCGCCATTTTTCACTCTCGGCACACTCCGCAGCAAAAAACGCAAACGTCCAGCCGCTGCTCCCACAGCAAAGGAGCCAGGGGGGAAAAGTCATGCTGGTCCTCACTGCCTCCGGGAACCCCTTCAAATGCCCCACACCTTTTGGACCTCTCTGCTTTCCTGTGGACTAGAACCTCAAAACCGTCATTTTTCACTCTCGTCAGCCTCCGGAGCAAAAAACGCAAACGTCCAGCCGCTGCTCCCACAGCAAAGGAGCCAGGGGGGAAAAGTCATGCTGGTCCTCACTGCCTCCGGGAACCCCTTCAAATGCCCCACACCCTTTGGACCTCTCTGCTTTCCTGTGGACTAGAACCTCAAAACCGCCATTTTTCACTCTCTGCACACTCCGGAGCAAAAAACACAAACGTCCAGCCGCTGCTCCCACAGCAAAGGAGCCAGGGGGGAAAAGTCATGCTGGTCCTCACTGCCTCCGGGAACCCCTTCAAATGCCCCACACCTTTTGGACCTCTCTGCTTTCCTGTGGACTAGAACCTCAAAACCGCCATTTTTCACTCTCGGCACACTCCGGAGCAAAAAACGCAAACGTCCAGCCGCTGCTCCCACAGCAAAGGAGCCAGGGGGGAAAAGTCATGCTGGTCCTCACTGCCTCCGGGAACCCCTTCAAATGCCCCACACCTTTTGGACCTCTCTGCTTTCCTGTGGACTAGAACCTCAAAACCGCCATTTTTCACTTTCGTCAGGCTCTGGAGCAAAAAACGCAAACGTTTAGCCGCTGCTCCCACAGCAAAGGAGCCAGGGGGGAAAAGTCATGCTGGTCCTCACTGCCTCTGGGAACCCCTTCAAATGCCCCACACCTTTTGGACCTCTCTGCTTTCCTGTGGACTAGAACCTCAAAACCGCCATTTTTCACTCTCGGCACACTCCGGAGCAAAAAACGCAAACGTCCAGCCGCTGCTCCCACAGCAAAGGAGCCAGGGGGGAAAAGTCATGCTGGTCCTCACTGCCTCCGGGAACCCCTTCAAATGCCCCACACCTTTTGGACCTCTCTGCTTTCCTGTGGACTAGAACCTCAAAACCGCCATTTTTCACTCTCGGCACACTCCGGAGCAAAAAACGCAAACGTCCAGCCGCTGCTCCACAGCAAAGGAGCCAGGGGGGAAAAGTCATGCTGGTCCTCACTGCCTCCGGGAACCCCTTCAAATGCCCCACACCTTTTGGACCTCTCTGCTTTCCTGTGGACTAGAACCTCAAAACCGCCATTTTTCACTCTCGGCACACTCCGGAGCAAAAAACGCAAACGTCCAGCCGCTGCTCCCACAGCAAAGGAGCCAGGGGGGAAAAGTCATGCTGGTCCTCACTGCCTCCGGGAACCCCTTCAAATGCCCCACACCTTTTGGACCTCTCTGCTTTCCTGTGGACTAGAACCTCAAAACCGCCATTTTTCACTCTTGGCACACTCCGGAGCAAAAAACGCAAACGTCCAGCCGCTGCTCCCACAGCAAAGGAGCCAGGGGGGAAAAGTCATGCTGGTCCTCACTGCCTCCGGGAACCCCTTCAAATGCCCCACACCTTTTGGACCTCTCTGCTTTCCTGTGGACTAGAACCTCAAAACCGCCATTTTTCACTCTCGGCACACTCCGGAGCAAAAAACGCAAATGTCTAGCCGCTGCTCCCACAGCAAAGGAGCCAGGGGGGAAAAGTCATGCTGGTCCTCACTGCCTCCGGGAACCCCTTCAAATGCCCCACACCTTTTGGACCTCTCTGCTTTCCTGTGGACTAGAACCTCAAAAGCACCATTTTTCACTCTCGGCACACTCCGCAGCAAAAAACGCAAACGTCCAGCCGCTGCTCCCACAGCAAAGGAGCCAGGGGGGAAAAGTCATGCTGGTCCTCACTGCCTCCGGGAACCCCTTCAAATGCCCCACACCTTTTGGACCTCTCTGCTTTCCTGTGGACTATAACCTTAAAAGCACCATTTTTCACTCTCGGCGCACTCCGGAGCAAAAAACGCAAACGTCCAGCCGCTGCTCCCACAGCAAAGGAGCCAGGGGGGAAAAGTCATGCTGGTCCTCACTGCCTCCGGGAACCCCTTCAAATGCCCCACACCTTTTGGACCTCTCTGCTTTCCTGTGGACTAGAACCTCAAAACCGCCATTTTTCACTCCCGGCACACTCCGGAGCAAAAAACGCAAACGTCCAGCCGCTGCTCCCACAGCAAAGGAGCCAGGGGGGAAAAGTCATGCTGGTCCTCACTGCCTCCGGGAACCCCTTCAAATGCCCCACACCTTTTGGACCTCTCTGCTTTCCTGTGGACTAGAACCTCAAAAGCACCATTTTTCACTCTCTGCACACTCCGGAGCAAAAAACGCAAACGTCCAGCCGCTGCTCCCACAGCAAAGGAGCCAGGGGGGAAAAGTCATGCTGGTCCTCACTGCCTCCGGGAACCCCTTCAAATGCCCCACACCTTTTGGACCTCTCTGCTTTCCTGTGGACTAGAACCTCAAAACCGCCATTTTTCACTCTCGGCACACTCCGGAGCAAAAAACGCAAACGTCCAGCCGCTGCTCCCACAGCAAAGGAGCCAGGGGGGAAAAGTCATGCTGGTCCTCACTGCCTCCGGGAACCCCTTCAAATGCCCCACACCTTTTGGACCTCTCTGCTTTCCTGTGGACTAGAACCTCAAAACCGCCATTTTTCACTCTCGGCACACTCCGGAGCAAAAAACGCAAATGTCTAGCCGCTGCTCCCACAGCAAAGGAGCCAGGGGGGAAAAGTCATGCTGGTCCTCACTGCCTCCGGGAACCCCTTCAAATGCCCCACACCTTTTGGACCTCTCTGCTTTCCTGTGGACTAGAACCTCAAAAGCACCATTTTTCACTCTCGGCACACTCCGGAGCAAAAAACGCAAACGTCCAGCCGCTGCTCCCACAGCAAAGGAGCCAGGGGGGAAAAGTCATGCTGGTCCTCACTGCCTCCGGGAACCCCTTCAAATGCCCCACACCTTTTGGACCTCTCTGCTTTCCTGTGGACTAGAACCTCAAAACCGCCATTTTTCACTCTCGGCACACTCCGGAGCAAAAAACGCAAACGTCCAGCCGCTGCTCCCACAGCAAAGGAGCCAGGGGGGAAAAGTCATGCTGGTCCTCACTGCCTCCGGGAACCCCTTCAAATGCCCCACACCTTTTGGACCTCTCTGCTTTCCTGTGGACTATAACGTCAAAACCGTCATTTTTCACTCTCGTCAGCCTCCGGAGCAAAAAACGCAAACGTCCAGCCGCTGCTCCCACAGCAAAGGAGCCAGGGGGGAAAAGTCATGCTGGTCCTCACTGCCTCCGGGAACCCCTTCAAATGCCCCACACCTTTTGGACCTCTCTGCTTTCCTGTGGACTAGAACCTCAAAACCGCCATTTTTCACTTTCGTCAGGCTCTGGAGCAAAAAACGCAAACGTTTAGCCGCTGCTCCCACAGCAAAGGAGCCAGGGGGGAAAAGTCATGCTGGTCCTCACTGCCTCCGGGAACCCCTTCAAATGCCCCACACCTTTTGGACCTCTCTGCTTTCCTGTGGACTAGAACCTCAAAACTGCCATTTTTCACTCTCGGCACACTCCGGAGCAAAAAACGCAAACGTCCAGCCACTGCTCCCACAGCAAAGGAGCCAGGGGGGAAAAGTCATGCTGGTCCTCACTGCCTCCGGGAACCCCTTCAAATGCCCCACACCTTTTGGACCTCTCTGCTTTCCTGTGGACTAGAACCTCAAAAGCACTATTTTTCACTCTCGGCACACTCCGGAGCAAAAAACGCAAACGTCCAGCCGCTGCTCCCACAGCAAAGGAGCCAGGGGGGAAAAGTCATGCTGGTCCTCACTGCCTCCGGGAACCCCTTCAAATGCCCCACACCTTTTGGACCTCTCTGCTTTCCTGTGGACTAGAACCTCAAAACCGCCATTTTTCACTCTTGGCACACTCCGGAGCAAAAAACGCAAACGTCCAGCCGCTGCTCCCACAGCAAAGGAGCCAGGGGGGAAAAGTCATGCTGGTCCTCACTGCCTCCGGGAACCCCTTCAAATGCCCCACACCTTTTGGACCTCTCTGCTTTCCTGTGGACTAGAACCTCAAAACCGCCATTTTTCACTCTCGGCACACTCCGGAGCAAAAAACGCAAATGTCTAGCCGCTGCTCCCACAGCAAAGGAGCCAGGGGGGAAAAGTCATGCTGGTCCTCACTGCCTCCGGGAACCCCTTCAAATGCCCCACACCTTTTGGACCTCTCTGCTTTCCTGTGGACTAGAACCTCAAAAGCACCATTTTTCACTCTCGGCACACTCCGCAGCAAAAAACGCAAACGTCCAGCCGCTGCTCCCACAGCAAAGGAGCCAGGGGGGAAAAGTCATGCTGGTCCTCACTGCCTCCGGGAACCCCTTCAAATGCCCCACACCTTTTGGACCTCTCTGCTTTCCTGTGGACTATAACCTTAAAAGGACCATTTTTCACTCTCGGCGCACTCCGGAGCAAAAAACGCAAACGTCCAGCCGCTGCTCCCACAGCAAAGGAGCCAGGGGGGAAAAGTCATGCTGGTCCTCACTGCCTCCGGGAACCCCTTCAAATGCCCCACACCTTTTGGACCTCTCTGCTTTCCTGTGGACTAGAACCTCAAAACCGCCATTTTTCACTCCCGGCACACTCCGGAGCAAAAAACGCAAACGTCCAGCCGCTGCTCCCACAGCAAAGGAGCCAGGGGGGAAAAGTCATGCTGGTCCTCACTGCCTCCGGGAACCCCTTCAAATGCCCCACACCTTTTGGACCTCTCTGCTTTCCTGTGGACTAGAACCTCAAAAGCACCATTTTTCACTCTCTGCACACTCCGGAGCAAAAAACGCAAACGTCCAGCCGCTGCTCCCACAGCAAAGGAGCCAGGGGGGAAAAGTCATGCTGGTCCTCACTGCCTCCGGGAACCCCTTCAAATGCCCCACACCTTTTGGACCTCTCTGCTTTCCTGTGGACTAGAACCTCAAAACCGCCATTTTTCACTCTCGGCACACTCCGGAGCAAAAAACGCAAACGTCCAGCCGCTGCTCCCACAGCAAAGGAGCCAGGGGGGAAAAGTCATGCTGGTCCTCACTGCCTCCGGGAACCCCTTCAAATGCCCCACACCTTTTGGACCTCTCTGCTTTCCTGTGGACTAGAACCTCAAAACCGCCATTTTTCACTCTCGGCACACTCCGGAGCAAAAAACGCAAATGTCTAGCCGCTGCTCCCACAGCAAAGGAGCCAGGGGGGAAAAGTCATGCTGGTCCTCACTGCCTCCGGGAACCCCTTCAAATGCCCCACACCTTTTGGACCTCTCTGCTTTCCTGTGGACTAGAACCTCAAAACCGCCATTTTTCACTCTCGGCACACTCCGGAGCAAAAAACGCAAACGTCCAGCCGCTGCTCCCACAGCAAAGGAGCCAGGAGGGAAAAGTCATGCTGGTCCTCACTGCCTCCGGGAACCCCTTCAAATGCCCCACACCTTTTGGACCTCTCTGCTTTCCTGTGGACTATAACCTCAAAACCGCCATTTTTCACTGTCTGCACACTCCGGAGCAAAAAACGCAAACGTCCAGCCGCTGCTCCCACAGCAAAGGAGCCAGGGGGGAAAAGTCATGCTGGTCCTCACTGCCTCCGGGAACCCCTTCAAATGCCCCACACCTTTTGGACCTCTCTGCTTTCCTGTGGACTATAACGTCAAAACCGTCATTTTTCACTCTCGTCAGCCTCCGGAGCAAAAAACGCAAACGTCCAGCCGCTGCTCCCACAGCAAAGGAGCCAGGGGGGAAAAGTCATGCTGGTCCTCACTGCCTCCGGGAACCCCTTCAAATGCCCCACACCTTTTGGACCTCTCTGCTTTCCTGTGGACTAGAACCTCAAAACCGCCATTTTTCACTTTCGTCAGGCTCTGGAGCAAAAAACGCAAACGTTTAGCCGCTGCTCCCACAGCAAAGGAGCCAGGGGAGAAAAGTCATGCTGGTCCTCACTGCCTCCGGGAACCCCTTCAAATGCCCCACACCTTTTGGACCTCTCTGCTTTCCTGTGGACTAGAACCTCAAAACCGCCATTTTTCACTCTCGGCACACTCCGGAGCAAAAAACGCAAACGTCCAGCCGCTGCTCCCACAGCAAAGGAGCCAGGGGGGAAAAGTCATGCTGCTCCTCACTGCCTCCGGGAACCCCTTCAAATGCCCCACACCTTTTGGACCTCTCTGCTTTCCTGTGGACTAGAACCTCAAAAGAACTATTTTTCACTCTCGGCACACTCCGGAGCAAAAAACGCAAACGTCCAGCCGCTGCTCCCACAGCAAAGGAGCCAGGGAGGAAAAGTCATGCTGGTCCTCACTGCCTCCGGGAACCCCTTCAAATGCCCCACACCTTTTGGACCTCTCTGCTTTCCTGTGGACTAGAACCTCAGAACCGCCATTTTTCACTCTCTGCACACTCCGGAGCAAAAAACGCAAATGTCCAGCCACTGCTCCCACAGCAAAGGAGCCAGGGGGGAAAAGTCATGCTGGTCCTCACTGCCTCCGGGAACCCCTTCAAATGCCCCACACCTTTTGGACCTCTCTGCTTTCCTGTGGACTAGAACCTCAAAAGCACTATTTTTCACTCTCGGCACACTCCGGAGCAAAAAACGCAAACGTCCAGCCGCTGCTCCCACAGCAAAGGAGCCAGGGGGGAAAAGTCATGCTGGTCCTCACTGCCTCCGGGAACCCCTTCAAATGCCCCACACCTTTTGGACCTCTCTGCTTTCCTGTGGACTAGAACCTCAAAACCGCCATTTTTCACTCTCGGCAGCCTCCGGAGCAAAAAACGCAAACGTCCAGCCGCTGCTCCCACAGCAAAGGAGCCAGGGAGGAAAAGTCATGCTGGTCCTCACTGCCTCCGGGAACCCCTTCAAATGCCCCACACCTTTTGGACCTCTCTGCTTTCCTGTGGACTAGAACCTCAAAACCGCCATTTTTCACTTTCGTCAGCCTCCGGAGCAAAAAACGCAAACGTCCAGCCGCTGCTCCCACAGCAAAGGAGCCAGGGGGGAAAAGTCATGCTGGTCCTCACTGCCTCCGGGAACCCCTTCAAATGCCCCACACCTTTTGGACCTCTCTGCTTTCCTGTGGACTAGAACCTCAAAAGCACCATTTTTCACTCTCGGCACACTCCGGAGCAAAAAACGCAAACGTCCAGCCGCTGCTCCCACAGCAAAGGAGCCAGGGGGGAAAAGTCATGCTGGTCCTCACTGCCTCCGGGAACCCCTTCAAATGCCCCACACCTTTTGGACCTCTCTGCTTTCCTGTGGACTAGAACCTCAAAAGCACCATTTTTCACTCTCGGCACACTCCGCAGCAAAAAACGCAAACGTCCAGCCGCTGCTCCCACAGCAAAGGAGCCAGGGGGGAAAAGTCATGCTGGTCCTCACTGCCTCCGGGAACCCCTTCAAATGCCCCACACCTTTTGGACCTCTCTGCTTTCCTGTGGACTAGAACCTCAAAAGCACCATTTTTCACTCTCGGCACACTCCGGAGCAAAAAACGCAAACGTCCAGCCGCTGCTCCCACAGCAAAGGAGCCAGGGGGGAAAAGTCATGCTGGTCCTCACTGCCTCCGGGAACCCCTTCAAATGCCCCACACCTTTTGGACCTCTCTGCTTTCCTGTGGACTAGAACCTCAAAAGCACCATTTTTCACTCTCGGCACACTCCGCAGCAAAAAACGCAAACGTCCAGCCGCTGCTCCACAGCAAAGGAGCCAGGGGGGAAAAGTCATGCTGGTCCTCACTGCCTCCGGGAACCCCTTCAAATGCCCCACACCTTTTGGACCTCTCTGCTTTCCTGTGGACTATAACCTCAAAACCGCCATTTTTCACTCTCGGCACACTCCGGAGCAAAAAACGCAAACGTCCAGCCGCTGCTCCCACAGCAAAGGAGCCAGGGGGGAAAAGTCATGCTGGTCCTCACTGCCTCCGGGAACCCCTTCAAATGCCCCACACCTTTTGGACCTCTCTGCTTTCCTGTGGACTATAACGTCAAAACCGTCATTTTTCACTCTCGTCAGCCTCCGGAGCAAAAAACGCAAACGTCCAGCCGCTGCTCCCACAGCAAAGGAGCCAGGGGGGAAAAGTCATGCTGGTCCTCACTGCCTCCGGGAACCCCTTCAAATGCCCCACACCTTTTGGACCTCTCTGCTTTCCTGTGGACTATAACGTCAAAACCGTCATTTTTCACTCTCGTCAGCCTCCGGAGCAAAAAACGCAAACGTCCAGCCGCTGCTCCCACAGCAAAGGAGCCAGGGGGGAAAAGTCATGCTGGTCCTCACTGCCTCCGGGAACCCCTTCAAATGCCCCACACCTTTTGGACCTCTCTGCTTTCCTGTGGACTAGAACCTCAAAACCGCCATTTTTCACTTTCGTCAGGCTCTGGAGCAAAAAACGCAAACGTTTAGCCGCTGCTCCCACAGCAAAGGAGCCAGGGGGGAAAAGTCATGCTGGTCCTCACTGCCTCCGGGAACCCCTTCAAATGCCCCACACCTTTTGGACCTCTCTGCTTTCCTGTGGACTAGAACCTCAAAAGAACTATTTTTCACTCTCGGCACACTCCGGAGCAAAAAACGCAAACGTCCAGCCGCTGCTCCCACAGCAAAGGAGCCAGGGAGGAAAAGTCATGCTGGTCCTCACTGCCTCCGGGAACCCCTTCAAATGCCCCACACCTTTTGGACCTCTCTGCTTTCCTGTGGACTAGAACCTCAAAACCGCCATTTTTCACTCTCTGCACACTCCGGAGCAAAAAACGCAAACGTCCAGCCGCTGCTCCCACAGCAAAGGAGCCAGGGGGGAAAAGTCATGCTGGTCCTCACTGCCTCCGGGAACCCCTTCAAATGCCCCACACCTTTTGGACCTCTCTGCTTTCCTGTGGACTAGAACCTCAAAACTGCCATTTTTCACTCTCGGCACACTCCGGAGCAAAAAACGCAAATGTCCAGCCACTGCTCCCACAGCAAAGGAGCCAGGGGGGAAAAGTCATGCTGGTCCTCACTGCCTCCGGGAACCCCTTCAAATGCCCCACACCTTTTGGACCTCTCTGCTTTCCTGTGGACTAGAACCTCAAAACCGCCATTTTTCACTTTCGTCAGCCTCCGGAGCAAAAAACGCAAACGTCCAGCCGCTGCTCCCACAGCAAAGGAGCCAGGGGGGAAAAGTCATGCTGGTCCTCACTGCCTCCGGGAACCCCTTCAAATGCCCCACACCTTTTGGACCTCTCTGCTTTCCTGTGGACTATAACGTCAAAACCGTCATTTTTCACTCTCGTCAGCCTCCGGAGCAAAAAACGCAAACGTCCAGCCGCTGCTCCCACAGCAAAGGAGCCAGGGGGGAAAAGTCATGCTGGTCCTCACTGCCTCCGGGAACCCCTTCAAATGCCCCACACCTTTTGGACCTCTCTGCTTTCCTGTGGACTATAACGTCAAAACCGTCATTTTTCACTCTCGTCAGCCTCCGGAGCAAAAAACGCAAACGTCCAGCCGCTGCTCCCACAGCAAAGGAGCCAGGGGGGAAAAGTCATGCTGGTCCTCACTGCCTCCGGGAACCCCTTCAAATGCCCCACACCTTTTGGACCTCTCTGCTTTCCTGTGGACTAGAACCTCAAAACCGCCATTTTTCACTTTCGTCAGGCTCTGGAGCAAAAAACGCAAACGTTTAGCCGCTGCTCCCACAGCAAAGGAGCCAGGGGGGAAAAGTCATGCTGGTCCTCACTGCCTCCGGGAACCCCTTCAAATGCCCCACACCTTTTGGACCTCTCTGCTTTCCTGTGGACTAGAACCTCAAAAGAACTATTTTTCACTCTCGGCACACTCCGGAGCAAAAAACGCAAACGTCCAGCCGCTGCTCCCACAGCAAAGGAGCCAGGGAGGAAAAGTCATGCTGGTCCTCACTGCCTCCGGGAACCCCTTCAAATGCCCCACACCTTTTGGACCTCTCTGCTTTCCTGTGGACTAGAACCTCAAAACCGCCATTTTTCACTCTCTGCACACTCCGGAGCAAAAAACGCAAACGTCCAGCCGCTGCTCCCACAGCAAAGGAGCCAGGGGGGAAAAGTCATGCTGGTCCTCACTGCCTCCGGGAACCCCTTCAAATGCCCCACACCTTTTGGACCTCTCTGCTTTCCTGTGGACTAGAACCTCAAAACTGCCATTTTTCACTCTCGGCACACTCCGGAGCAAAAAACGCAAATGTCCAGCCACTGCTCCCACAGCAAAGGAGCCAGGGGGGAAAAGTCATGCTGGTCCTCACTGCCTCCGGGAACCCCTTCAAATGCCCCACACCTTTTGGACCTCTCTGCTTTCCTGTGGACTAGAACCTCAAAACCGCCATTTTTCACTTTCGTCAGCCTCCGGAGCAAAAAACGCAAACGTCCAGCCGCTGCTCCCACAGCAAAGGAGCCAGGGGGGAAAAGTCATGCTGGTCCTCACTGCCTCCGGGAACCCCTTCAAATGCCCCACACCTTTTGGACCTCTCTGCTTTCCTGTGGACTATAACGTCAAAACCGTCATTTTTCACTCTCGTCAGCCTCCGGAGCAAAAAACGCAAACGTCCAGCCGCTGCTCCCACAGCAAAGGAGCCAGGGGGGAAAAGTCATGCTGGTCCTCACTGCCTCCGGGAACCCCTTCAAATGCCCCACACCTTTTGGACCTCTCTGCTTTCCTGTGGACTAGAACCTCAAAACCGCCATTTTTCACTTTCGTCAGGCTCTGGAGCAAAAAACGCAAACGTTTAGCCGCTGCTCCCACAGCAAAGGAGCCAGGGGGGAAAAGTCATGCTGGTCCTCACTGCCTCCGGGAACCCCTTCAAATGCCCCACACCTTTTGGACCTCTCTGCTTTCCTGTGGACTAGAACCTCAAAACCGCCATTTTTCACTCTCTGCACACTCCGGAGCAAAAAACGCAAACGTCCAGCCGCTGCTCCCACAGCAAAGGAGCCAGGGGGGAAAAGTCATGCTGGTCCTCACTGCCTCCGGGAACCCCTTCAAATGCCCCACACCTTTTGGACCTCTCTGCTTTCCTGTGGACTAGAACCTCAAAAGCACCATTTTTCACTCTCGGCACACTCCGCAGCAAAAAACGCAAACGTCCAGCCGCTGCTCCCACAGCAAAGGAGCCAGGGGGGAAAAGTCATGCTGGTCCTCACTGCCTCCGGGAACCCCTTCAAATGCCCCACACCTTTTGGACCTCTCTGCTTTCCTGTGGACTATAACCTCAAAACCGTCATTTTTCACTCTCGTCAGCCTCCGGAGCAAAAAACGCAAACGTCCAGCCGCTGCTCCCACAGCAAAGGAGCCAGGGGGGAAAAGTCATGCTGGTCCTCACTGCCTCCGGGAACCCCTTCAAATGCCCCACACCTTTTGGACCTCTCTGCTTTCCTGTGGACTATAACGTCAAAACCGTCATTTTTCACTCTCGTCAGCCTCCGGAGCAAAAAACGCAAACGTCCAGCCGCTGCTCCCACAGCAAAGGAGCCAGGGGGGAAAAGTCATGCTGGTCCTCACTGCCTCCGGGAACCCCTTCAAATGCCCCACACCTTTTGGACCTCTCTGCTTTCCTGTGGACTAGAACCTCAAAACCGCCATTTTTCACTCTTGGCACACTCCGGAGCAAAAAACGCAAACGTCCAGCCGCTGCTCCCACAGCAAAGGAGCCAGGGGGGAAAAGTCATGCTGGTCCTCACTGCCTCCGGGAACCCCTTCAAATGCCCCACACCTTTTGGACCTCTCTGCTTTCCTGTGGACTAGAACCTCAAAACCGCCATTTTTCACTCTCGGCACACTCCGGAGCAAAAAACGCAAACGTCCAGCCGCTGCTCCCACAGCAAAGGAGCCAGGGGGGAAAAGTCATGCTGGTCCTCACTGCCTCCGGGAACCCCTTCAAATGCCCCACACCTTTTGGACCTCTCTGCTTTCCTGTGGACTAGAACCTCAAAAGCACCATTTTTCACTCTCGGCACACTCCGGAGCAAAAAACGCAAACGTCCAGCCGCTGCTCCCACAGCAAAGGAGCCAGGGGGGAAAAGTCATGCTGGTCCTCACTGCCTCCGGGAACCCCTTCAAATGCCCCACACCTTTTGGACCTCTCTGCTTTCCTGTGGACTAGAACCTCAAAAGCACCATTTTTCACTCTCGGCACACTCCGCAGCAAAAAACGCAAACGTCCAGCCGCTGCTCCCACAGCAAAGGAGCCAGGGGGGAAAAGTCATGCTGGTCCTCACTGCCTCCGGGAACCCCTTCAAATGCCCCACACCTTTTGGACCTCTCTGCTTTCCTGTGGACTAGAACCTCAAAAGCACCATTTTTCACTCTCGGCACACTCCGCAGCAAAAAACGCAAACGTCCAGCCGCTGCTCCCACAGCAAAGGAGCCAGGGGGGAAAAGTCATGCTGGTCCTCACTGCCTCCGGGAACCCCTTCAAATGCCCCACACCTTTTGGACCTCTCTGCTTTCCTGTGGACTAGAACCTCAAAAGCACCATTTTTCACTCTCGGCACACTCCGCAGCAAAAAACGCAAACGTCCAGCCGCTGCTCCCACAGCAAAGGAGCCAGGGGGGAAAAGTCATGCTGGTCCTCACTGCCTCCGGGAACCCCTTCAAATGCCCCACACCTTTTGGACCTCTCTGCTTTCCTGTGGACTATAACCTCAAAACCGTCATTTTTCACTCTCGGCACACTCCGGAGCAAAAAACGCGAACATCCAGCCGCTGCTCCCACAGCAAAGGAGCCAGGGGGGAAAAGTCATGCTGGTCCTCACTGCCTCCGGGAACCCCTTCAAATGCCCCACACCTTTTGGACCTCTCTGCTTTCCTGTGGACTAGAACCTCAAAACCGCCATTTTTCACTTTCGTCAGCCTCCGGAGCAAAAAACGCAAACGTCCAGCCGCTGCTCCCACAGCAAAGGAGCCAGGGGGGAAAAGTCATGCTGGTCCTCACTGCCTCCGGGAACCCCTTCAAATGCCAAACACCTTTTGGACCTCTCTGCTTTCCTGTGGACTAGAACCTCAAAACCGCCATTTTTCACTCTCGGCACACTCCGCAGCAAAAAACGCAAACGTCCAGCCGCTGCTCCCACAGCAAAGGAGCCAGGGGGGAAAAGTCATGCTGGTCCTCACTGCCTCCGGGAACCCCTTCAAATGCCCCACACCTTTTGGACCTCTCTGCTTTCCTGTGGACTAGAACCTCAAAAGCACCATTTTTCACTCTCGGCACCCTCCGCAGCAAAAAACGCAAACGTCCAGCCGCTGCTCCCACAGCAAAGGAGCCAGGGGGGAAAAGTCATGCTGGTCCTCACTGCCTCCGGGAACCCCTTCAAATGCCCCACACCTTTTGGACCTCTCTGCTTTCCTGTGGACTATAACCTTAAGAGCACCATTTTTCACTCTCGGCGCACTCCGGAGCAAAAAACGCAAACGTCCAGCCGCTGCTCCCACAGCAAAGGAGCCAGGGGGGAAAAGTCATGCTGGTCCTCACTGCCTCCGGGAACCCCTTCAAATGCCCCACACCTTTTGGACCTCTCTGCTTTCCTGTGGACTAGAACCTCAAAAGCACCATTTTTCACTCTCGGCACACTCCGGAGCAAAAAACGCAAACGTCCAGCCGCTGCTCCCACAGCAAAGGAGCCAGGGGGGAAAATTCATGCTGGTCCTCACTGCCTCCGGGAACCCCTTCAAATGCCCCACACCTTTTGGACCTCTCTGCTTTCCTGTGGACTAGAACCTCAAAAGCACCATTTTTCACTCTCGGCACACTCCTGGGCAAAAAACGCAAACGTCCAGCCGCTGCTCCCACAGCAAAGGAGCCAGGGGGGAAAAGTCATGCTGGTCCTCACTGCCTCCGGGAACCCCTTCAAATGCCCCACACCTTTTGGACCTCTCTGCTTTCCTGTGGACTAGAACCTCAAAACCGCCATTTTTCACTCTCGGCACACTCCGGAGCAAAAAACGCAAACGTCCAGCCGCTGCTCCCACAGCAAAGGAGCCAGGGGGGAAAAGTCATGCTGGTCCTCACTGCCTCCGGGAACCCCTTCAAATGCCCCACACCTTTTGGACCTCTCTGCTTTCCTGTGGACTAGAACCTCAAAACCGCCATTTTTCACTCTCGGCACACTCCGGAGCAAAAAACGCAAACGTCCAGCCGCTGCTCCCACAGCAAAGGAGCCAGGGAGGAAAAGTCATGCTGGTCCTCACTGCCTCCGGGAACCCCTTCAAATGCCCCACACCTTTTGGACCTCTCTGCTTTCCTGTGGACTAGAACCTCAAAACCGCCATTTTTCACTCTCGGCACACTCCGGAGCAAAAAACACAAACGTCCAGCCGCTGCTCCCACAGCAAAGGAGCCAGGGGGGAAAAGTCATGCTGGTCCTCACTGCCTCCGGGAACCCCTTCAAATGCCCCACACCTTTTGGACCTCTCTGCTTTCCTGTGGACTAGAACCTCAAAACCGCCATTTTTCACTCTCGGCACACTCCGGAGCAAAAAACGCAAACGTCCAGCCGCTGCTCCCACAGCAAAGGAGCCAGGGGGGAAAAGTCATGCTGGTCCTCACTGCCTCCGGGAACCCCTTCAAATGCCCCACACCTTTTGGACCTCTCTGCTTTCCTGTGGACTAGAACCTCAAAAGCACCATTTTTCACTCTCGTCAGCCTCCGGAGCAAAAAACGCAAACGTCCAGCCGCTGCTCCCACAGCAAAGGAGCCAGGGGGGAAAAGTCATGCTGGTCCTCACTGCCTCCGGGAACCCCTTCAAATGCCCCACACCTTTTGGACCTCTCTGCTTTCCTGTGGACTAGAACCTCAAAACCGCCATTTTTCACTCTCGGCACACTCCGGAGCAAAAAACGCAAACGTCCAGCCGCTGCTCCCACAGCAAAGGAGCCAGGGGGGAAAAGTCATGCTGGTCCTCACTGCCTCCGGGAACCCCTTCAAATGCCCCACACCTTTTGGACCTCTCTGCTTTCCTGTGGACTAGAACCTCAAAACCGCCATTTTTCACTCTCGGCACACTCCGGAGCAAAAAACGCAAACGTCCAGCCGCTGCTCCCACAGCAAAGGAGCCAGGGGGGAAAAGTCATGCTGGTCCTCACTGCCTCCGGGAACCCCTTCAAATGCCCCACACCTTTTGGACCTCTCTGCTTTCCTGTGGACTATAACCTCAAAACCTTCATTTTTCACTCTCGGCACACTCCGGAGCAAAAAACGCAAACGTCCAGCTGCTGCTCCCACAGCAAAGGAGCCAGGGGGGAAAAGTCATGCTGGTCCTCACTGCCTCCGGGAACCCCTTCAAATGCCCCACACCTTTTGGACCTCTCTGCTTTCCTGTGGACTATAACCTCAAAACCGTCATTTTTCACTCTCGTCAGCCTCCGGAGCAAAAAACGCAAACGTCCAGCCGCTGCTCCCACAGCAAAGGAGCCAGGGGGGAAAAGTCATGCTGGTCCTCACTGCCTCCGGGAACCCCTTCAAATGCCCCACACCTTTTGGACCTCTCTGCTTTCCTGTGGACTAGAACCTCAAAACCGCCATTTTTCACTCTCTGCACACTCCGGAGCAAAAAACACAAACGTCCAGCCGCTGCTCCCACAGCAAAGGAGCCAGGGGGGAAAAGTCATGCTGGTCCTCACTGCCTCCGGGAACCCCTTCAAATGCCCCACACCTTTTGGACCTCTCTGCTTTCCTGTGGACTAGAACCTCAAAACCGCCATTTTTCACTCTCGGCACACTCCGGAGCAAAAAACGCAAACGTCCAGCCGCTGCTCCCACAGCAAAGGAGCCAGGGGGGAAAAGTCATGCTGGTCCTCACTGCCTCCGGGAACCCCTTCAAATGCCCCACACCTTTTGGACCTCTCTGCTTTCCTGTGGACTAGAACCTCAAAACCGCCATTTTTCACTTTCGTCAGGCTCTGGAGCAAAAAACGCAAAGGTTTAGCCGCTGCTCCCACAGCAAAGGAGCCAGGGGGGAAAAGTCATGCTGGTCCTCACTGCCTCCGGGAACCCCTTCAAATGCCCCACACCTTTTGGACCTCTCTGCTTTCCTGTGGACTATAACCTCAAAAGAACTATTTTTCACTCTCGGCACACTCCGGAGCAAAAAACGCAAACGTCCAGCCGCTGCTCCCACAGCAAAGGAGCCAGGGGGGAAAAGTCATGCTGGTCCTCACTGCCTCCGGGAACCCCTTCAAATGCCCCACACCTTTTGGACCTCTCTGCTTTCCTGTGGACTATAACCTCAAAACCGCCATTTTTCACTCTCGGCACACTCCGGAGCAAAAAATGCAAACGTCCAGCCGCTGCTCCCACAGCAAAGGAGACAGGGGGGAAAAGTCATGCTGGCCCTCACTGCCTCTGGGAACCCCTTCAAATGCCCCACACCTTTTGGACCTCTCTGCTTTCCTGTGGACTATAACCTCAAAAGAACTATTTTTCACTCTCGGCACACTCCGGAGCAAAAAACGCAAACGTCCAGCCGCTGCTCCCACAGCAAAGGAGCCAGGGGGGAAAAGTCATGCTGGTCCTCACTGCCTCCGGGAACCCCTTCAAATGCCCCACACCTTTTGGACCTCTCTGCTTTCCTGTGGACTAGAACCTCAAAAGAACTATTTTTCACTCTCGGCACACTCCGGAGCAAAAAACGCAAACGTCCAGCCGCTGCTCCCACAACAAAGGAGCCAGGGGGGAAAAGTCATGCTGGTCCTCACTGCCTCCGGGAACCCCTTCAAATGCCCCACACCTTTTGGACCTCTCTGCTTTCCTGTGGACTAGAACCTCAAAACCGCCATTTTTCACTCTCGGCACACTCCGGAGCAAAAAACGCAAACGTCCAGCCGCTGCTCCCACAGCAAAGGAGCCAGGGGGGAAAAGTCATGCTGGTCCTCACTGCCTCCAGGAACCCCTTCAAATGCCCCACACCTTTTGGACCTCTCTGCTTTCCTGTGGACTAGAACCTCAAAACCGTCATTTTTCACTCTCGTCAGCCTCCGGAGCAAAAAACGCAAACGTCCAGCCGCTGCTCCCACAGCAAAGGAGCCAGGGGGGAAAAGTCATGCTGGTCCTCACTGCCTCCGGGAACCCCTTCAAATGCCCCACACCTTTTGGACCTCTCTGCTTTCCTGTGGACTATAACCTCAAAACCTTCATTTTTCACTCTCGGCACACTCCGGAGCAAAAAACGCAAACGTCCAGCCGCTGCTCCCACAGCAAAGGAGCCAGGGGGGAAAAGTCATGCTGGTCCTCACTGCCTCCAGGAACCCCTTCAAATGCCCCACACCTTTTGGACCTCTCTGCTTTCCTGTGGACTAGAACCTCAAAACCGTCATTTTTCACTCTCGTCAGCCTCCGGAGCAAAAAACGCAAACGTCCAGCCGCTGCTCCCACAGCAAAGGAGCCAGGGGGGAAAAGTCATGCTGGTCCTCACTGCCTCCGGGAACCCCTTCAAATGCCCCACACCTTTTGGACCTCTCTGCTTTCCTGTGGACTATAACCTCAAAACCTTCATTTTTCACTCTCGGCACACTCCGGAGCAAAAAACGCAAACGTCCAGCTGCTGCTCCCACAGCAAAGGAGCCAGGGGGGAAAAGTCATGCTGGTCCTCACTGCCTCCGGGAACCCCTTCAAATGCCCCACACCTTTTGGACCTCTCTGCTTTCCTGTGGACTATAACCTCAAAACCGTCATTTTTCACTCTCGTCAGCCTCCGGAGCAAAAAACGCAAACGTCCAGCCGCTGCTCCCACAGCAAAGGAGCCAGGGGGGAAAAGTCATGCTGGTCCTCACTGCCTCCGGGAACCCCTTCAAATGCCCCACACCTTTTGGACCTCTCTGCTTTCCTGTGGACTAGAACCTCAAAACCGCCATTTTTCACTCTCTGCACACTCCGGAGCAAAAAACACAAACGTCCAGCCGCTGCTCCCACAGCAAAGGAGCCAGGGGGGAAAAGTCATGCTGGTCCTCACTGCCTCCGGGAACCCCTTCAAATGCCCCACACCTTTTGGACCTCTCTGCTTTCCTGTGGACTAGAACCTCAAAACCGCCATTTTTCACTCTCGGCACACTCCGGAGCAAAAAACGCAAACGTCCAGCCGCTGCTCCCACAGCAAAGGAGCCAGGGGGGAAAAGTCATGCTGGTCCTCACTGCCTCCGGGAACCCCTTCAAATGCCCCACACCTTTTGGACCTCTCTGCTTTCCTGTGGACTAGAACCTCAAAACCGCCATTTTTCACTTTCGTCAGGCTCTGGAGCAAAAAACGCAAAGGTTTAGCCGCTGCTCCCACAGCAAAGGAGCCAGGGGGGAAAAGTCATGCTGGTCCTCACTGCCTCCGGGAACCCCTTCAAATGCCCCACACCTTTTGGACCTCTCTGCTTTCCTGTGGACTATAACCTCAAAAGAACTATTTTTCACTCTCGGCACACTCCGGAGCAAAAAACGCAAACGTCCAGCCGCTGCTCCCACAGCAAAGGAGCCAGGGGGGAAAAGTCATGCTGGTCCTCACTGCCTCCGGGAACCCCTTCAAATGCCCCACACCTTTTGGACCTCTCTGCTTTCCTGTGGACTATAACCTCAAAACCGCCATTTTTCACTCTCGGCACACTCCGGAGCAAAAAATGCAAACGTCCAGCCGCTGCTCCCACAGCAAAGGAGACAGGGGGGAAAAGTCATGCTGGCCCTCACTGCCTCTGGGAACCCCTTCAAATGCCCCACACCTTTTGGACCTCTCTGCTTTCCTGTGGACTATAACCTCAAAAGAACTATTTTTCACTCTCGGCACACTCCGGAGCAAAAAACGCAAACGTCCAGCCGCTGCTCCCACAGCAAAGGAGCCAGGGGGGAAAAGTCATGCTGGTCCTCACTGCCTCCGGGAACCCCTTCAAATGCCCCACACCTTTTGGACCTCTCTGCTTTCCTGTGGACTAGAACCTCAAAAGAACTATTTTTCACTCTCGGCACACTCCGGAGCAAAAAACGCAAACGTCCAGCCGCTGCTCCCACAACAAAGGAGCCAGGGGGGAAAAGTCATGCTGGTCCTCACTGCCTCCGGGAACCCCTTCAAATGCCCCACACCTTTTGGACCTCTCTGCTTTCCTGTGGACTAGAACCTCAAAACCGCCATTTTTCACTCTCGGCACACTCCGGAGCAAAAAACGCAAACGTCCAGCCGCTGCTCCCACAGCAAAGGAGCCAGGGGGGAAAAGTCATGCTGGTCCTCACTGCCTCCAGGAACCCCTTCAAATGCCCCACACCTTTTGGACCTCTCTGCTTTCCTGTGGACTAGAACCTCAAAACCGTCATTTTTCACTCTCGTCAGCCTCCGGAGCAAAAAACGCAAACGTCCAGCCGCTGCTCCCACAGCAAAGGAGCCAGGGGGGAAAAGTCATGCTGGTCCTCACTGCCTCTGGGAACCCCTTCAAATGCCCCACACCTTTTGGACCTCTCTGCTTTCCTGTGGACTAGAACCTCAAAACCGCCATTTTTCACTCTCGGCACACTCCGGAGCAAAAAACACAAACGTCCAGCCGCTGCTCCCACAGCAAAGGAGCCAGGGGGGAAAAGTCATGCTGGTCCTCACTGCCTCCGGGAACCCCTTCAAATGCCCCACACCTTTTGGACCTCTCTGCTTTCCTGTGGACTAGAACCTCAAAACCGCCTTTTTTCACTCTCGGCACACTCCGGAGCAAAAAACGCAAACGTCCAGCCGCTGCTCCCACAGCAAAGGAGCCAGGGGGGAAAAGTCATGCTGGTCCTCACTGCCTCCGGGAACCCCTTCAAATGCCCCACACCTTTTGGACCTCTCTGCTTTCCTGTGGACTAGAACCTCAAAACCGCCATTTTTCACTCTCGGCACACTCCGGAGCAAAAAACGCAAACGTCCAGCCGCTGCTCCCACAGCAAAGGAGCCAGGGGGGAAAAGTCATGCTGGTCCTCACTGCCTCCGGGAACCCCTTCAAATGCCCCACACCTTTTGGACCTCTCTGCTTTCCTGTGGACTAGAACCTCAAAAGAACTATTTTTCACTCTCGGCACACTCCGGAGCAAAAAACGCAAACGTCCAGCCGCTGCTCCCACAGCAAAGGAGCCAGGGGGGAAAAGTCATGCTGGTCCTCACTGCCTCCGGGAACCCCTTCAAATGCCCCACACCTTTTGGACCTCTCTGCTTTCCTGTGGACTAGAACCTCAAAACCTTCATTTTTCACTCTCGGCACACTCCGGAGCAAAAAATGCAAACGTCCAGCCGCTGCTCCCACAGCAAAGGAGCCAGGGGGGAAAAGTCATGCTGGTCCTCACTGCCTCCAGGAACCCCTTCAAATGCCCCACACCTTTTGGACCTCTCTGCTTTCCTGTGGACTAGAACCTCAAAACCGCCATTTTTCACTTTCGTCAGGCTCTGGAGCAAAAACCGCAAACGTTTAGCCGCTGCTTCCACAGCAAAGGAGCCAGGGGGGAAAAGTCATGCTGGTCCTCACTGCCTCCGGGAACCCCTTCAAATGCCCCACACCTTTTGGACCTCTCTGCTTTCCTGTGGACTAGAACCTCAAAAGAACTATTTTTCACTCTCGGCACACTCCGGAGCAAAAAACGCAAACGTCCAGCCGCTGCTCCCACAGCAAAGGAGCCAGGGGGGAAAAGTCATGCTGGTCCTCACTGCCTCCGGGAACCCCGTCAAATGCCCCACACCTTTTGGACCTCTCTGCTTTCCTGTGGACTAGAACCTCAAAACCGCCATTTTTCACTCTCGGCACACTCCGGAGCAAAAAATGCAAACGTCCAGCCGCTGCTCCCACAGCAAAGGAGACAGGGGGGAAAAGTCATGCTGGCCCTCACTGCCTCTGGGAACCCCTTCAAATGCCCCACACCTTTTGGACCTCTCTGCTTTCCTGTGGACTATAACCTCAAAAGAACTATTTTTCACTCTCGGCACACTCCGGAGCAAAAAACGCAAACGTCCAGCCGCTGCTCCCACAGCAAAGGAGCCAGGGGGGAAAAGTCATGCTGGTCCTCACTGCCTCCGGGAACCCCTTCTAATGCCCCACACCTTTTGGACCTCTCTGCTTTCCTGTGGACTAGAACCTCAAAAGAACTATTTTTCACTCTCGGCACACTCCGGAGCAAAAAACGCAAACGTCCAGCCGCTGCTCCCACAACAAAGGAGCCAGGGGGGAAAAGTCATGCTGGTCCTCACTGCCTCCGGGAACCCCTTCAAATGCCCCACACCTTTTGGACCTCTCTGCTTTCCTGTGGACTAGAACCTCAAAACCGCCATTTTTCACTCTCGGCACACTCCGGAGCAAAAAACGCAAACGTCCAGCCGCTGCTCCCACAGCAAAGGAGCCAGGGGGGAAAAGTCATGCTGCTCCTCACTGCCTCCGGGAACCCCTTCAAATGCCCCACACCTTTTGGACCTCTCTGCTTTCCTGTGGACTAGAACCTCAAAACCGTCATTTTTCACTCTCGTCAGCCTCCGTAGCAAAAAACGCAAACGTCCAGCCGCTGCTCCCACAGCAAAGGAGCCAGGGGGGAAAAGTCATGCTGGTCCTCAATGCCTCTGGGAACCCCTTCAAATGCCCCACACCTTTTGGACCTCTCTGCTTTCCTGTGGACTAGAACCTCAAAACCGCCATTTTTCACTCTCGGCACACTCCGGAGCAAAAAACACAAACGTCCAGCCGCTGCTCCCACAGCAAAGGAGCCAGGGGGGAAAAGTCATGCTGGTCCTCACTGCCTCCGGGAACCCCTTCAAATGCCCCACACCTTTTGGACCTCTCTGCTTTCCTGTGGACTATAACCTCAAAACCGTCATTTTTCACTCTCGTCAGCCTCCGGAGCAAAAAACGCAAACGTCCAGCCGCTGCTCCCACAGCAAAGGAGCCAGGGGGGAAAAGTCATGCTGGTCCTCACTGCCTCCGGGAACCCCTTCAAATGCCCCACACCTTTTGGACCTCTCTGCTTTCCTGTGGACTATAACGTCAAAACCGTCATTTTTCACTCTCGTCAGCCTCCGGAGCAAAAAACGCAAACGTCCAGCCGCTGCTCCCACAGCAAAGGAGCCAGGGGGGAAAAGTCATGCTGGTCCTCACTGCCTCCGGGAACCCCTTCAAATGCCCCACACCTTTTGGACCTCTCTGCTTTCCTGTGGACTATAACGTCAAAACCGTCATTTTTCACTCTCGTCAGCCTCCGGAGCAAAAAACGCAAACGTCCAGCCGCTGCTCCCACAGCAAAGGAGCCAGGGGGGAAAAGTCATGCTGGTCCTCACTGCCTCCGGGAACCCCTTCAAATGCCCCACACCTTTTGGACCTCTCTGCTTTCCTGTGGACTAGAACCTCAAAACCGCCATTTTTCACTTTCGTCAGGCTCTGGAGCAAAAAACGCAAACGTTTAGCCGCTGCTCCCACAGCAAAGGAGCCAGGGGGGAAAAGTCATGCTGGTCCTCACTGCCTCCGGGAACCCCTTCAAATGCCCCACACCTTTTGGACCTCTCTGCTTTCCTGTGGACTAGAACCTCAAAACCGCCATTTTTCACTCTCGGCACACTCCGGAGCAAAAAACGCAAACGTCCAGCCGCTGCTCCCACAGCAAAGGAGCCAGGGGGGAAAAGTCATGCTGGTCCTCACTGCCTCCGGGAACCCCTTCAAATGCCCCACACCTTTTGGACCTCTCTGCTTTCCTGTGGACTAGAACCTCAAAAGAACTATTTTTCACTCTCGGCACACTCCGGAGCAAAAAACGCAAACGTCCAGCCGCTGCTCCCACAGCAAAGGAGCCAGGGAGGAAAAGTCATGCTGGTCCTCACTGCCTCCGGGAACCCCTTCAAATGCCCCACACCTTTTGGACCTCTCTGCTTTCCTGTGGACTAGAACCTCAAAACCGCCATTTTTCACTCTCTGCACACTCCGGAGCAAAAAACGCAAACGTCCAGCCGCTGCTCCCACAGCAAAGGAGCCAGGGGGGAAAAGTCATGCTGGTCCTCACTGCCTCCGGGAACCCCTTCAAATGCCCCACACCTTTTGGACCTCTCTGCTTTCCTGTGGACTAGAACCTCAAAACTGCCATTTTTCACTCTCGGCACACTCCGGAGCAAAAAACGCAAATGTCCAGCCACTGCTCCCACAGCAAAGGAGCCAGGGGGGAAAAGTCATGCTGGTCCTCACTGCCTCCGGGAACCCCTTCAAATGCCCCACACCTTTTGGACCTCTCTGCTTTCCTGTGGACTAGAACCTCAAAACCGCCATTTTTCACTTTCGTCAGCCTCCGGAGCAAAAAACGCAAACGTCCAGCCGCTGCTCCCACAGCAAAGGAGCCAGGGGGGAAAAGTCATGCTGGTCCTCACTGCCTCCGGGAACCCCTTCAAATGCCCCACACCTTTTGGACCTCTCTGCTTTCCTGTGGACTATAACCTCAAAACCGCCATTTTTCACTCTCGTCAGCCTCCGGAGCAAAAAACGCAAACGTCCAGCCGCTGCTCCCACAGCAAAGGAGCCAGGGGGGAAAAGTCATGCTGGTCCTCACTGCCTCCGGGAACCCCTTCAAATGCCCCACACCTTTTGGACCTCTCTGCTTTCCTGTGGACTAGAACCTCAAAACCGCCATTTTTCACTTTCGTCAGGCTCTGGAGCAAAAAACGCAAACGTTTAGCCGCTGCTCCCACAGCAAAGGAGCCAGGGGGGAAAAGTCATGCTGGTCCTCACTGCCTCCGGGAACCCCTTCAAATGCCCCACACCTTTTGGACCTCTCTGCTTTCCTGTGGACTAGAACCTCAAAACCGCCATTTTTCACTCTCGGCACACTCCGGAGCAAAAAACGCAAACGTCCAGCCGCTGCTCCCACAGCAAAGGAGCCAGGGGGGAAAAGTCATGCTGGTCCTCACTGCCTCCGGGAACCCCTTCAAATGCCCCACACCTTTTGGACCTCTCTGCTTTCCTGTGGACTAGAACCTCAAAAGAACTATTTTTCACTCTCGGCACACTCCGGAGCAAAAAACGCAAACGTCCAGCCGCTGCTCCCACAGCAAAGGAGCCAGGGAGGAAAAGTCATGCTGGTCCTCACTGCCTCCGGGAACCCCTTCAAATGCCCCACACCTTTTGGACCTCTCTGCTTTCCTGTGGACTATAACCTCAAAACCGCCATTTTTCACTCTCTGCACACTCCGGAGCAAAAAACGCAAACGTCCAGCCGCTGCTCCCACAGCAAAGGAGCCAGGGGGGAAAAGTCATGCTGGTCCTCACTGCCTCTGGGAACCCCTTCAAATGCCCCACACCTTTTGGACCTCTCTGCTTTCCTGTGGACTAGAACCTCAAAAGCACCATTTTTCACTCTCGGCACACTCCGCAGCAAAAAACGCAAACGTCCAGCCGCTGCTCCCACAGCAAAGGAGCCAGGGGGGAAAAGTCATGCTGGTCCTCACTGCCTCCGGGAACCCCTTCAAATGCCCCACACCTTTTGGACCTCTCTGCTTTCCTGTGGACTATAACCTCAAAACCGTCATTTTTCACTCTCGTCAGCCTCCGGAGCAAAAAACGCAAACGTCCAGCCGCTGCTCCCACAGCAAAGGAGCCAGGGGGGAAAAGTCATGCTGGTCCTCACTGCCTCCGGGAACCCCTTCAAATGCCCCACACCTTTTGGACCTCTCTGCTTTCCTGTGGACTATAACGTCAAAACCGTCATTTTTCACTCTCGTCAGCCTCCGGAGCAAAAAACGCAAACGTCCAGCCGCTGCTCCCACAGCAAAGGAGCCAGGGGGGAAAAGTCATGCTGGTCCTCACTGCCTCCGGGAACCCCTTCAAATGCCCCACACCTTTTGGACCTCTCTGCTTTCCTGTGGACTAGAACCTCAAAACCGCCATTTTTCACTCTTGGCACACTCCGGAGCAAAAAACGCAAACGTCCAGCCGCTGCTCCCACAGCAAAGGAGCCAGGGGGGAAAAGTCATGCTGGTCCTCACTGCCTCCGGGAACCCCTTCAAATGCCCCACACCTTTTGGACCTCTCTGCTTTCCTGTGGACTAGAACCTCAAAACCGCCATTTTTCACTCTCGGCACACTCCGGAGCAAAAAACGCAAACGTCCAGCCGCTGCTCCCACAGCAAAGGAGCCAGGGGGGAAAAGTCATGCTGGTCCTCACTGCCTCCGGGAACCCCTTCAAATGCCCCACACCTTTTGGACCTCTCTGCTTTCCTGTGGACTAGAACCTCAAAAGCACCATTTTTCACTCTCGGCACACTCCGGAGCAAAAAACGCAAACGTCCAGCCGCTGCTCCCACAGCAAAGGAGCCAGGGGGGAAAAGTCATGCTGGTCCTCACTGCCTCCGGGAACCCCTTCAAATGCCCCACACCTTTTGGACCTCTCTGCTTTCCTGTGGACTAGAACCTCAAAAGCACCATTTTTCACTCTCGGCACACTCCGCAGCAAAAAACGCAAACGTCCAGCCGCTGCTCCCACAGCAAAGGAGCCAGGGGGGAAAAGTCATGCTGGTCCTCACTGCCTCCGGGAACCCCTTCAAATGCCCCACACCTTTTGGACCTCTCTGCTTTCCTGTGGACTAGAACCTCAAAAGCACCATTTTTCACTCTCGGCACACTCCGGAGCAAAAAACGCAAACGTCCAGCCGCTGCTCCCACAGCAAAGGAGCCAGGGGGGAAAAGTCATGCTGGTCCTCACTGCCTCCGGGAACCCCTTCAAATGCCCCACACCTTTTGGACCTCTCTGCTTTCCTGTGGACTAGAACCTCAAAAGCACCATTTTTCACTCTCGGCACACTCCGCAGCAAAAAACGCAAACGTCCAGCCGCTGCTCCCACAGCAAAGGAGCCAGGGGGGAAAAGTCATGCTGGTCCTCACTGCCTCCGGGAACCCCTTCAAATGCCCCACACCTTTTGGACCTCTCTGCTTTCCTGTGGACTATAACCTCAAAACCGTCATTTTTCACTCTCGGCACACTCCGGAGCAAAAAACGCGAACATCCAGCCGCTGCTCCCACAGCAAAGGAGCCAGGGGGGAAAAGTCATGCTGGTCCTCACTGCCTCCGGGAACCCCTTCAAATGCCCCACACCTTTTGGACCTCTCTGCTTTCCTGTGGACTAGAACCTCAAAACCGCCATTTTTCACTTTCGTCAGCCTCCGGAGCAAAAAACGCAAACGTCCAGCCGCTGCTCCCACAGCAAAGGAGCCAGGGGGGAAAAGTCATGCTGGTCCTCACTGCCTCCGGGAACCCCTTCAAATGCCAAACACCTTTTGGACCTCTCTGCTTTCCTGTGGACTAGAACCTCAAAACCGCCATTTTTCACTCTCGGCACACTCCGGAGCAAAAAACGCAAACGTCCAGCCGCTGCTCCCACAGCAAAGGAGCCAGGGGGGAAAAGTCATGCTGGTCCTCACTGCCTCCGGGAACCCCTTCAAATGCCCCACACCTTTTGGACCTCTCTGCTTTCCTGTGGACTAGAACCTCAAAAGCACCATTTTTCACTCTCGGCACCCTCCGCAGCAAAAAACGCAAACGTCCAGCCGCTGCTCCCACAGCAAAGGAGCCAGGGGGGAAAAGTCATGCTGGTCCTCACTGCCTCCGGGAACCCCTTCAAATGCCCCACACCTTTTGGACCTCTCTGCTTTCCTGTGGACTATAACCTTAAGAGCACCATTTTTCACTCTCGGCGCACTCCGGAGCAAAAAACGCAAACGTCCAGCCGCTGCTCCCACAGCAAAGGAGCCAGGGGGGAAAAGTCATGCTGGTCCTCACTGCCTCCGGGAACCCCTTCAAATGCCCCACACCTTTTGGACCTCTCTGCTTTCCTGTGGACTAGAACCTCAAAACCGCCATTTTTCACTCTCGGCAGCCTCCGGAGCAAAAAACGCAAACGTCCAGCCGCTGCTCCCACAGCAAAGGAGCCAGGGGGGAAAAGTCATGCTGGTCCTCACTGCCTCCGGGAACCCCTTCAAATGCCCCACACCTTTTGGACCTCTCTGCTTTCCTGTGGACTAGAACCTCAAAAGCACCATTTTTCACTCTCGGCACACTCCTGGGCAAAAAACGCAAACGTCCAGCCGCTGCTCCCACAGCAAAGGAGCCAGGGGGGAAAAGTCATGCTGGTCCTCACTGCCTCCGGGAACCCCTTCAAATGCCCCACACCTTTTGGACCTCTCTGCTTTCCTGTGGACTAGAACCTCAAAACCGCCATTTTTCACTCTCGGCACACTCCGGAGCAAAAAACGCAAACGTCCAGCCGCTGCTCCCACAGCAAAGGAGCCAGGGGGGAAAAGTCATGCTGGTCCTCACTGCCTCCGGGAACCCCTTCAAATGCCCCACACCTTTTGGACCTCTCTGCTTTCCTGTGGACTAGAACCTCAAAACCGCCATTTTTCACTCTCGGCACACTCCGGAGCAAAAAACGCAAACGTCCAGCCGCTGCTCCCACAGCAAAGGAGCCAGGGAGGAAAAGTCATGCTGATCCTCACTGCCTCCGGGAACCCCTTCAAATGCCCCACACCTTTTGGACCTCTCTGCTTTCCTGTGGACTAGAACCTCAAAACCGCCATTTTTCACTCTCGGCACACTCCGGAGCAAAAAACACAAACGTCCAGCCGCTGCTCCCACAGCAAAGGAGCCAGGGGGGAAAAGTCATGCTGGTCCTCACTGCCTCCGGGAACCCCTTCAAATGCCCCACACCTTTTGGACCTCTCTGCTTTCCTGTGGACTAGAACCTCAAAACCGCCATTTTTCACTCTCGGCACACTCCGGAGCAAAAAACGCAAACGTCCAGCCGCTGCTCCCACAGCAAAGGAGCCAGGGGGGAAAAGTCATGCTGGTCCTCACTGCCTCCGGGAACCCCTTCAAATGCCCCACACCTTTTGGACCTCTCTGCTTTCCTGTGGACTAGAACCTCAAAAGCACCATTTTTCACTCTCGTCAGCCTCCGGAGCAAAAAACGCAAACGTCCAGCCGCTGCTCCCACAGCAAAGGAGCCAGGGGGGAAAAGTCATGCTGGTCCTCACTGCCTCCGGGAACCCCTTCAAATGCCCCACACCTTTTGGACCTCTCTGCTTTCCTGTGGACTATAACCTCAAAACCGCCATTTTTCAGTCTCGGCACACTCCGGAGCAAAAAACGCAAACGTCCAGCCGCTGCTCCCACAGCAAAGGAGCCAGGGGGGAAAAGTCATGCTGGTCCTCACTGCCTCCGGGAACCCCTTCAAATGCCCCACACCTTTTGGACCTCTCTGCTTTCCTGTGGACTAGAACCTCAAAACCGCCATTTTTCACTCTCGGCACACTCCGGAGCAAAAAACGCAAACGTCCAGCTGCTGCTCCCACAGCAAAGGAGCCAGGGGGGAAAAGTCATGCTGGTCCTCACTGCCTCCGGGAACCCCTTCAAATGCCCCACACCTTTTGGACCTCTCTGCTTTCCTGTGGACTATAACCTCAAAACCTTCATTTTTCACTCTCGGCACACTCCGGAGCAAAAAACGCAAACGTCCAGCTGCTGCTCCCACAGCAAAGGAGCCAGGGGGGAAAAGTCATGCTGGTCCTCACTGCCTCCGGGAACCCCTTCAAATGCCCCACACCTTTTGGACCTCTCTGCTTTCCTGTGGACTATAACCTCAAAACCGTCATTTTTCACTCTCGTCAGCCTCCGGAGCAAAAAACGCAAACGTCCAGCCGCTGCTCCCACAGCAAAGGAGCCAGGGGGGAAAAGTCATGCTGGTCCTCACTGCCTCCGGGAACCCCTTCAAATGCCCCACACCTTTTGGACCTCTCTGCTTTCCTGTGGACTAGAACCTCAAAACCGCCATTTTTCACTCTCTGCACACTCCGGAGCAAAAAACACAAACGTCCAGCCGCTGCTCCCACAGCAAAGGAGCCAGGGGGGAAAAGTCATGCTGGTCCTCACTGCCTCCGGGAACCCCTTCAAATGCCCCACACCTTTTGGACCTCTCTGCTTTCCTGTGGACTAGAACCTCAAAACCGCCATTTTTCACTCTCGGCACACTCCGGAGCAAAAAACGCAAACGTCCAGCCGCTGCTCCCACAGCAAAGGAGCCAGGGGGGAAAAGTCATGCTGGTCCTCACTGCCTCCGGGAACCCCTTCAAATGCCCCACACCTTTTGGACCTCTCTGCTTTCCTGTGGACTAGAACCTCAAAACCGCCATTTTTCACTTTCGTCAGGCTCTGGAGCAAAAAACGCAAAGGTTTAGCCGCTGCTCCCACAGCAAAGGAGCCAGGGGGGAAAAGTCATGCTGGTCCTCACTGCCTCTGGGAACCCCTTCAAATGCCCCACACCTTTGGGACCTCTCTGCTTTCCTGTGGACTATAACCTCAAAACCGCCATTTTTCACTCTCGGCACACTCCGGAGCAAAAAATGCAAACGTCCAGCCGCTGCTCCCACAGCAAAGGAGCCAGGGGGGAAAAGTCATGCTGGTCCTCACTGCCTCCGGGAACCCCTTCAAATGCCCCACACCTTTTGGACCTCTCTGCTTTCCTGTGGACTATAACCTCAAAAGAACTATTTTTCACTCTCGGCACACTCCGGAGCAAAAAACGCAAACGTCCAGCCGCTGCTCCCACAGCAAAGGAGCCAGGGGGGAAAAGTCATGCTGGTCCTCACTGCCTCCGGGAACCCCTTCAAATGCCCCACACCTTTTGGACCTCTCTGCTTTCCTGTGGACTATAACCTCAAAACCGCCATTTTTCACTCTCGGCACACTCCGGAGCAAAAAATGCAAACGTCCAGCCGCTGCTCCCACAGCAAAGGAGACAGGGGGGAAAAGTCATGCTGGCCCTCACTGCCTCTGGGAACCCCTTCAAATGCCCCACACCTTTTGGACCTCTCTGCTTTCCTGTGGACTATAACCTCAAAAGAACTATTTTTCACTCTCGGCACACTCCGGAGCAAAAAACGCAAACGTCCAGCCGCTGCTCCCACAGCAAAGGAGCCAGGGGGGAAAAGTCATGCTGGTCCTCACTGCCTCCGGGAACCCCTTCAAATGCCCCACACCTTTTGGACCTCTCTGCTTTCCTGTGGACTAGAACCTCAAAAGAACTATTTTTCACTCTCGGCACACTCCGGAGCAAAAAACGCAAACGTCCAGCCGCTGCTCCCACAACAAAGGAGCCAGGGGGGAAAAGTCATGCTGGTCCTCACTGCCTCCGGGAACCCCTTCAAATGCCCCACACCTTTTGGACCTCTCTGCTTTCCTGTGGACTAGAACCTCAAAACCGCCATTTTTCACTCTCGGCACACTCCGGAGCAAAAAACGCAAACGTCCAGCCGCTGCTCCCACAGCAAAGGAGCCAGGGGGGAAAAGTCATGCTGGTCCTCACTGCCTCCGGGAACCCCTTCAAATGCCCCACACCTTTTGGACCTCTCTGCTTTCCTGTGGACTAGAACCTCAAAACCGTCATTTTTCACTCTCGTCAGCCTCCGGAGCAAAAAACGCAAACGTCCAGCCGCTGCTCCCACAGCAAAGGAGCCAGGGGGGAAAAGTCATGCTGGTCCTCACTGCCTCTGGGAACCCCTTCAAATGCCCCACACCTTTTGGACCTCTCTGCTTTCCTGTGGACTAGAACCTCAAAACCGCCATTTTTCACTCTCGGCACACTCCGGAGCAAAAAACGCAAACGTCCAGCCGCTGCTCCCACAGCAAAGGAGCCAGGGGGGAAAAGTCATGCTGGTCCTCACTGCCTCCGGGAACCCCTTCAAATGCCCCACACCTTTTGGACCTCTCTGCTTTCCTGTGGACTAGAACCTCAAAACCGCCATTTTTCACTCTCGGCACACTCCGGAGCAAAAAACGCAAACGTCCAGCCGCTGCTCCCACAGCAAAGGAGCCAGGGGGGAAAAGTCATGCTGGTCCTCACTGCCTCCGGGAACCCCTTCAAATGCCCCACACCTTTTGGACCTCTCTGCTTTCCTGTGGACTAGAACCTCAAAAGAACTATTTTTCACTCTCGGCACACTCCGGAGCAAAAAACGCAAACGTCCAGCCGCTGCTCCCACAGCAAAGGAGCCAGGGGGGAAAAGTCATGCTGGTCCTCACTGCCTCCGGGAACCCCTTCAAATGCCCCACACCTTTTGGACCTCTCTGCTTTCCTGTGGACTAGAACCTCAAAACCTTCATTTTTCACTCTCGGCACACTCCGGAGCAAAAAATGCAAACGTCCAGCCGCTGCTCCCACAGCAAAGGAGCCAGGGGGGAAAAGTCATGCTGGTCCTCACTGCCTCCAGGAACCCCTTCAAATGCCCCACACCTTTTGGACCTCTCTGCTTTCCTGTGGACTAGAACCTCAAAACCGCCATTTTTCACTTTCGTCAGGCTCTGGAGCAAAAACCGCAAACGTTTAGCCGCTGCTTCCACAGCAAAGGAGCCAGGGGGGAAAAGTCATGCTGGTCCTCACTGCCTCCGGGAACCCCTTCAAATGCCCCACACCTTTTGGACCTCTCTGCTTTCCTGTGGACTAGAACCTCAAAAGAACTATTTTTCACTCTCGGCACACTCCGGAGCAAAAAACGCAAACGTCCAGCCGCTGCTCCCACAGCAAAGGAGCCAGGGGGGAAAAGTCATGCTGGTCCTCACTGCCTCCGGGAACCCCTTCAAATGCCCCACACCTTTTGGACCTCTCTGCTTTCCTGTGGACTATAACCTCAAAACCGCCATTTTTCACTCTCGGCACACTCCGGAGCAAAAAATGCAAACGTCCAGCCGCTGCTCCCACAGCAAAGGAGACAGGGGGGAAAAGTCATGCTGGCCCTCACTGCCTCTGGGAACCCCTTCAAATGCCCCACACCTTTTGGACCTCTCTGCTTTCCTGTGGACTAGAACCTCAAAACCGCCATTTTTCACTCTCGGCACACTCCGGAGCAAAAAACGCAAACGTCCAGCCGCTGCTCCCACAGCAAAGGAGCCAGGGGGGAAAAGTCATGCTGGTCCTCACTGCCTCCGGGAACCCCTTCTAATGCCCCACACCTTTTGGACCTCTCTGCTTTCCTGTGGACTAGAACCTCAAAAGAACTATTTTTCACTCTCGGCACACTCCGGAGCAAAAAACGCAAACGTCCAGCCGCTGCTCCCACAACAAAGGAGCCAGGGGGGAAAAGTCATGCTGGTCCTCACTGCCTCCGGGAACCCCTTCAAATGCCCCACACCTTTTGGACCTCTCTGCTTTCCTGTGGACTAGAACCTCAAAACCGCCATTTTTCACTCTCGGCACACTCCGGAGCAAAAAACGCAAACGTCCAGCCGCTGCTCCCACAGCAAAGGAGCCAGGGGGGAAAAGTCATGCTGCTCCTCACTGCCTCCGGGAACCCCTTCAAATGCCCCACACCTTTTGGACCTCTCTGCTTTCCTGTGGACTAGAACCTCAAAACCGTCATTTTTCACTCTCGTCAGCCTCCGGAGCAAAAAACGCAAACGTCCAGCCGCTGCTCCCACAGCAAAGGAGCCAGGGGGGAAAAGTCATGCTGGTCCTCACTGCCTCTGGGAACCCCTTCAAATGCCCCACACCTTTTGGACCTCTCTGCTTTCCTGTGGACTAGAACCTCAAAACCGCCATTTTTCACTCTCGGCACACTCCGGAGCAAAAAACACAAACGTCCAGCCGCTGCTCCCACAGCAAAGGAGCCAGGGGGGAAAAGTCATGCTGGTCCTCACTGCCTCCGGGAACCCCTTCAAATGCACCACACCTTTTGGACCTCTCTGCTTTCCTGTGGACTAGAACCTCAAAACCGCCTTTTTTAACTCTCGGCACACTCCGGAGCAAAAAACGCAAACGTCCAGCCGCTGCTCCCACAGCAAAGGAGCCAGGGGGGAAAAGTCATGCTGGTCCTCACTGCCTCCGGGAACCCCTTCAAATGCCCCACACCTTTTGGACCTCTCTGCTTTCCTGTGGACTAGAACCTCAAAACCGCCATTTTTCACTCTCGGCACACTCCGGAGCAAAAAACGCAAACGTCCAGCCGCTGCTCCCACAGCAAAGGAGCCAGGGGGGAAAAGTCATGCTGGTCCTCACTGCCTCCGGGAACCCCTTCAAATGCCCCACACCTTTTGGACCTCTCTGCTTTCCTGTGGACTAGAACCTCAAAACCGCCATTTTTCACTCTCGGCACACTCCGGAGCAAAAAACGCAAACGTCCAGCCGCTGCTCCCACAGCAAAGGAGCCAGGGGGGAAAAGTCATGCTGGTCCTCACTGCCTCCGGGAACCCCTTCAAATGCCCCACACCTTTTGGACCTCTCTGCTTTCCTGTGGACTAGAACCTCAAAACCGTCATTTTTCACTCTCGTCAGCCTCCGGAGCAAAAAACGCAAACGTCCAGCCGCTGCTCCCACAGCAAAGGAGCCAGGGGGGAAAAGTCATGCTGGTCCTCACTGCCTCTGGGAACCCCTTCAAATGCCCCACACCTTTTGGACCTCTCTGCTTTCCTGTGGACTATAACCTCAAAACCGCCATTTTTCACTCTCGGCACACTCCGGAGCAAAAAACGCAAACGTCCAGCCGCTGCTCCCACAGCAAAGGAGCCAGGGGGGAAAAGTCATGCTGGTCCTCACTGCCTCCGGGAACCCCTTCAAATGCCCCACACCTTTTGGACCTCTCTGCTTTCCTGTGGACTAGAACCTCAAAACCGCCATTTTTCACTTTCGTCAGGCTCTGGAGCAAAAACCGCAAACGTTTAGCCGCTGCTTCCACAGCAAAGGAGCCAGGGGGGAAAAGTCATGCTGGTCCTCACTGCCTCCGGGAACCCCTTCAAATGCCCCACACCTTTTGGACCTCTCTGCTTTCCTGTGGACTATAACCTCAAAACCGCCATTTTTCACTCTCGGCACACTCCGGAGCAAAAAACGCAAACGTCCAGCCGCTGCTCCCACAGCAAAGGAGCCAGGGGGGAAAAGTCATGCTGGTCCTCACTGCCTCCGGGAACCCCTTCAAATGCCCCACACCTTTTGGACCTCTCTGCTTTCCTGTGGACTAGAACCTCAAAACCGCCATTTTTCACTTTCGTCAGGCTCTGGAGCAAAAACCGCAAACGTTTAGCCGCTGCTTCCACAGCAAAGGAGCCAGGGGGGAAAAGTCATGCTGGTCCTCACTGCCTCCGGGAACCCCTTCAAATGCCCCACACCTTTTGGACCTCTCTGCTTTCCTGTGGACTAGAACCTCAAAACCGCCATTTTTCACTCTCGGCACACTCCGGAGCAAAAAACGCAAACGTCCAGCCGCTGCTCCCACAGCAAAGGAGCCAGGGGGGAAAAGTCATGCTGGTCCTCACTGCCTCTGGGAACCCCTTCAAATGCCCCACACCTTTTGGACCTCTCTGCTTTCCTGTGGACTATAACCTCAAAAGAACTATTTTTCACTCTCGGCACACTCCGGAGCAAAAAACGCAAACGTCCAGCCGCTGCTCCCACAGCAAAGGAGCCAGGGGGGAAAAGTCATGCTGGTCCTCACTGCCTCTGGGAACCCCTTCAAATGCCCCACACCTTTTGGACCTCTCTGCTTTCCTGTGGACTAGAACCTCAAAAGCACCATTTTTCACTCTCGGCACACTCCGCAGCAAAAAACGCAAACGTCCAGCCGCTGCTCCCACAGCAAAGGAGCCAGGGGGGAAAAGTCATGCTGGTCCTCACTGCCTCCGGGAACCCCTTCAAATGCCCCACACCTTTTGGACCTCTCTGCTTTCCTGTGGACTAGAACCTCAAAACCGCCATTTTTCACTTTCGTCAGGCTCTGGAGCAAAAAACGCAAACGTTTAGCCGCTGCTCCCACAGCAAAGGAGCCAGGGGGGAAAAGTCATGCTGGTCCTCACTGCCTCTGGGAACCCCTTCAAATGCCCCACACCTTTTGGACCTCTCTGCTTTCCTGTGGACTAGAACCTCAAAACCGCCATTTTTCACTCTCGGCACACTCCGCAGCAAAAAATGCAAACGTCCAGCCGCTGCTCCCACAGCAAAGGAGCCAGGGGGGAAAAGTCATGCTGGTCCTCACTGCCTCCGGGAACCCCTTCAAATGCCCCACACCTTTTGGACCTCTCTGCTTTCCTGTGGACTAGAACCTCAAAACCGCCATTTTTCACTCTCGGCACACTCCGGAGCAAAAAACGCAAACGTCCAGCCGCTGCTCCCACAGCAAAGGAGCCAGGGGGGAAAAGTCATGCTGGTCCTCACTGCCTCCGGGAACCCCTTCAAATGCCCCACACCTTTTGGACCTCTCTGCTTTCCTGTGGACTAGAACCTCAAAACCGCCATTTTTCACTCTCGGCACACTCCGGAGCAAAAAACGCAAACGTCCAGCCGCTGCTCCCACAGCAAAGGAGCCAGGGGGGAAAAGTCATGCTGGTCCTCACTGCCTCCGGGAACCCCTTCAAATGCCCCACACCTTTTCGACCTCTCTGCTTTCCTGTGGACTAGAACCTCAAAACCGCCATTTTTCACTCTCGGCACACTCCGGAGCAAAAAACGCAAACGTCCAGCCGCTGCTCCCACAGCAAAGGAGCCAGGGGGGAAAAGTCATGCTGGTCCTCACTGCCTCCGGGAACCCCTTCAAATGCCCCACACCTTTTGGACCTCTCTGCTTTCCTGTGGACTAGAACCTCAAAACCGCCATTTTTCACTCTCGGCACACTCCGGAGCAAAAAACGCAAACGTCCAGCCGCTGCTCCCACAGCAAAGGAGCCAGGGGGGAAAAGTCATGCTGGTCCTCACTGCCTCCGGGAACCCCTTCAAATGCCCCACACCTTTTGGACCTCTCTGCTTTCCTGTGGACTAGAACCTCAAAACCGCCATTTTTCACTCTCGGCACACTCCAGAGCAAAAAACGCAAACGTCCAGCCGCTGCTCCCACAGCAAAGGAGCCAGGGGGGAAAAGTCATGCTGGTCCTCACTGCCTCCGGGAACCCCTTCAAATGCCCCACACCTTTTGGACCTCTCTGCTTTCCTGTGGACTAGAACCTCAAAACCGCCTTTTTTCACTCTCGGCACACTCCGGAGCAAAAAACGCAAATGTCCAGCCGCTGCTCCCACAGCAAAGGAGCCAGGGGGGAAAAGTCATGCTGGTCCTCACTGCCTCCGGGAACCCCTTCAAATGCCCCACACCTTTTGGACCTCTCTGCTTTCCTGTGGACTAGAACCTCAAAACCGCCATTTTTCACTCTCGGCACACTCCGGAGCAAAAAATGCAAACGTCCAGCCGCTGCTCCCACAGCAAAGGAGCCAGGGGGGAAAAGTCATGCTGGTCCTCACTGCCTCCGGGAACCCCTTCAAATGCCCCACACCTTTTGGACCTCTCTGCTTTCCTGTGGACTAGAACCTCAAAACCGCCATTTTTCACTCTCGGCACACTCCGGAGCAAAAAACGCAAACGTCCAGCCGCTGCTCCCACAGCAAAGGAGCCAGGGGGGAAAAGTCATGCTGGTCCTCACTGCCTCTGGGAACCCCTTCAAATGCCCCACACCTTTTGGACCTCTCTGCTTTCCTGTGGACTATAACCTCAAAAGAACTATTTTTCACTCTCGGCACACTCCGGAGCAAAAAACGCAAACGTCCAGCCGCTGCTCCCACAGCAAAGGAGCCAGGGGGGAAAAGTCATGCTGGTCCTCACTGCCTCCGGGAACCCCTTCAAATGCCCCACACCTTTTGGACCTCTCTGCTTTCCTGTGGACTAGAACCTCAAAACCGCCATTTTTCACTCTCGGCACACTCCGGAGCAAAAAACGCAAACGTCCAGCTGCTGCTCCCACAGCAAAGGAGCCAGGGGGGAAAAGTCATGCTGGTCCTCACTGCCTCCGGGAACCCCTTCAAATGCCCCACACCTTTTGGACCTCTCTGCTTTCCTGTGGACTAGAACCTCAAAACCGCCATTTTTCACTCTCGGCACACTCCGGAGCAAAAAACGCAAACGTCCAGCCGCTGCTCCCACAGCAAAGGAGCCAGGGGGGAAAAGTCATGCTGGTCCTCACTGCCTCCGGGAACCCCTTCAAATGCCCCACACCTTTTGGACCTCTCTGCTTTCCTGTGGACTAGAACCTCAAAACCACCATTTTTCACTCTCGGCACACTCCGGAGCAAAAAACGCAAACGTCCAGCCGCTGCTCCCACAGCAAAGGAGCCAGGGGGGAAAAGTCATGCTGGTCCTCACTGCCTCCGGGAACCCCTTCAAATGCCCCACACCTTTTGGACCTCTCTGCTTTCCTGTGGACTAGAACCTCAAAACCGCCATTATTCACTTTCGTCAGGCTCTGGAGCAAAAAACGCAAACGTTTAGCCGCTGCTCCCACAGCAAAGGAGCCAGGGGGGAAAAGTCATGCTGGTCCTCACTGCCTCTGGGAACCCCTTCAAATGCCCCACACCTTTTGGACCTCTCTGCTTTCCTGTGGACTATAACCTCAAAACCGCCATTTTTCACTCTCGGCACACTCCGGAGCAAAAAATGCAAACGTCCAGCCGCTGCTCCCACAGCAAAGGAGCCAGGGGGGAAAAGTCATGCTGGTCCTCACTGCCTCCGGGAACCCCTTCAAATGCCCCACACCTTTTGGACCTCTCTGCTTTCCTGTGGACTAGAACCTCAAAACCGCCATTTTTCACTCTCGGCACACTCCGGAGCAAAAAACGCAAACGTCCAGCCGCTGCTCCCACAGCAAAGGAGCCAGGGGGGAAAAGTCATGCTGGTCCTCACTGCCTCCGGGAACCCCTTCAAATGCCCCACACCTTTTGGACCTCTCTGCTTTCCTGTGGACTAGAACCTCAAAAGAACTATTTTTCACTCTCGGCACACTCCGCAGCAAAAAACGCAAACGTCCAGCCGCTGCTCCCACAGCAAAGGAGCCAGGGGGGAAAAGTCATGCTGGTCCTCACTGCCTCCGGGAACCCCTTCAAATGCCCCACACCTTTTGGACCTCTCTGCTTTCCTGTGGACTAGAACCTCAAAACCGCCATTTTTCACTCTCGGCACACTCCGGAGCAAAAAACGCAAACGTCCAGCCGCTGCTCCCACAGCAAAGGAGCCAGGGGGGAAAAGTCATGCTGGTCCTCACTGCCTCCGGGAACCCCTTCAAATGCCTCACACCTTTTGGACCTCTCTGCTTTCCTGTGGACTAGAACCTCAAAACCGCCATTTTTCACTCTCGGCACACTCCGGAGCAAAAAACGCAAACGTCCAGCCGCTGCTCCCACAGCAAAGGAGCCGGGGGGAAAAGTCATGCTGGTCCTCACTGCCTCCGGGAACCCCTTCAAATGCCCCACACCTTTTGGACCTCTCTGCTTTCCTGTGGACTAGAACCTCAAAACCGCCATTTTTCACTCTCGGCACACTCCGGAGCAAAAAACGCAAACGTCCAGCCGCTGCTCCCACAGCAAAGGAGCCAGGGGGGAAAAGTCATGCTGGTCCTCACTGCCTCTGGGAACCCCTTCAAATGCCCCACACCTTTTGGACCTCTCTGCTTTCCTGTGGACTAGAACCTCAAAAGAACTATTTTTCACTCTCGGCACACTCCGGAGCAAAAAACGCAAACGTCCAGCCGCTGCTCCCACAGCAAAGGAGCCAGGGGGGAAAAGTCATGCTGGTCCTCACTGCCTCCGGGAACCCCTTCAAATGCCCCACACCTTTTGGACCTCTCTGCTTTCCTGTGGACTAGAACCTCAAAACCGCCATTTTTCACTCTCGGCACACTCCACAGCAAAAAACGCAAACGTCCAGCCGCTGCTCCCACAGCAAAGGAGCCAGGGGGGAAAAGTCATGCTGGTCCTCACTGCCTCCGGGAACCCCTTCAAATGCCCCACACCTTTTGGACCTCTCTGCTTTCCTGTGGACTAGAACCTCAAAACCGCCATTTTTCACTCTCGGCACACTCCGGAGCAAAAAACGCAAACGTCCAGCCGCTGCTCCCACAGCAAAGGAGCCAGGGGGGAAAAGTCATGCTGGTCCTCACTGCCTCCGGGAACCCCTTCAAATGCCCCACACCTTTTGGACCTCTCTGCTTTCCTGTGGACTAGAACCTCAAAACCGCCATTTTTCACTCTCGGCACACTCCGGAGCAAAAAACGCAAACGTCCAGCCGCTGCTCCCACAGCAAAGGAGCCAGGGGGGAAAAGTCATGCTGGTCCTCACTGCCTCCGGGAACCCCTTCAAATGCCCCACACCTTTTGGACCTCTCTGCTTTCCTGTGGACTAGAACCTCAAAACCGCCATTTTTCACTCTCGGCACACTCCGGAGCAAAAAACGCAAACGTCCAGCCGCTGCTCCCACAGCAAAGGAGCCAGGGGGGAAAAGTCATGCTGGTCCTCACTGCCTCCGGGAACCCCTTCAAATGCCCCACACCTTTTGGACCTCTCTGCTTTCCTGTGGACTAGAACCTCAAAACCGCCATTTTTCACTCTCGGCACACTCCGGAGCAAAAAACGCAAACGTCCAGCCGCTGCTCCCACAGCAAAGAAGCCAGGGGGGAAAAGTCATGCTGGTCCTCACTGCCTCCGGGAACCCCTTCAAATGCCCCACACCTTTTGGACCTCTCTGCTTTCCTGTGGACTAGAACCTCAAAACCGCCATTTTTCACTCTCGGCACACTCCAGAGCAAAAAACGCAAACGTCCAGCCGCTGCTCCCACAGCAAAGGAGCCAGGGGGGAAAAGTCATGCTGGTCCTCACTGCCTCCGGGAACCCCTTCAAATGCCCCACACCTTTTGGACCTCTCTGCTTTCCTGTGGACTAGAACCTCAAAACCGCCATTTTTCACTCTCGGCACACTCCGGAGCAAAAAACGCAAACGTCCAGCCGCTGCTCCCACAGCAAAGGAGCCAGGGGGGAAAAGTCATGCTGGTCCTCACTGCCTCCGGGAACCCCTTCAAATGCCCCACACCTTTTCGACCTCTCTGCTTTCCTGTGGACTAGAACCTCAAAACCGCCATTTTTCACTCTCGGCACACTCCGGAGCAAAAAACGCAAACGTCCAGCCGCTGCTCCCACAGCAAAGGAGCCAGGGGGGAAAAGTCATGCTGGTCCTCACTGCCTCCGGGAACCCCTTCAAATGCCCCACACCTTTTGGACCTCTCTGCTTTCCTGTGGACTAGAACCTCAAAACCGCCATTTTTCACTCTCGGCACACTCCGGAGCAAAAAACGCAAACGTCCAGCCGCTGCTCCCACAGCAAAGGAGCCAGGGGGGAAAAGTCATGCTGGTCCTCACTGCCTCCGGGAACCCCTTCAAATGCCCCACACCTTTTGGACCTCTCTGCTTTCCTGTGGACTAGAACCTCAAAACCGCCATTTTTCACTCTCGGCACACTCCGGAGCAAAAAACGCAAACGTCCAGCCGCTGCTCCCACAGCAAAGGAGCCAGGGGGGAAAAGTCATGCTGGTCCTCACTGCCTCCGGGAACCCCTTCAAATGCCCCACACCTTTTGGACCTCTCTGCTTTCCTGTGGACTAGAACCTCAAAACTGCCATTTTTCACTCTCGGCACACTCCGGAGCAAAAAACGCAAACGTCCAGCCGCTGCTCCCACAGCAAAGGAGCCAGGGGGGAAAAGTCATGCTGGTCCTCACTGCCTCCGGGAACCCCTTCAAATGCCCCACACCTTTTGGACCTCTCTGCTTTCCTGTGGACTAGAACCTCAAAACCGACATTTTTCACTCTCAGCACACTCCGGAGCAAAAAACGCAAACGTCCAGCCGCTGCTCCCACAGCAAAGGAGCCAGGGGGGAAAAGTCATGCTGGTCCTCACTGCCTCCGGGAACCCCTTCAAATGCCCCACACCTTTTGGACCTCTCTGCTTTCCTGTGGACTAGAACCTCAAAACCGCCATTTTTCACTTTCGTCAGCCTCCGGAGCAAAAAACGCAAACGTCCAGCCGCTGCTCCCACAGCAAAGGAGCCAGGGGGGAAAAGTCATGCTGGTCCTCACTGCCTCTGGGAACCCCTTCAAATGCCCCACACCTTTTGGACCTCTCTGCTTTCCTGTGGACTATAACCTCAAAACCGCCATTTTCACTTTCGTCAGCCTCCGGAGCAAAAAACGCAAACGTCCAGCCGCTGCTCCCACAGCAAAGGAGCCAGGGGGGAAAAGTCATGCTGGTCCTCACTGCCTCCAGGAACCCCTTCAAATGCCCCACACCTTTTGGACCTCTCTGCTTTCCTGTGGACTAGAACCTCAAAACCGCCATTTTTCACTCTCGGCACACTCCAGAGCAAGAAACGCAAACGTCCAGCCGCTGCTCCCACAGCAAAGGAGCCAGGGGGGAAAAGTCATGCTGGTCCTCACTGCCTCCGGGAACCCCTTCAAATGCCCCACACCTTTTGGACCTCTCTGCTTTCCTGTGGACTAGAACCTCAAAACCGCCATTTTTCACTCTCGGCACACTCCGGAGCAAAAAACGCAAACGTCCAGCCGCTGCTCCCACAGCAAAGGAGCCAGGGGGGAAAAGTCATGCTGGTCCTCACTGCCTCCGGGAACCCCTTCAAATGCCCCACACCTTTTGGACCTCTCTGCTTTCCTGTGGACTAGAACCTCAAAAACGCCATTTTTCACTTTCGTCAGCCTCCGGAGCAAAAAACGCAAACGTCCAGCCGCTGCTCCCACAGCAAAGGAGCCAGGGGGGAAAAGTCATGCTGGTCCTCACTGCCTCCGGGAACCCCTTCAAATGCCCCACACCTTTTGGACCTCTCTGCTTTCCTGTGGACTAGAACCTCAAAACCGCCATTTTTCACTCTCGGCACACTCCGGAGCAAAAAACGCAAACGTCCAGCCGCTGCTCCCACAGCAAAGGAGCCAGGGGGGAAAAGTCATGCTGGTCCTCACTGCCTCCGGGAACCCCTTCAAATGCCCCACACCTTTTGGCCCTCTCTGCTTTCCTGTGGACTAGAACCTCAAAAGCACTATTTTTCACTCTCGGCACACTCCGGAGCAAAAAACGCAAACGTCCAGCCGCTGCTCCCACAGCAAAGGAGCCAGGGGGGAAAAGTCATGCTGGTCCTCACTGCCTCCGGGAACCCCTTCAAATGCCCCACACCTTTTGGACCTCTCTGCTTTCCTGTGGACTAGAACCTCAAAACCGCCATTTTTCACTCTCGGCACACTCCGGAGCAAAAAACGCAAACGTCCAGCCGCTGCTCCCACAGCAAAGGAGCCAGGGGGGAAAAGTCATGCTGGTCCTCACTGCCTCCGGGAACCCCTTCAAATGCCCCACACCTTTTGGACCTCTCTGCTTTCCTGTGGACTAGAACCTCAAAACCGCCATTTTTCACTCTCGGCACACTCCGGAGCAAAAAACGCAAACGTCCAGCCGCTGCTCCCACAGCAAAGGAGCCAGGGGGGAAAAGTCATGCTGGTCCTCACTGCCTCCGGGAACCCCTTCAAATGCCCCACACCTTTTGGACCTCTCTGCTTTCCTGTGGACTAGAACCTCAAAACTGCCATTTTTCACTTTCGTCAGCCTCCGGAGCAAAAAACGCAAACGTCCAGCCGCTGCTCCCACAGCAAAGGAGCCAGGGGGGAAAAGTCATGCTGGTCCTCACTGCCTCCGGGAACCCCTTCAAATGCCCCACACCTTTTGGACCTCTCTGCTTTCCTGTGGACTAGAACCTCAAAACCGCCATTTTTCACTCTCGGCACACTCCAGAGCAAAAAACGCAAACGTCCAGCCGCTGCTCCCACAGCAAAGGAGCCAGGGGGGAAAAGTCATGCTGGTCCTCACTGCCTCCGGGAACCCCTTCAAATGCCCCACACCTTTTGGACCTCTCTGCTTTCCTGTGGACTAGAACCTCAAAACCGCCATTTTTCACTCTCGGCACACTCCGGAGCAAAAAACGCAAACGTCCAGCCGCTGCTCCCACAGCAAAGGAGCCAGGGGGGAAAAGTCATGCTGGTCCTCACTGCCTCCGGGAACCCCTTCAAATGCCCCACACCTTTTGGACCTCTCTGCTTTCCTGTGGACTAGAACCTCAAAACCGCCATTTTTCACTCTCGGCACACTCCACAGCAAAAAACGCAAACGTCCAGCCGCTGCTCCCACAGCAAAGGAGCCAGGGGGGAAAAGTCATGCTGGTCCTCACTGCCTCCGGGAACCCCTTCAAATGCCCCACACCTTTTGGACCTCTCTGCTTTCCTGTGGACTAGAACCTCAAAACCGCCATTTTTCACTCTCGGCACACTCCGGAGCAAAAAACGCAAACGTCCAGCCGCTGCTCCCACAGCAAAGGAGCCAGGGGGGAAAAGTCATGCTGGTCCTCACTGCCTCCGGGAACCCCTTCAAATGCCCCACACCTTTTGGACCTCTCTGCTTTCCTGTGGACTAGAACCTCAAAACCGCCATTTTTCACTCTCGGCACACTCCGGAGCAAAAAACGCAAACGTCCAGCCGCTGCTCCCACAGCAAAGGAGCCAGGGGGGAAAAGTCATGCTGGTCCTCACTGCCTCCGGGAACCCCTTCAAATGCCCCACACCTTTTGGACCTCTCTGCTTTCCTGTGGACTAGAACCTCAAAACCGCCATTTTTCACTTTCGTCAGCCTCCGGAGCAAAAAACGCAAACGTCCAGCCGCTGCTCCCACAGCAAAGAAGCCAGGGGGGAAAAGTCATGCTGGTCCTCACTGCCTCCGGGAACCCCTTCAAATGCCCCACACCTTTTGGACCTCTCTGCTTTCCTGTGGACTAGAACCTCAAAACCGCCATTTTTCACTCTCAGCACACTCCGCAGAAAAAAAGGCAAACGTCCAGCCGCTGCTCCCACAGCAAAGGAGCCAGGGGGGAAAAGTCATGCTGGTCCTCACTGCCTCCGGGAACCCCTTCAAATGCCCCACACCTTTTGGACCTCTCTGCTTTCCTGTGGACTAGAACCTCAAAACCGCCATTTTTCACTCTCGGCACACTCCGGAGCAAAAAACGCAAACGTCCAGCCGCTGCTCCCACAGCAAAGGAGCCAGGGGGGAAAAGTCATGCTGGTCCTCACTGCCTCCGGGAACCCCTTCAAATGCCCCACACCTTTTGGACCTCTCTGCTTTCCTGTGGACTAGAACCTCAAAACCGCCATTTTTCACTCTCGGCACACTCCGGAGCAAAAAACGCAAACGTCCAGCCGCTGCTCCCACAGCAAAGGAGCCAGGGGGGAAAAGTCATGCTGGTCCTCACTGCCTCTGGGAACCCCTTCAAATGCCCCACACCTTTTGGACCTCTCTGCTTTCCTGTGGACTAGAACCTCAAAACCGCCATTTTTCACTCTCGGCACACTCCGGAGCAAAAAACGCAAACGTCCAGCCGCTGCTCCCACAGCAAAGGAGCCAGGGGGGAAAAGTCATGCTGGTCCTCACTGCCTCCGGGAACCCCTTCAAATGCCCCACACCTTTTGGACCTCTCTGCTTTCCTGTGGACTAGAACCTCAAAACCGCCATTTTTCACTTTCGTCAGCCTCCGGAGCAAAAAACGCAAACGTCCAGCCGCTGCTCCCACAGCAAAGGAGCCAGGGGGGAAAAGTCATGCTGGTCCTCACTGCCTCCGGGAACCCCTTCAAATGCCCCACACCTTTTGGACCTCTCTGCTTTCCTGTGGACTAGAACCTCAAAACCAGCATTTTTCACTCTCGGCACACTCCGAAACAAAAAACGCAAACGTCCAGCCGCTGCTCCCACAGCAAAGGAGCCAGGGGGGAAAAGTCATGCTGGTCCTCACTGCCTCCAGGAACCCCTTCAAATGCCCCACACCTTTTGGACCTCTCTGCTTTCCTGTGGACTAGAACCTCAAAACCGCCATTTTTCACTCTCGGCACACTCCGGAGCAAAAAACGCAAACGTCCAGCCGCTGCTCCCACAGCAAAGGAGCCAGGGGGGAAAAGTCATGCTGGTCCTCACTGCCTCCGGGAACCCCTTCAAATGCCCCACACCTTTTGGACCTCTCTGCTTTCCTGTGGACTAGAACCTCAAAACCGCCATTTTTCACTTTCGTCAGCCTCCGGAGCAAAAAACGCAAACGTCCAGCCGCTGCTCCCACAGCAAAGGAGCCAGGGGGGAAAAGTCATGCTGGTCCTCACTGCCTCCGGGAACCCCTTCAAATGCCCCACACCTTTTGGACCTCTCTGCTTTCCTGTGGACTAGAACCTCAAAACCAGCATTTTTCACTCTCGGCACACTCCGGAGCAAAAAACGCAAACGTCCAGCCGCTGCTCCCACAGCAAAGGAGCCAGGGGGGAAAAGTCATGCTGGTCCTCACTGCCTCCGGGAACCCCTTCAAATGCCCCACACCTTTTGGACCTCTCTGCTTTCCTGTGGACTAGAACCTCAAAACCGCCATTTTTCACTCTCGGCACACTCCGGAGCAAAAAACGCAAACGTCCAGCCGCTGCTCCCACAGCAAAGGAGCCAGGGGGGAAAAGTCATGCTTGTCCTCACTGCCTCCGGGAACCCCTTCAAATGCCCCACACCTTTTGGACCTCTCTGCTTTCCTGTGGACTAGAACCTCAAAACCGCCATTTTTCACTTTCGTCAGCCTCCGGAGCAAAAAAGGCAAACGTCCAGCCGCTGCTCCCACAGCAAAGGAGCCAGGGGGGAAAAGTCATGCTGGTCCTCACTGCCTCCGGGAACCCCTTCAAATGCCCCACACCTTTTGGACCTCTCTGCTTTCCTGTGGACTATAACCTCAAAAGAACTATTTTTCACTCTCGGCACACTCCGGAGCAAAAAACGCAAACGTCCAGCCGCTGCTCCCACAGCAAAGGAGCCAGGGGGGAAAAGTCATGCTGGTCCTCACTGCCTCCGGGAACCCCTTCAAATGCCCCACACCTTTTGGACCTCTCTGCTTTCCTGTGGACTAGAACCTCAAAACCTTCATTTTTCACTCTCGGCACACTCCGCAGCAAAAAACGCAAACGTCCAGCCGCTGCTCCCACAGCAAAGGAGCCAGGGGGGAAAAGTCATGCTGGTCCTCACTGCCTCCGGGAACCCCTTCAAATGCCCCACACCTTTTGGACCTCTCTGCTTTCCTGTGGACTAGAACCTCAAAACCGCCATTTTTCACTCTCGGCACACTCCGCAGCAAAAAACGCAAACGTCCAGCCGCTGCTCCCACAGCAAAGGAGCCAGGGGGGAAAAGTCATGCTGGTCCTCACTGCCTCCGGGAACCCCTTCAAATGCCCCACACCTTTTGGACCTCTCTGCTTTCCTGTGGACTAGAACCTCAAAACCGCCATTTTTCACTCTCGGAACACTCCGGAGCAAGAAACGCAAACGTCCAGCCGCTGCTCCCACAGCAAAGGAGCCAGGGGGGAAAAGTCATGCTGGTCCTCACTGCCTCCGGGAACCCCTTCAAATGCCCCACACCTTTTGGACCTCTCTGCTTTCCTGTGGACTAGAACCTCAAAACCGCCATTTTTCACTCTCGGAACACTCCGGAGCAAGAAACGCAAACGTCCAGCCGCTGCTCCCACAGCAAAGGAGCCAGGGGGGAAAAGTCATGCTGGTCCTCACTGCCTCCGGGAACCCCTTCAAATGCCCCACACCTTTTGGACCTCTCTGCTTTCCTGTGGACTAGAACCTCAAAACCGCCATTTTTCACTCTCGGCACACTCCGGAGCAAAAAACGCAAACGTCCAGCCGCTGCTCCCACAGCAAAGGAGCCAGGGGGGAAAAGTCATGCTGGTCCTCACTGCCTCCGGGAACCCCTTCAAATGCCCCACACCTTTTGGACCTCTCTGCTTTCCTGTGGACTAGAACCTCAAAACCGCCATTTTTCACTCTCGGCACACTTAGGAGCAAGAAACGCAAACGTCCAGCCGCTGCTCCCACAGCAAAGGAGCCAGGGGGGAAAAGTCATGCTGGTCCTCACTGCCTCCGGGAACCCCTTCAAATGCCCCACACCTTTTGGACCTCTCTGCTTTCCTGTGGACTAGAACCTCAAAACCGCCATTTTTCACTCTCGGCACACTCCGGAGCAAGAAACGCAAACGTCCAGCCGCTGCTCCCACAGCAAAGGAGCCAGGGGGGAAAAGTCATGCTGGTCCTCACTGCCTCCGGGAACCCCTTCAAATGCCCCACACCTTTTGGACCTCTCTGCTTTCCTGTGGACTAGAACCTCAAAACCGCCATTTTTCACTCTCGGCACACTCCGGAGCAAAAAACGCAAACGTCCAGCCGCTGCTCCCACAGCAAAGGAGCCAGGGGGGAAAAGTCATGCTGGTCCTCACTGCCTCCGGGAACCCCTTCAAATGCCCCACACCTTTTGGACCTCTCTGCTTTCCTGTGGACTAGAACCTCAAAACCGCCATTTTTCACTCTCGGCACACTCCGGAGCAAAAAACGCAAACGTCCAGCCGCTGCTCCCACAGCAAAGGAGCCAGGGGGGAAAAGTCATGCTGGTCCTCACTGCCTCCGGGAACCCCTTCAAATGCCCCACACCTTTTGGACCTCTCTGCTTTCCTGTGGACTAGAACCTCAAAACCGCCATTTTTCACTCTCGGCACACTCCGCAGCAAAAAACGCAAACGTCCAGCCGCTGCTCCCACAGCAAAGGAGCCAGGGGGGAAAAGTCATGCTGGTCCTCACTGCCTCCGGGAACCCCTTCAAATGCCCCACACCTTTTGGACCTCTCTGCTTTCCTGTGGACTAGAACCTCAAAACCGCCATTTTTCACTCTCGGCACACTCCGCAGCAAAAAACGCAAACGTCCAGCCGCTGCTCCCACAGCAAAGGAGCCAGGGGGGAAAAGTCATGCTGGTCCTCACTGCCTCCGGGAACCCCTTCAAATGCCCCACACCTTTTGGACCTCTCTGCTTTCCTGTGGACTAGAACCTCAAAACCGCCATTTTTCACTTTCGTCAGCCTCCGGAGCAAAAAACGCAAACGTCCAGCCGCTGCTCCCACAGCAAAGGAGCCAGGGGGGAAAAGTCATGCTGGTCCTCACTGCCTCCGGGAACCCCTTCAAATGCCCCACACCTTTTGGACCTCTCTGCTTTCCTGTGGACTAGAACCTCAAAACCAGCATTTTTCACTCTCGGCACACTCCGAAACAAAAAACGCAAACGTCCAGCCGCTGCTCCCACAGCAAAGGAGCCAGGGGGGAAAAGTCATGCTGGTCCTCACTGCCTCCGGGAACCCCTTCAAATGCCCCACACCTTTTGGACCTCTCTGCTTTCCTGTGGACTAGAACCTCAAAACCGCCATTTTTCACTCTCGGCACACTCCGGAGCAAAAAACGCAAACGTTTAGCCGCTGCTCCCACAGCAAAGGAGCCAGGGGGGAAAAGTCATGCTGGTCCTCACTGCCTCCGGGAACCCCTTCAAATGCCCCACACCTTTTGGACCTCTCTGCTTTCCTGTGGACTAGAACCTCAAAACCGCCATTTTTCACTCTCGGCACACTCCGGAGCAAAAAACGCAAACGTCCAGCCGCTGCTCCCACAGCAAAGGAGCCAGGGGGGAAAAGTCATGCTGGTCCTCACTGCCTCCGGGAACCCCTTCAAATGCCCCACACCTTTTGGACCTCTCTGCTTTCCTGTGGACTAGAACCTCAAAACCGACATTTTTCACTCTCGGCACACTCCGGAGCAAAAAACGCAAACGTCCAGCCGCTGCTCCCACAGCAAAGGAGCCAGGGGGGAAAAGTCATGCTGGTCCTCACTGCCTCCGGGAACCCCTTCAAATGCCCCACACCTTTTGGACCTCTCTGCTTTCCTGTGGACTAGAACCTCAAAACCGCCATTTTTCACTCTCGGCACACTCCGGAGCAAAAAACGCAAACGTCCAGCCGCTGCTCCCACAGCAAAGGAGCCAGGGGGGAAAAGTCATGCTGGTCCTCACTGCCTCCGGGAACCCCTTCAAATGCCCCACACCTTTTGGACCTCTCTGCTTTCCTGTGGACTAGAACCTCAAAACCGCCATTTTTCACTCTCGGCACACTCCGCAGCAAAAAACGCAAACGTCCAGCCGCTGCTCCCACAGCAAAGGAGCCAGGGGGGAAAAGTCATGCTGGTCCTCACTGCCTCCGGGAACCCCTTCAAATGCCCCACACCTTTTGGACCTCTCTGCTTTCCTGTGGACTAGAACCTCAAAACCGCCATTTTTCACTCTCGGCACACTCCGGAGCAAAAAACGCAAACGTCCAGCCGCTGCTCCCACAGCAAAGGAGCCAGGGGGGAAAAGTCATGCTGCTCCTCACTGCCTCCGGGAACCCCTTCAAATGCCCCACACCTTTTGGACCTCTCTGCTTTCCTGTGGACTAGAACCTCAAAACCGCCATTTTTCACTCTCGGCACACTCCGGAGCAAAAAACGCAAACGTCCAGCCGCTGCTCCCACAGCAAAGGAGCCAGGGGGGAAAAGTCATGCTGGTCCTCACTGCCTCCGGGAACCCCTTCAAATGCCCCACACCTTTTGGACCTCTCTGCTTTCCTGTGGACTAGAACCTCAAAACCGCCATTTTTCACTCTCGGCACACTCCGGAGCAAAAAACGCAAACGTCCAGCCGCTGCTCCCACAGCAAAGGAGCCAGGGGGGAAAAGTCATGCTGGTCCTCACTGCCTCCGGGAACCCCTTCAAATGCCCCACACCTTTTGGACCTCTCTGCTTTCCTGTGGACTAGAACCTCAAAACCACCATTTTTCACTCTCGGCACACTCCGGAGCAAAAAACGCAAACGTCCAGCCGCTGCTCCCACAGCAAAGGAGCCAGGGGGGAAAAGTCATGCTGGTCCTCACTGCCTCCGGGAACCCCTTCAAATGCCCCACACCTTTTGGACCTCTCTGCTTTCCTGTGGACTAGAACCTCAAAATCGCCATCTTTCACTCTCGGCACACTCCAGAGCAAAAAACGCAAACGTCCAGCCGCTGCTCCCACAGCAAAGGAGCCAGGGGGGAAAAGTCATGCTGGTCCTCACTGCCTCCGGGAACCCCTTCAAATGCCCCACACCTTTTGGACCTCTCTGCTTTCCTGTGGACTAGAACCTCAAAACCGCCATTTTTCACTTTCGTCAGCCTCCGGAGCAAAAAACGCAAACGTCCAGCCGCTGCTCCCACAGCAAAGGAGCCAGGGGGGAAAAGTCATGCTGGTCCTCACTGCCTCCGGGAACCCCTTCAAATGCCCCACACCTTTTGGACCTCTCTGCTTTCCTGTGGACTAGAACCTCAAAACCAGCATTTTTCACTCTCGGCACACTCCGAAACAAAAAACGCAAACGTCCAGCCGCTGCTCCCACAGCAAAGGAGCCAGGGGGGAAAAGTCATGCTGGTCCTCACTGCCTCCGGGAACCCCTTCAAATGCCCCACACCTTTTGGACCTCTCTGCTTTCCTGTGGACTAGAACCTCAAAACCGCCATTTTTCACTCTCGGCACACTCCGGAGCAAAAAACGCAAACGTTTAGCCGCTGCTCCCACAGCAAAGGAGCCAGGGGGGAAAAGTCATGCTGGTCCTCACTGCCTCCGGGAACCCCTTCAAATGCCCCACACCTTTTGGACCTCTCTGCTTTCCTGTGGACTATAACCTCAAAACCGCCATTTTTCACTTTCGTCAGCCTCCGGAGCAAAAAACGCAAACGTCCAGCCGCTGCTCCCACAGCAAAGGAGCCAGGGGGGAAAAGTCATGCTGGTCCTCACTGCCTCCGGGAACCCCTTCAAATGCCCCACACCTTTTGGACCTCTCTGCTTTCCTGTGGACTAGAACCTCAAAACCGCCATTTTTCACTCTCGGCACACTCCGGAGCAAAAAACGCAAACGTCCAGCCGCTGCTCCCACAGCAAAGGAGCCAGGGGGGAAAAGTCATGCTGGTCCTCACTGCCTCCGGGAACCCCTTCAAATGCCCCACACCTTTTGGACCTCTCTGCTTTCCTGTGGACTAGAACCTCAAAACCGCCATTTTTCACTCTCGGCACACTCCGGAGCAAAAAACGCAAACGTCCAGCCGCTGCTCCCACAGCAAAGGAGCCAGGGGGGAAAAGTCATGCTGCTCCTCACTGCCTCCGGGAACCCCTTCAAATGCCCCACACCTTTTGGACCTCTCTGCTTTCCTGTGGACTAGAACCTCAAAACCGCCATTTTTCACTCTCGGCACACTCCGGAGCAAAAAACGCAAACGTCCAGCCGCTGCTCCCACAGCAAAGGAGCCGGGGGGAAAAGTCATGCTGGTCCTCACTGCCTCCGGGAACCCCTTCAAATGCCCCACACCTTTTGGACCTCTCTGCTTTCCTGTGGACTAGAACCTCAAAACCGCCATTTTTCACTCTCGGCACACTCCGGAGCAAAAAACGCAAACGTCCAGCCGCTGCTCCCACAGCAAAGGAGCCAGGGGGGAAAAGTCATGCTGGTCCTCACTGCCTCCGGGAACCCCTTCAAATGCCCCACACCTTTTGGACCTCTCTGCTTTCCTGTGGACTAGAACCTCAAAACCGCCATTTTTCACTCTCGGCACACTCCGGAGCAAAAAACGCAAACGTCCAGCCGCTGCTCCCACAGCAAAGGAGCCAGGGGGGAAAAGTCATGCTGGTCCTCACTGCCTCCGGGAACCCCTTCAAATGCCCCACACCTTTTGGACCTCTCTGCTTTCCTGTGGACTAGAACCTCAAAATCGCCATCTTTCACTCTCGGCACACTCCAGAGCAAAAAACGCAAACGTCCAGCCGCTGCTCCCACAGCAAAGGAGCCAGGGGGGAAAAGTCATGCTGGTCCTCACTGCCTCCGGGAACCCCTTCAAATGCCCCACACCTTTTGGACCTCTCTGCTTTCCTGTGGACTAGAACCTCAAAACCGCCATTTTTCACTCTCGGCACACTCCGGAGCAAAAAACGCAAACGTCCAGCCGCTGCTCCCACAGCAAAGGAGCCAAGGGGGAAAAGTCATGCTGGTCCTCACTGCCTCCGGGAACCCCTTCAAATGCCCCACACCTTTTGGACCTCTCTGCTTTCCTGTGGACTAGAACCTCAAAACCGCCATTTTTCACTCTCGGCACACTCCGGAGCAAAAAACGCAAACGTCCAGCCGCTGCTCCCACAGCAAAGGAGCCAGGGGGGAAAAGTCATGCTGGTCCTCACTGCCTCCGGGAACCCCTTCAAATGCCCCACACCTTTTGGACCTCTCTGCTTTCCTGTGGACTAGAACCTCAAAACCGCCATTTTTCACTCTCGGCACACTCCACAGCAAAAAACGCAAACGTCCAGCCGCTGCTCCCACAGCAAAGGAGCCAGGGGGGAAAAGTCATGCTGGTCCTCACTGCCTCCGGGAACCCCTTCAAATGCCCCACACCTTTTGGACCTCTCTGCTTTCCTGTGGACTAGAACCTCAAAACCGCCATTTTTCACTCTCGGCACACTCCGGAGCAAAAAACGCAAACGTCCAGCCGCTGCTCCCACAGCAAAGGAGCCAGGGGGGAAAAGTCATGCTGGTCCTCACTGCCTCCGGGAACCCCTTCAAATGCCCCACACCTTTTGGACCTCTCTGCTTTCCTGTGGACTAGAACCTCAAAACTGCCATTTTTCACTCTCGGCACACTCCGGAGCAAAAAACGCAAACGTCCAGCCGCTGCTCCCACAGCAAAGGAGCCAGGGGGGAAAAGTCATGCTGGTCCTCACTGCCTCCGGGAACCCCTTCAAATGCCCCACACCTTTTGGACCTCTCTGCTTTCCTGTGGACTAGAACCTCAAAACCGCCATTTTTCACTCTCGGCACACTCCGGAGCAAAAAACGCAAACGTCCAGCCGCTGCTCCCACAGCAAAGGAGCCAGGGGGGAAAAGTCATGCTGGTCCTCACTGCCTCCGGGAACCCCTTCAAATGCCCCACACCTTTTGGACCTCTCTGCTTTCCTGTGGACTAGAACCTCAAAATCGCCATCTTTCACTCTCGGCACACTCCAGAGCAAAAAACGCAAACGTCCAGCCGCTGCTCCCACAGCAAAGGAGCCAGGGGGGAAAAGTCATGCTGGTCCTCACTGCCTCCGGGAACCCCTTCAAATGCCCCACACCTTTTGGACCTCTCTGCTTTCCTGTGGACTAGAACCTCAAAAGAACTATTTTTCACTCTCGGCACACTCCGGAGCAAAAAACGCAAACGTCCAGCCGCTGCTCCCACAGCAAAGGAGCCAGGGGGGAAAAGTCATGCTGGTCCTCACTGCCTCCGGGAACCCCTTCAAATGCCCCACACCTTTTGGACCTCTCTGCTTTCCTGTGGACTAGAACCTCAAAACCGCCATTTTTCACTCTCGGCACACTCCACAGCAAAAAACGCAAACGTCCAGCCGCTGCTCCCACAGCAAAGGAGCCAGGGGGGAAAAGTCATGCTGGTCCTCACTGCCTCCGGGAACCCCTTCAAATGCCCCACACCTTTTGGACCTCTCTGCTTTCCTGTGGACTAGAACCTCAAAACCGCCATTTTTCACTCTCGGCACACTCCGGAGCAAAAAACGCAAACGTCCAGCCGCTGCTCCCACAGCAAAGGAGCCAGGGGGGAAAAGTCATGCTGGTCCTCACTGCCTCCGGGAACCCCTTCAAATGCCCCACACCTTTTGGACCTCTCTGCTTTCCTGTGGACTAGAACCTCAAAACCGCCATTTTTCACTCTCGGCACACTCCGGAGCAAAAAACGCAAACGTCCAGCCGCTGCTCCCACAGCAAAGGAGCCAGGGGGGAAAAGTCATGCTGGTCCTCACTGCCTCCGGGAACCCCTTCAAATGCCCCACACCTTTTGGACCTCTCTGCTTTCCTGTGGACTAGAACCTCAAAACCGCCATTTTTCACTCTCGGCACACTCCGGAGCAAAAAACGCAAACGTCCAGCCGCTGCTCCCACAGCAAAGGAGCCAGGGGGGAAAAGTCATGCTGGTCCTCACTGCCTCCGGGAACCCCTTCAAATGCCCCACACCTTTTGGACCTCTCTGCTTTCCTGTGGACTAGAACCTCAAAACCGCCATTTTTCACTCTCGGCACACTCCAGAGCAAAAAACGCAAACGTCCAGCCGCTGCTCCCACAGCAAAGGAGCCAGGGGGGAAAAGTCATGCTGGTCCTCACTGCCTCCGGGAACCCCTTCAAATGCCCCACACCTTTTGGACCTCTCTGCTTTCCTGTGGACTAGAACCTCAAAACCGCCATTTTTCACTCTCGGCACACTCCGGAGCAAAAAACGCAAACGTCCAGCCGCTGCTCCCACAGCAAAGGAGCCAAGGGGGGAAAAGTCATGCTGGTCCTCACTGCCTCCGGGAACCCCTTCAAATGCCCCACACCTTTTGGACCTCTCTGCTTTCCTGTGGACTAGAACCTCAAAACCGCCATTTTTCACTCTCGGCACACTCCGGAGCAAAAAACGCAAACGTCCAGCCGCTGCTCCCACAGCAAAGGAGCCAGGGGGGAAAAGTCATGCTGGTCCTCACTGCCTCCGGGAACCCCTTCAAATGCCCCACACCTTTTGGACCTCTCTGCTTTCCTGTGGACTAGAACCTCAAAACCGCCATTTTTCACTCTCGGCACACTCCCAGCAAAAAACGCAAACGTCCAGCCGCTGCTCCCACAGCAAAGGAGCCAGGGGGGAAAAGTCATGCTGGTCCTCACTGCCTCCGGGAACCCCTTCAAATGCCCCACACCTTTTGGACCTCTCTGCTTTCCTGTGGACTAGAACCTCACAAAACCGCCATTTTTCACTCTCGGCACACTCCAGAGCAAAAAACGCAAACGTCCAGCCGCTGCTCCCACAGCAAAGGAGCCAGGGGGGAAAAGTCATGCTGGTCCTCACTGCCTCCGGGAACCCCTTCAAATGCCCCACACCTTTTGGACCTCTCTGCTTTCCTGTGGACTAGAACCTCAAAACCGCCATTTTTCACTCTCGGCACACTCCGGAGCAAAAAACGCAAACGTCCAGCCGCTGCTCCCACAGCAAAGGAGCCAGGGGGGAAAAGTCATGCTGGTCCTCACTGCCTCCGGGAACCCCTTCAAATGCCCCACACCTTTTGGACCTCTCTGCTTTCCTGTGGACTAGAACCTCAAAAACCGCCATTTTTCACTCTCGGCACACTCCGGAGCAAAAACGCAAACGTCCAGCCGCTGCTCCCACAGCAAAGGAGCCAGGGGGGAAAAGTCATGCTGGTCCTCACTGCCTCCGGGAACCCCTTCAAATGCCCCACACCTTTTGGACCTCTCTGCTTTCCTGTGGACTAGAACCTCAAAACCGCCATTTTTCACTCTCGGCACACTCCAGGAGCAAAAAACGCAAACGTCCAGCCGCTGCTCCCACAGCAAAGGAGCCAGGGGGGAAAAGTCATGCTGGTCCTCACTGCCTCCGGGAACCCCTTCAAATGCCCCACACCTTTTGGACCTCTCTGCTTTCCTGTGGACTAGAACCTCAAAACCGCCATTTTTCACTCTCGGCACACTCCCGGAGCAAAAAACGCAAACGTCCAGCCGCTGCTCCCACAGCAAAGGAGCCAAGGGGGAAAAGTCATGCTGGTCCTCACTGCCTCCGGGAACCCCTTCAAATGCCCCACACCTTTTGGACCTCTCTGCTTTCCTGTGGACTAGAACCTCAAAACCGCCATTTTTCACTCTCGGCACACTCCGGAGCAAAAAACGCAAACGTCCAGCCGCTGCTCCCACAGCAAAGGAGCCAGGGGGGAAAAGTCATGCTGGTCCTCACTGCCTCCGGGAACCCCTTCAAATGCCCCACACCTTTTGGACCTCTCTGCTTTCCTGTGGACTAGAACCTCAAAACCGCCATTTTTCACTCTCGGCACACTCCGGAGCAAAAAACGCAAACGTCCAGCCGCTGCTCCCACAGCAAAGGAGCCAGGGGGGAAAAGTCATGCTGGTCCTCACTGCCTCCGGGAACCCCTTCAAATGCCCCACACCTTTTGGACCTCTCTGCTTTCCTGTGGACTAGAACCTCAAAAGAACCTATTTTTCACTCTCGGCACACTCCGGAGCAAAAAACGCAAACGTCCAGCCGCTGCTCCCACAGCAAAGGAGCCAGGGGGGAAAAGTCATGCTGGTCCTCACTGCCTCCGGGAACCCCTTCAAATGCCCCACACCTTTTGGACCTCTCTGCTTTCCTGTGGACTAGAACCTCAAAACCGCCATTTTTCACTCTCGGCACACTCCGGAGCAAAAAACGCAAACGTCCAGCCGCTGCTCCCACAGCAAAGGAGCCAGGGGGGAAAAGTCATGCTGGTCCTCACTGCCTCCGGGAACCCCTTCAAATGCCCCACACCTTTTGGACCTCTCTGCTTTCCTGTGGACTAGAACCTCAAAACCGCCATTTTTCACTCTCGGCACACTCCGGGAGCAAAAAACGCAAACGTCCAGCCGCTGCTCCCACAGCAAAGGAGCCAGGGGGGAAAAGTCATGCTGGTCCTCACTGCCTCCGGGAACCCCTTCAAATGCCCCACACCTTTTGGACCTCTCTGCTTTCCTGTGGACTAGAACCTCAAAACCGCCATTTTTCACTCTCGGCACACTCCGGAGCAAAAAACGCAAACGTCCAGCCGCTGCTCCCACAGCAAAGGAGCCAGGGGGGAAAAGTCATGCTGGTCCTCACTGCCTCCGGGAACCCCTTCAAATGCCCCATACCTTTTGGACCTCTCTGCTTTCCTGTGGACTAGAACCTCAAAACCGACATTTTTCACTCTCGGCACACTCCGGAGCAAAAAACGCAAACGTCCAGCCGCTGCTCCCACAGCAAAGGAGCCAGGGGGAAAAGTCATGCTGGTCCTCACTGCCTCCGGGAACCCCTTCAAATGCCCCACACCTTTTGGACCTCTCTGCTTTCCTGTGGACTAGAACCTCAAAACCGCCATTTTTCACTCTCGGCACACTCCGGAGCAAAAAACGCAAACGTCCAGCCGCTGCTCCCACAGCAAAGGAGCCAGGGGGGAAAAGTCATGCTGGTCCTCACTGCCTCCGGGAACCCCTTCAAATGCCCCACACCTTTTGGACCTCTCTGCTTTCCTGTGGACTAGAACCTCAAAACCGCCATTTTTCACTCTCGGCACACTCCGGAGCAAAAAACGCAAACGTCCAGCCGCTGCTCCCACAGCAAAGGAGCCAGGGGGGAAAAGTCATGCTGGTCCTCACTGCCTCCGGGAACCCCTTCAAATGCCCCACACCTTTTGGACCTCTCTGCTTTCCTGTGGACTAGAACCTCAAAACCGCCATTTTTCACTCTCGGCACACTCCGGAGCAAAAAACGCAAACGTCCAGCCGCTGCTCCCACAGCAAAGGAGCCAGGGGGGAAAAGTCATGCTGGTCCTCACTGCCTCCGGGAACCCCTTCAAATGCCCCACACCTTTTGGACCTCTCTGCTTTCCTGTGGACTAGAACCTCAAAACCGCCATTTTTCACTCTCGGCACACTCCGGAGCAAAAAACGCAAACGTCCAGCCGCTGCTCCCACAGCAAAGGAGCCAGGGGGGAAAAGTCATGCTGGTCCTCACTGCCTCCGGGAACCCCTTCAAATGCCCCACACCTTTTGGACCTCTCTGCTTTCCTGTGGACTAGAACCTCAAAACCGCCATTTTTCACTCTCGGCACACTCCGGAGCAAAAAACGCAAACGTCCAGCCGCTGCTCCCACAGCAAAGGAGCCAGGGGGGAAAAGTCATGCTGGTCCTCACTGCCTCCGGGAACCCCTTCAAATGCCCCACACCTTTTGGACCTCTCTGCTTTCCTGTGGACTAGAACCTCAAAACCGCCATTTTTCACTCTCGGCACACTCCGGAGCAAAAAACGCAAACGTCCAGCCGCTGCTCCCACAGCAAAGGAGCCAGGGGGGAAAAGTCATGCTGGTCCTCACTGCCTCCGGGAACCCCTTCAAATGCCCCACACCTTTTGGACCTCTCTGCTTTCCTGTGGACTAGAACCTCAAAACCGCCATTTTTCACTCTCGGCACACTCCAGAGCAAAAAACGCAAACGTCCAGCCGCTGCTCCCACAGCAAAGGAGCCAGGGGGGAAAAGTCATGCTGGTCCTCACTGCCTCCGGGAACCCCTTCAAATGCCCCACACCTTTTGGACCTCTCTGCTTTCCTGTGGACTAGAACCTCAAAACCGCCATTTTTCACTCTCGGCACACTCCGGAGCAAAAAACGCAAACGTCCAGCCGCTGCTCCCACAGCAAAGGAGCCAGGGGGGAAAAGTCATGCTGGTCCTCACTGCCTCCGGGAACCCCTTCAAATGCCCCACACCTTTTGGACCTCTCTGCTTTCCTGTGGACTAGAACCTCAAAACCGCCATTTTTCACTCTCGGCACACTCCGGAGCAAAAAACGCAAACGTCCAGCCGCTGCTCCCACAGCAAAGGAGCCAGGGGGGAAAAGTCATGCTGGTCCTCACTGCCTCCGGGAACCCCTTCAAATGCCCCACACCTTTTGGACCTCTCTGCTTTCCTGTGGACTAGAACCTCAAAACCGCCATTTTTCACTCTCGGCACACTCCGGAGCAAAAAACGCAAACGTCCAGCCGCTGCTCCCACAGCAAAGGAGCCAGGGGGGAAAAGTCATGCTGGTCCTCACTGCCTCCGGGAACCCCTTCAAATGCCCCACACCTTTTGGACCTCTCTGCTTTCCTGTGGACTAGAACCTCAAAACCGCCATTTTTCACTCTCGGCACACTCCGGAGCAAAAAACGCAAACGTCCAGCCGCTGCTCCCACAGCAAAGGAGCCAGGGGGGAAAAGTCATGCTGGTCCTCACTGCCTCCGGGAACCCCTTCAAATGCCCCACACCTTTTGGACCTCTCTGCTTTCCTGTGGACTAGAACCTCAAAACCGCCATTTTTCACTCTCGGCACACTCCGGAGCAAAAAACGCAAACGTCCAGCCGCTGCTCCCACAGCAAAGGAGCCAGGGGGGAAAAGTCATGCTGGTCCTCACTGCCTCCGGGAACCCCTTCAAATGCCCCACACCTTTTGGACCTCTCTGCTTTCCTGTGGACTAGAACCTCAAAACCGCCATTTTTCACTCTCGGCACACTCCGGAGCAAAAAACGCAAACGTCCAGCCGCTGCTCCCACAGCAAAGGAGCCAGGGGGGAAAAGTCATGCTGGTCCTCACTGCCTCCGGGAACCCCTTCAAATGCCCCACACCTTTTGGACCTCTCTGCTTTCCTGTGGACTAGAACCTCAAAACCGCCATTTTTCACTCTCGGCACACTCCGGAGCAAAAAACGCAAACGTCCAGCCGCTGCTCCCACAGCAAAGGAGCCAGGGGGGAAAAGTCATGCTGGTCCTCACTGCCTCCGGGAACCCCTTCAAATGCCCCACACCTTTTGGACCTCTCTGCTTTCCTGTGGACTAGAACCTCAAAACCGCCATTTTTCACTCTCGGCACACTCCGGAGCAAAAAACGCAAACGTCCAGCCGCTGCTCCCACAGCAAAGGAGCCAGGGGGGAAAAGTCATGCTGGTCCTCACTGCCTCCGGGAACCCCTTCAAATGCCCCACACCTTTTGGACCTCTCTGCTTTCCTGTGGACTAGAACCTCAAAACCGCCATTTTTCACTCTCGGCACACTCCGGAGCAAAAAACGCAAACGTCCAGCCGCTGCTCCCACAGCAAAGGAGCCAGGGGGGAAAAGTCATGCTGGTCCTCACTGCCTCCGGGAACCCCTTCAAATGCCCCACACCTTTTGGACCTCTCTGCTTTCCTGTGGACTAGAACCTCAAAACCGCCATTTTTCACTCTCGGCACACTCCGGAGCAAAAAACGCAAACGTCCAGCCGCTGCTCCCACAGCAAAGGAGCCAGGGGGGAAAAGTCATGCTGGTCCTCACTGCCTCCGGGAACCCCTTCAAATGCCCCACACCTTTTGGACCTCTCTGCTTTCCTGTGGACTAGAACCTCAAAAACCGCCATTTTTCACTCTCGGCACACTCCGGAGCAAAAAACGCAAACGTCCAGCCGCTGCTCCCACAGCAAAGGAGCCAGGGGGGAAAAGTCATGCTGGTCCTCACTGCCTCCGGGAACCCCTTCAAATGCCCCACACCTTTTGGACCTCTCTGCTTTCCTGTGGACTAGAACCTCAAAACCGCCATTTTTCACTCTCGGCACACTCCGGAGCAAAAAACGCAAACGTCCAGCCGCTGCTCCCACAGCAAAGGAGCCAGGGGGGAAAAGTCATGCTGGTCCTCACTGCCTCCGGGAACCCCTTCAAATGCCCCACACCTTTTGGACCTCTCTGCTTTCCTGTGGACTAGAACCTCAAAACCGCCATTTTTCACTCTCGGCACACTCCGGAGCAAAAAACGCAAACGTCCAGCCGCTGCTCCCACAGCAAAGGAGCCAGGGGGGAAAAGTCATGCTGGTCCTCACTGCCTCCGGGAACCCCTTCAAATGCCCCACACCTTTTGGACCTCTCTGCTTTCCTGTGGACTAGAACCTCAAAACCGCCATTTTTCACTCTCGGCACACTCCGGAGCAAAAAACGCAAACGTCCAGCCGCTGCTCCCACAGCAAAGGAGCCAGGGGGGAAAAAGTCATGCTGGTCCTCACTGCCTCCGGGAACCCCTTCAAATGCCCCACACCTTTTGGACCTCTCTGCTTTCCTGTGGACTAGAACCTCAAAACCGCCATTTTTCACTCTCGGCACACTCCGGAGCAAAAAACGCAAACGTCCAGCCGCTGCTCCCACAGCAAAGGAGCCAGGGGGGAAAAGTCATGCTGGTCCTCACTGCCTCCGGGAACCCCTTCAAATGCCCCACACCTTTTGGACCTCTCTGCTTTCCTGTGGACTAGAAACCTCAAAACCGCCATTTTTCACTCTCGGCACACTCCGGAGCAAAAAACGCAAACGTCCAGCCGCTGCTCCCACAGCAAAGGAGCCAGGGGGAAAGTCATGCTGGTCCTCACTGCCTCCGGGAACCCCTTCAAATGCCCCACACCTTTTGGACCTCTCTGCTTTCCTGTGGACTAGAACCTCAAAACCGCCATTTTTCACTCTCGGCACACTCCGGAGCAAAAAACGCAAACGTCCAGCCGCTGCTCCCACAGCAAAGGAGCCAGGGGGAAAAGTCATGCTGGTCCTCACTGCCTCCGGGAACCCCTTCAAATGCCCCACACCTTTTGGACCTCTCTGCTTTCCTGTGGACTAGAACCTCAAAACCGCCATTTTTCACTCTCGGCACACTCCGGAGCAAAAAACGCAAACGTCCAGCCGCTGCTCCCACAGCAAAGGAGCCAGGGGGGAAAAGTCATGCTGGTCCTCACTGCCTCCGGGAACCCCTTCAAATGCCCCACACCTTTTGGACCTCTCTGCTTTCCTGTGGACTAGAACCTCAAAACCGCCATTTTTCACTCTCGGCACACTCCGGAGCAAAAAACGCAAACGTCCAGCCGCTGCTCCCACAGCAAAGGAGCCAGGGGGGAAAAGTCATGCTGGTCCTCACTGCCTCCGGGAACCCCTTCAAATGCCCCACACCTTTTGGACCTCTCTGCTTTCCTGTGGACTAGAACCTCAAAACCGCCATTTTTCACTCTCGGCACACTCCGGAGCAAAAAACGCAAACGTCCAGCCGCTGCTCCCACAGCAAAGGAGCCAGGGGGGAAAAGTCATGCTGGTCCTCACTGCCTCCGGGAACCCCTTCAAATGCCCCACACCTTTTGGACCTCTCTGCTTTCCTGTGGACTAGAACCTCAAAACCGCCATTTTTCACTCTCGGCACACTCCGGAGCAAAAAACGCAAACGTCCAGCCGCTGCTCCCACAGCAAAGGAGCCAGGGGGGAAAAGTCATGCTGGTCCTCACTGCCTCCGGGAACCCCTTCAAATGCCCCACACCTTTTGGACCTCTCTGCTTTCCTGTGGACTAGAACCTCAAAACCGCCATTTTTCACTCTCGGCACACTCCGGAGCAAAAAACGCAAACGTCCAGCCGCTGCTCCCACAGCAAAGGAGCCAGGGGGGAAAAGTCATGCTGGTCCTCACTGCCTCCGGGAACCCCTTCAAATGCCCCACACCTTTTGGACCTCTCTGCTTTCCTGTGGACTAGAACCTCAAAACCGCCATTTTTCACTCTCGGCACACTCCGGAGCAAAAAACGCAAACGTCCAGCCGCTGCTCCCACAGCAAAGGAGCCAGGGGGGAAAAGTCATGCTGGTCCTCACTGCCTCCGGGAACCCCTTCAAATGCCCCACACCTTTTGGACCTCTCTGCTTTCCTGTGGACTAGAACCTCAAAACCGCCATTTTTCACTCTCGGCACACTCCGGAGCAAAAAACGCAAACGTCCAGCCGCTGCTCCCACAGCAAAGGAGCCAGGGGGGAAAAGTCATGCTGGTCCTCACTGCCTCCGGGAACCCCTTCAAATGCCCCACACCTTTTGGACCTCTCTGCTTTCCTGTGGACTAGAACCTCAAAACCGCCATTTTTCACTCTCGGCACACTCCGGAGCAAAAAACGCAAACGTCCAGCCGCTGCTCCCACAGCAAAGGAGCCAGGGGGGAAAAGTCATGCTGGTCCTCACTGCCTCCGGGAACCCCTTCAAATGCCCCACACCTTTTGGACCTCTCTGCTTTCCTGTGGACTAGAACCTCAAAACCGCCATTTTTCACTCTCGGCACACTCCGGAGCAAAAAACGCAAACGTCCAGCCGCTGCTCCCACAGCAAAGGAGCCAGGGGGGAAAAGTCATGCTGGTCCTCACTGCCTCCGGGAACCCCTTCAAATGCCCCACACCTTTTGGACCTCTCTGCTTTCCTGTGGACTAGAACCTCAAAACCGCCATTTTTCACTCTCGGCACACTCCGGAGCAAAAAACGCAAACGTCCAGCCGCTGCTCCCACAGCAAAGGAGCCAGGGGGGAAAAGTCATGCTGGTCCTCACTGCCTCCGGGAACCCCTTCAAATGCCCCACACCTTTTGGACCTCTCTGCTTTCCTGTGGACTAGAACCTCAAAACCGCCATTTTTCACTCTCGGCACACTCCAGAGCAAAAAACGCAAACGTCCAGCCGCTGCTCCCACAGCAAAGGAGCCAGGGGGGAAAAGTCATGCTGGTCCTCACTGCCTCCGGGAACCCCTTCAAATGCCCCACACCTTTTGGACCTCTCTGCTTTCCTGTGGACTAGAACCTCAAAACCGCCATTTTTCACTCTCGGCACACTCCGGAGCAAAAAACGCAAACGTCCAGCCGCTGCTCCCACAGCAAAGGAGCCAGGGGGGAAAAGTCATGCTGGTCCTCACTGCCTCCGGGAACCCCTTCAAATGCCCCACACCTTTTGGACCTCTCTGCTTTCCTGTGGACTAGAACCTCAAAACCGCCATTTTTCACTCTCGGCACACTCCGGAGCAAAAAACGCAAACGTCCAGCCGCTGCTCCCACAGCAAAGGAGCCAGGGGGGAAAAGTCATGCTGCTCCTCACTGCCTCCGGGAACCCCTTCAAATGCCCCACACCTTTTGGACCTCTCTGCTTTCCTGTGGACTAGAACCTCAAAACCGCCATTTTTCACTCTCGGCACACTCCGGAGCAAAAAACGCAAACGTCCAGCCGCTGCTCCCACAGCAAAGGAGCCAGGGGGGAAAAGTCATGCTGGTCCTCACTGCCTCCGGGAACCCCTTCAAATGCCCCACACCTTTTGGACCTCTCTGCTTTCCTGTGGACTAGAACCTCAAAACCGCCATTTTTCACTCTCGGCACACTCCAGAGCAAAAAACGCAAACGTCCAGCCGCTGCTCCCACAGCAAAGGAGCCAGGGGGGAAAAGTCATGCTGGTCCTCACTGCCTCCGGGAACCCCTTCAAATGCCCCACACCTTTTGGACCTCTCTGCTTTCCTGTGGACTAGAACCTCAAAACCGCCATTTTTCACTCTCGGCACACTCCGGAGCAAAAAACGCAAACGTCCAGCCGCTGCTCCCACAGCAAAGGAGCCAGGGGGGAAAAGTCATGCTGGTCCTCACTGCCTCCGGGAACCCCTTCAAATGCCCCACACCTTTTGGACCTCTCTGCTTTCCTGTGGACTAGAACCTCAAAACCGCCATTTTTCACTCTCGGCACACTCCGGAGCAAAAAACGCAAACGTCCAGCCGCTGCTCCCACAGCAAAGGAGCCAGGGGGGAAAAGTCATGCTGGTCCTCACTGCCTCCGGGAACCCCTTCAAATGCCCCACACCTTTTGGACCTCTCTGCTTTCCTGTGGACTAGAACCTCAAAACCGCCATTTTTCACTCTCGGCACACTCCGGAGCAAAAACGCAAACGTCCAGCCGCTGCTCCCACAGCAAAGGAGCCAGGGGGGAAAAGTCATGCTGGTCCTCACTGCCTCCGGGAACCCCTTCAAATGCCCCACACCTTTTGGACCTCTCTGCTTTCCTGTGGACTAGAACCTCAAAACCGCCATTTTTCACTCTCGGCACACTCCGGAGCAAAAAACGCAAACGTCCAGCCGCTGCTCCCACAGCAAAGGAGCCAGGGGGGAAAAGTCATGCTGGTCCTCACTGCCTCCGGGAACCCCTTCAAATGCCCCACACCTTTTGGACCTCTCTGCTTTCCTGTGGACTAGAACCTCAAAACCGCCATTTTTCACTCTCGGCACACTCCGGAGCAAAAAACGCAAACGTCCAGCCGCTGCTCCCACAGCAAAGGAGCCAGGGGGGAAAAGTCATGCTGGTCCTCACTGCCTCCGGGAACCCCTTCAAATGCCCCACACCTTTTGGACCTCTCTGCTTTCCTGTGGACTAGAACCTCAAAACCGCCATTTTTCACTCTCGGCACACTCCGGAGCAAAAAACGCAAACGTCCAGCCGCTGCTCCCACAGCAAAGGAGCCAGGGGGGAAAAGTCATGCTGGTCCTCACTGCCTCCGGGAACCCCTTCAAATGCCCCACACCTTTTGGACCTCTCTGCTTTCCTGTGGACTAGAACCTCAAAACCGCCATTTTTCACTCTCGGCACACTCCGGAGCAAAAAACGCAAACGTCCAGCCGCTGCTCCCACAGCAAAGGAGCCAGGGGGGAAAAGTCATGCTGGTCCTCACTGCCTCCGGGAACCCCTTCAAATGCCCCACACCTTTTGGACCTCTCTGCTTTCCTGTGGACTAGAACCTCAAAACCGCCATTTTTCACTCTCGGCACACTCCGGAGCAAAAAACGCAAACGTCCAGCCGCTGCTCCCACAGCAAAGGAGCCAGGGGGGAAAAGTCATGCTGGTCCTCACTGCCTCCGGGAACCCCTTCAAATGCCCCACACCTTTTGGACCTCTCTGCTTTCCTGTGGACTAGAACCTCAAAACCGCCATTTTTCACTCTCGGCACACTCCGGAGCAAAAAACGCAAACGTCCAGCCGCTGCTCCCACAGCAAAGGAGCCAGGGGGGAAAAGTCATGCTGGTCCTCACTGCCTCCGGGAACCCCTTCAAATGCCCCACACCTTTTGGACCTCTCTGCTTTCCTGTGGACTAGAACCTCAAAACCGCCATTTTTCACTCTCGGCACACTCCGGAGCAAAAAACGCAAACGTCCAGCCGCTGCTCCCACAGCAAAGGAGCCAGGGGGGAAAAGTCATGCTGGTCCTCACTGCCTCCGGGAACCCCTTCAAATGCCCCACACCTTTTGGACCTCTCTGCTTTCCTGTGGACTAGAACCTCAAAACCGCCATTTTTCACTCTCGGCACACTCCGGAGCAAAAAACGCAAACGTCCAGCCGCTGCTCCCACAGCAAAGGAGCCAGGGGGGAAAAGTCATGCTGGTCCTCACTGCCTCCGGGAACCCCTTCAAATGCCCCACACCTTTTGGACCTCTCTGCTTTCCTGTGGACTAGAACCTCAAAACCGCCATTTTTCACTCTCGGCACACTCCGGAGCAAAAAAACGCAAACGTCCAGCCGCTGCTCCCACAGCAAAGGAGCCAGGGGGGAAAAGTCATGCTGGTCCTCACTGCCTCCGGGAACCCCTTCAAATGCCCCACACCTTTTGGACCTCTCTGCTTTCCTGTGGACTAGAACCTCAAAACCGCCATTTTTCACTCTCGGCACACTCCGGAGCAAAAAACGCAAACGTCCAGCCGCTGCTCCCACAGCAAAGGAGCCAGGGGGGAAAAGTCATGCTGGTCCTCACTGCCTCCGGGAACCCCTTCAAATGCCCCACACCTTTTGGACCTCTCTGCTTTCCTGTGGACTAGAACCTCAAAACCGCCATTTTTCACTCTCGGCACACTCCGGAGCAAAAAACGCAAACGTCCAGCCGCTGCTCCCACAGCAAAGGAGCCAGGGGGGAAAAGTCATGCTGGTCCTCACTGCCTCCGGGAACCCCTTCAAATGCCCCACACCTTTTGGACCTCTCTGCTTTCCTGTGGACTAGAACCTCAAAACCGCATTTTTCACTCTCGGCACACTCCAGGAGCAAAAAACGCAAACGTCCAGCCGCTGCTCCCACAGCAAAGGAGCCAGGGGGGAAAAGTCATGCTGGTCCTCACTGCCTCCGGGAACCCCTTCAAATGCCCCACACCTTTTGGACCTCTCTGCTTTCCTGTGGACTAGAACCTCAAAACCGCCATTTTTCACTCTCGGCACACTCCGGAGCAAAAAACGCAAACGTCCAGCCGCTGCTCCCACAGCAAAGGAGCCAGGGGGGAAAAGTCATGCTGGTCCTCACTGCCTCCGGGAACCCCTTCAAATGCCCCACACCTTTTGGACCTCTCTGCTTTCCTGTGGACTAGAACCTCAAAACCGCCATTTTTCACTCTCGGCACACTCCGGAGCAAAAAACGCAAACGTCCAGCCGCTGCTCCCACAGCAAAGGAGCCAGGGGGGAAAAGTCATGCTGGTCCTCACTGCCTCCGGGAACCCCTTCAAATGCCCCACACCTTTTGGACCTCTCTGCTTTCCTGTGGACTAGAACCTCAAAACCGCCATTTTTCACTCTCGGCACACTCCGGAGCAAAAACGCAAACGTCCAGCCGCTGCTCCCACAGCAAAGGAGCCAGGGGGGAAAAGTCATGCTGGTCCTCACTGCCTCCGGGAACCCCTTCAAATGCCCCACACCTTTTGGACCTCTCTGCTTCCTGTGGACTAGAACCTCAAAACCGCCATTTTTCACTCTCGGCACACTCCGGAGCAAAAAACGCAAACGTCCAGCCGCTGCTCCCACAGCAAAGGAGCCAGGGGGGAAAAGTCATGCTGGTCCTCACTGCCTCCGGGAACCCCTTCAAATGCCCCACACCTTTTGGACCTCTCTGCTTTCCTGTGGACTAGAACCTCAAAACCGCCATTTTTCACTCTCGGCACACTCCGGAGCAAAAAACGCAAACGTCCAGCCGCTGCTCCCACAGCAAAGGAGCCAGGGGGGAAAAGTCATGCTGGTCCTCACTGCCTCCGGGAACCCCTTCAAATGCCCCACACCTTTTGGACCTCTCTGCTTTCCTGTGGACTAGAACCTCAAAACCGCCATTTTTCACTCTCGGCACACTCCGGAGCAAAAAACGCAAACGTCCAGCCGCTGCTCCCACAGCAAAGGAGCCAGGGGGGAAAAGTCATGCTGGTCCTCACTGCCTCCGGGAACCCCTTCAAATGCCCCACACCTTTTGGACCTCTCTGCTTTCCTGTGGACTAGAACCTCAAAACCGCCATTTTTCACTCTCGGCACACTCCGGAGCAAAAAACGCAAACGTCCAGCCGCTGCTCCCACAGCAAAGGAGCCAGGGGGGAAAAGTCATGCTGGTCCTCACTGCCTCCGGGAACCCCTTCAAATGCCCCACACCTTTTGGACCTCTCTGCTTTCCTGTGGACTAGAACCTCAAAACCGCCATTTTTCACTCTCGGCACACTCCGGAGCAAAAAACGCAAACGTCCAGCCGCTGCTCCCACAGCAAAGGAGCCAGGGGGGAAAAGTCATGCTGGTCCTCACTGCCTCCGGGAACCCCTTCAAATGCCCCACACCTTTTGGACCTCTCTGCTTTCCTGTGGACTAGAACCTCAAACCGCCATTTTTCACTCTCGGCACACTCCGGAGCAAAAACGCAAACGTCCAGCCGCTGCTCCCACAGCAAAGGAGCCAGGGGGAAAAGTCATGCTGGTCCTCACTGCCTCCGGGAACCCCTTCAAATGCCCCACACCTTTTGGACCTCTCTGCTTTCCTGTGGACTAGAACCTCAAAACCGCCATTTTTCACTCTCGGCACACTCCGGAGCAAAAAACGCAAACGTCCAGCCGCTGCTCCCACAGCAAAGGAGCCAGGGGGGAAAGTCATGCTGGTCCTCACTGCCTCCGGGAACCCCTTTCAAATGCCCCACACCTTTTGGACCTCTCTGCTTTCCTGTGGACTAGAACCTCAAAACCGCCATTTTTCACTCTCGGCACACTCCGGAGCAAAAAACGCAAACGTCCAGCCGCTGCTCCCACAGCAAAGGAGCCCAGGGGGGAAAAGTCATGCTGCTCCTCACTGCCTCCGGGAACCCCTTCAAATGCCCCACACCTTTTGGACCTCTCTGCTTTCCTGTGGACTAGAACCTCAAAACCGCCATTTTTCACTCTCGGCACACTCCGGAGCAAAAAACGCAAACGTCCAGCCGCTGCTCCCACAGCAAAGGAGCCAGGGGGGAAAAGTCATGCTGGTCCTCACTGCCTCCGGGAACCCCTTCAAATGCCCCACACCTTTTGGACCTCTCTGCTTTCCTGTGGACTAGAACCTCAAAACCGCCATTTTTCACTCTCGGCACACTCCGGAGCAAAAACGCAAACGTCCAGCCGCTGCTCCCACAGCAAAGGAGCCAGGGGGGAAAAGTCATGCTGGTCCTCACTGCCTCCGGGAACCCCTTCAAATGCCCCACACCTTTTGGACCTCTCTGCTTTCCTGTGGACTAGAACCTCAAAACCGCCATTTTTCACTCTCGGCACACTCCGGAGCAAAAAACGCAAACGTCCAGCCGCTGCTCCCACAGCAAAGGAGCCAGGGGGGAAAAGTCATGCTGGTCCTCACTGCCTCCGGGAACCCCTTCAAATGCCCCACACCTTTTGCACCTCTCTGCTTTCCTGTGGACTAGAACCTCAAAACCGACATTTTTCACTCTCGGCACACTCCGGAGCAAAAAACGCAAACGTCCAGCCGCTGCTCCCACAGCAAAGGAGCCAGGGGGGAAAAGTCATGCTGGTCCTCACTGCCTCCGGGAACCCCTTCAAATGCCCCACACCTTTTGGACCTCTCTGCTTTCCTGTGGACTAGAACCTCAAAACCGCCATTTTTCACTCTCGGCACACTCCGGAGCAAAAAACGCAAACGTCCAGCCGCTGCTCCCACAGCAAAGGAGCCAGGGGGGAAAAGTCATGCTGGTCCTCACTGCCTCCGGGAACCCCTTCAAATGCCCCACACCTTTTGGACCTCTCTGCTTTCCTGTGGACTAGAACCTCAAAAGAACTATTTTTCACTCTCGGCACACTCCGGAGCAAAAAACGCAAACGTCCAGCCGCTGCTCCCACAGCAAAGGAGCCAGGGGGGAAAAGTCATGCTGGTCCTCACTGCCTCCGGGAACCCCTTCAAATGCCCCACACCTTTTGGACCTCTCTGCTTTCCTGTGGACTAGAACCTCAAAACCGCCATTTTTCACTCTCGGCACACTCCACAGCAAAAAACGCAAACGTCCAGCCGCTGCTCCCACAGCAAAGGAGCCAGGGGGGAAAAGTCATGCTGGTCCTCACTGCCTCCGGGAACCCCTTCAAATGCCCCACACCTTTTGGACCTCTCTGCTTTCCTGTGGACTAGAACCTCAAAACCGCCATTTTTCACTCTCGGCACACTCCGGAGCAAAAAACGCAAACGTCCAGCCGCTGCTCCCACAGCAAAGGAGCCAGGGGGGAAAAGTCATGCTGGTCCTCACTGCCTCCGGGAACCCCTTCAAATGCCCCACACCTTTTGGACCTCTCTGCTTTCCTGTGGACTAGAACCTCAAAACCGCCATTTTTCACTCTCGGCACACTCCGGAGCAAAAAACGCAAACGTCCAGCCGCTGCTCCCACAGCAAAGGAGCCAGGGGGGAAAAGTCATGCTGCTCCTCACTGCCTCCGGGAACCCCTTCAAATGCCCCACACCTTTTGGACCTCTCTGCTTTCCTGTGGACTAGAACCTCAAAACCGCCATTTTTCACTCTCGGCACACTCCGGAGCAAAAAACGCAAACGTCCAGCCGCTGCTCCCACAGCAAAGGAGCCAGGGGGGAAAAGTCATGCTGGTCCTCACTGCCTCCGGGAACCCCTTCAAATGCCCCATACCTTTTGGACCTCTCTGCTTTCCTGTGGACTAGAACCTCAAAACCGCCATTTTTCACTCTCGGCACACTCCAGAGCAAAAAACGCAAACGTCCAGCCGCTGCTCCCACAGCAAAGGAGCCAGGGGGGAAAAGTCATGCTGGTCCTCACTGCCTCCGGGAACCCCTTCAAATGCCCCACACCTTTTGGACCTCTCTGCTTTCCTGTGGACTAGAACCTCAAAACCGACATTTTTCACTCTCGGCACACTCCGGAGCAAAAAACGCAAACGTCCAGCCGCTGCTCCCACAGCAAAGGAGCCAGGGGGGAAAAGTCATGCTGGTCCTCACTGCCTCCGGGAACCCCTTCAAATGCCCCACACCTTTTGGACCTCTCTGCTTTCCTGTGGACTAGAACCTCAAAACCGCCATTTTTCACTCTCGGCACACTCCGGAGCAAAAAACGCAAACGTCCAGCCGCTGCTCCCACAGCAAAGGAGCCAGGGGGGAAAAGTCATGCTGGTCCTCACTGCCTCCGGGAACCCCTTCAAATGCCCCACACCTTTTGGACCTCTCTGCTTTCCTGTGGACTAGAACCTCAAAACCGCCATTTTTCACTCTCGGCACACTCCGGAGCAAAAAACGCAAACGTCCAGCCGCTGCTCCCACAGCAAAGGAGCCAGGGGGGAAAAGTCATGCTGGTCCTCACTGCCTCCGGGAACCCCTTCAAATGCCCCACACCTTTTGGACCTCTCTGCTTTCCTGTGGACTAGAACCTCAAAACCGCCATTTTTCACTCTCGGCACACTCCACAGCAAAAAACGCAAACGTCCAGCCGCTGCTCCCACAGCAAAGGAGCCAGGGGGGAAAAGTCATGCTGGTCCTCACTGCCTCCGGGAACCCCTTCAAATGCCCCACACCTTTTGGACCTCTCTGCTTTCCTGTGGACTAGAACCTCAAAACCGCCATTTTTCACTCTCGGCACACTCCGCAGCAAAAAACGCAAACGTCCAGCCGCTGCTCCCACAGCAAAGGAGCCAGGGGGGAAAAGTCATGCTGGTCCTCACTGCCTCCGGGAACCCCTTCAAATGCCCCACACCTTTTGGACCTCTCTGCTTTCCTGTGGACTAGAACCTCAAAAGAACTATTTTTCACTCTCGGCACACTCCGGAGCAAAAAACGCAAACGTCCAGCCGCTGCTCCCACAGCAAAGGAGCCAGGGGGGAAAAGTCATGCTGGTCCTCACTGCCTCCGGGAACCCCTTCAAATGCCCCACACCTTTTGGACCTCTCTGCTTTCCTGTGGACTAGAACCTCAAAACCGCCATTTTTCACTCTCGGCACACTCCGGAGCAAAAAACGCAAACGTCCAGCCGCTGCTCCCACAGCAAAGGAGCCAGGGGGGAAAAGTCATGCTGGTCCTCACTGCCTCCGGGAACCCCTTCAAATGCCCCACACCTTTTGGACCTCTCTGCTTTCCTGTGGACTAGAACCTCAAAACCGCCATTTTTCACTCTCGGCACACTCCGGAGCAAAAAACGCAAACGTCCAGCCGCTGCTCCCACAGCAAAGGAGCCAGGGGGGAAAAGTCATGCTGGTCCTCACTGCCTCCGGGAACCCCTTCAAATGCCCCACACCTTTTGGACCTCTCTGCTTTCCTGTGGACTAGAACCTCAAAACCGCCATTTTTCACTCTCGGCACACTCCACAGCAAAAAACGCAAACGTCCAGCCGCTGCTCCCACAGCAAAGGAGCCAGGGGGGAAAAGTCATGCTGGTCCTCACTGCCTCCGGGAACCCCTTCAAATGCCCCACACCTTTTGGACCTCTCTGCTTTCCTGTGGACTAGAACCTCAAAACCGCCATTTTTCACTCTCGGCACACTCCGGAGCAAAAAACGCAAACGTCCAGCCGCTGCTCCCACAGCAAAGGAGCCAGGGGGGAAAAGTCATGCTGGTCCTCACTGCCTCCGGGAACCCCTTCAAATGCCCCACACCTTTTGGACCTCTCTGCTTTCCTGTGGACTAGAACCTCAAAACCGCCATTTTTCACTCTCGGCACACTCCGGAGCAAAAAACGCAAACGTCCAGCCGCTGCTCCCACAGCAAAGGAGCCAGGGGGGAAAAGTCATGCTGGTCCTCACTGCCTCCGGGAACCCCTTCAAATGCCCCACACCTTTTGGACCTCTCTGCTTTCCTGTGGACTAGAACCTCAAAACCGCCATTTTTCACTCTCGGCACACTCCGGAGCAAAAAACGCAAACGTCCAGCCGCTGCTCCCACAGCAAAGGAGCCAGGGGGGAAAAGTCATGCTGGTCCTCACTGCCTCCGGGAACCCCTTCAAATGCCCCACACCTTTTGGACCTCTCTGCTTTCCTGTGGACTAGAACCTCAAAACCGCCATTTTTCACTCTCGGCACACTCCGGAGCAAAAAACGCAAACGTCCAGCCGCTGCTCCCACAGCAAAGGAGCCAGGGGGGAAAAGTCATGCTGGTCCTCACTGCCTCCGGGAACCCCTTCAAATGCCCCACACCTTTTGGACCTCTCTGCTTTCCTGTGGACTAGAACCTCAAAACCGCCATTTTTCACTCTCGGCACACTCCGGAGCAAAAAACGCAAACGTCCAGCCGCTGCTCCCACAGCAAAGGAGCCAGGGGGGAAAAGTCATGCTGGTCCTCACTGCCTCCGGGAACCCCTTCAAATGCCCCACACCTTTTGGACCTCTCTGCTTTCCTGTGGACTAGAACCTCAAAACCGCCATTTTTCACTCTCGGCACACTCCGGAGCAAAAAACGCAAACGTCCAGCCGCTGCTCCCACAGCAAAGGAGCCAGGGGGGAAAAGTCATGCTGGTCCTCACTGCCTCCGGGAACCCCTTCAAATGCCCCACACCTTTTGGACCTCTCTGCTTTCCTGTGGACTAGAACCTCAAAACCGCCATTTTTCACTTTCGTCAGACTCCGGAGCAAAAAACGCAAACGTCCAGCCGCTGCTCCCACAGCAAAGGAGCCAGGGGGGAAAAGTCATGCTGGTCCTCACTGCCTCCGGGAACCCCTTCAAATGCCCCACACCTTTTGGACCTCTCTGCTTTCCTGTGGACTAGAACCTCAAAACCGCCATTTTTCACTCTCGGCACACTCCGGAGCAAAAAACGCAAACGTCCAGCCGCTGCTCCCACAGCAAAGGAGCCAGGGGGGAAAAGTCATGCTGGTCCTCACTGCCTCCGGGAACCCCTTCAAATGCCCCACACCTTTTGGACCTCTCTGCTTTCCTGTGGACTAGAACCTCAAAACCGCCATTTTTCACTCTCGGCACACTCCGGAGCAAAAAACGCAAACGTCCAGCCGCTGCTCCCACAGCAAAGGAGCCAGGGGGGAAAAGTCATGCTGGTCCTCACTGCCTCCGGGAACCCCTTCAAATGCCCCACACCTTTTGGACCTCTCTGCTTTCCTGTGGACTAGAACCTCAAAACCGCCATTTTTCACTCTCGGCACACTCCGGAGCAAAAAACGCAAACGTCCAGCCGCTGCTCCCACAGCAAAGGAGCCAGGGGGGAAAAGTCATGCTGGTCCTCACTGCCTCCGGGAACCCCTTCAAATGCCCCACACCTTTTGGACCTCTCTGCTTTCCTGTGGACTAGAACCTCAAAACCGCCATTTTTCACTCTCGGCACACTCCGGAGCAAAAAACGCAAACGTCCAGCCGCTGCTCCCACAGCAAAGGAGCCAGGGGGGAAAAGTCATGCTGGTCCTCACTGCCTCCGGGAACCCCTTCAAATGCCCCACACCTTTTGGACCTCTCTGCTTTCCTGTGGACTAGAACCTCAAAACCGCCATTTTTCACTCTCGGCACACTCCGGAGCAAAAAACGCAAACGTCCAGCCGCTGCTCCCACAGCAAAGGAGCCAGGGGGGAAAAGTCATGCTGGTCCTCACTGCCTCCGGGAACCCCTTCAAATGCCCCACACCTTTTGGACCTCTCTGCTTTCCTGTGGACTAGAACCTCAAAACCGCTATTTTTCACTCTCGGCACACTCCGGAGCAAAAAACGCAAACGTCCAGCCGCTGCTCCCACAGCAAAGGAGCCAGGGGGGAAAAGTCATGCTGGTCCTCACTGCCTCCGGGAACCCCTTCAAATGCCCCACACCTTTTGGACCTCTCTGCTTTCCTGTGGACTAGAACCTCAAAACCGCCATTTTTCACTCTCGGCACACTCCGGAGCAAAAAACGCAAACGTCCAGCCGCTGCTCCCACAGCAAAGGAGCCAGGGGGGAAAAGTCATGCTGGTCCTCACTGCCTCCGGGAACCCCTTCAAATGCCCCACACCTTTTGGACCTCTCTGCTTTCCTGTGGACTAGAACCTCAAAACCGCCATTTTTCACTCTCGGCACACTCCGGAGCAAAAAACGCAAACGTCCAGCCGCTGCTCCCACAGCAAAGGAGCCAGGGAGGAAAAGTCATGCTGGTCCTCACTGCCTCCGGGAACCCCTTCAAATGCCCCACACCTTTTGGACCTCTCTGCTTTCCTGTGGACTAGAACCTCAAAACCGCCATTTTTCACTCTCGGCACACTCCGGAGCAAAAAACGCAAACGTCCAGCCGCTGCTCCCACAGCAAAGGAGCCAGGGGGGAAAAGTCATGCTGGTCCTCACTGCCTCCGGGAACCCCTTCAAATGCCCCACACCTTTTGGACCTCTCTGCTTTCCTGTGGACTAGAACCTCAAAACCGCCATTTTTCACTCTCGGCACACTCCGGAGCAAAAAACGCAAACGTCCAGCCGCTGCTCCCACAGCAAAGGAGCCAGGGGGGAAAAGTCATGCTGGTCCTCACTGCCTCCGGGAACCCCTTCAAATGCCCCACACCTTTTGGACCTCTCTGCTTTCCTGTGGACTAGAACCTCAAAACCGCCATTTTTCACTCTCGGCACACTCCGGAGCAAAAAACGCAAACGTCCAGCCGCTGCTCCCACAGCAAAGGAGCCAGGGGGGAAAAGTCATGCTGGTCCTCACTGCCTCCGGGAACCCCTTCAAATGCCCCACACCTTTTGGACCTCTCTGCTTTCCTGTGGACTAGAACCTCAAAACCGCCATTTTTCACTCTCGGCACACTCCGGAGCAAAAAACGCAAACGTCCAGCCGCTGCTCCCACAGCAAAGGAGCCAGGGGGGAAAAGTCATGCTGGTCCTCACTGCCTCCGGGAACCCCTTCAAATGCCCCACACCTTTTGGACCTCTCTGCTTTCCTGTGGACTAGAACCTCAAAACCGCCATTTTTCACTCTCGGCACACTCCGGAGCAAAAAACGCAAACGTCCAGCCGCTGCTCCCACAGCAAAGGAGCCAGGGGGGAAAAGTCATGCTGGTCCTCACTGCCTCCGGGAACCCCTTCAAATGCCCCACACCTTTTGGACCTCTCTGCTTTCCTGTGGACTAGAACCTCAAAACCGCCATTTTTCACTCTCGGCACACTCCGGAGCAAAAAAGGCAAACGTCCAGCCGCTGCTCCCACAGCAAAGGAGCCAGGGGGGAAAAGTCATGCTGGTCCTCACTGCCTCCGGGAACCCCTTCAAATGCCCCACACCTTTTGGACCTCTCTGCTTTCCTGTGGACTAGAACCTCAAAACCGCCATTTTTCACTCTCGGCACACTCCGGAGCAAAAAACGCAAACGTCCAGCCGCTGCTCCCACAGCAAAGGAGCCAGGGGGGAAAAGTCATGCTGGTCCTCACTGCCTCCGGGAACCCCTTCAAATGCCCCACACCTTTTGGACCTCTCTGCTTTCCTGTGGACTAGAACCTCAAAACCAGCATTTTTCACTCTCGGCACACTCCGGAGCAAAAAACGCAAACGTCCAGCCGCTGCTCCCACAGCAAAGGAGCCAGGGGGGAAAAGTCATGCTGGTCCTCACTGCCTCCGGGAACCCCTTCAAATGCCCCACACCTTTTGGACCTCTCTGCTTTCCTGTGGACTAGAACCTCAAAACCGCCATTTTTCACTCTCGGCACACTCCGGAGCAAAAAACGCAAACGTCCAGCCGCTGCTCCCACAGCAAAGGAGCCAGGGGGGAAAAGTCATGCTGGTCCTCACTGCCTCCGGGAACCCCTTCAAATGCCCCACACCTTTTGGACCTCTCTGCTTTCCTGTGGACTAGAACCTCAAAACCGCCATTTTTCACTCTCGGCACACTCCGGAGCAAAAAACGCAAACGTCCAGCCGCTGCTCCCACAGCAAAGGAGCCAGGGGGGAAAAGTCATGCTGGTCCTCACTGCCTCCGGGAACCCCTTCAAATGCCCCACACCTTTTGGACCTCTCTGCTTTCCTGTGGACTAGAACCTCAAAACCGCCATTTTTCACTCTCGGCACACTCCGGAGCAAAAAACGCAAACGTCCAGCCGCTGCTCCCACAGCAAAGGAGCCAGGGGGGAAAAGTCATGCTGGTCCTCACTGCCTCCGGGAACCCCTTCAAATGCCCCACACCTTTTGGACCTCTCTGCTTTCCTGTGGACTAGAACCTCAAAACCGCCATTTTTCACTCTCGGCACACTCCGGAGCAAAAAACGCAAACGTCCAGCCGCTGCTCCCACAGCAAAGGAGCCAGGGGGGAAAAGTCATGCTGGTCCTCACTGCCTCCGGGAACCCCTTCAAATGCCCCACACCTTTTAGACCTCTCTGCTTTCCTGTGGACTAGAACCTCAAAACCGCCATTTTTCACTCTCGGCACACTCCGGAGCAAAAAACGCAAACGTCCAGCCGCTGCTCCCACAGCAAAGGAGCCAGGGGGGAAAAGTCATGCTGGTCCTCACTGCCTCCGGGAACCCCTTCAAATGCCCCACACCTTTTGGACCTCTCTGCTTTCCTGTGGACTAGAACCTCAAAACCGCCATTTTTCACTCTCGGCACACTCCGGAGCAAAAAACGCAAACGTCCAGCCGCTGCTCCCACAGCAAAGGAGCCAGGGGGGAAAAGTCATGCTGGTCCTCACTGCCTCCGGGAACCCCTTCAAATGCCCCACACCTTTTGGACCTCTCTGCTTTCCTGTGGACTAGAACCTCAAAACCGCCATTTTTCACTCTCGGCACACTCCGGAGCAAAAAACGCAAACGTCCAGCCGCTGCTCCCACAGCAAAGGAGCCAGGGGGGAAAAGTCATGCTGGTCCTCACTGCCTCCGGGAACCCCTTCAAATGCCCCACACCTTTTGGACCTCTCTGCTTTCCTGTGGACTAGAACCTCAAAACCGCCATTTTTCACTCTCGGCACACTCCGGAGCAAAAAACGCAAACGTCCAGCCGCTGCTCCCACAGCAAAGGAGCCAGGGGGGAAAAGTCATGCTGGTCCTCACTGCCTCCGGGAACCCCTTCAAATGCCCCACACCTTTTGGACCTCTCTGCTTTCCTGTGGACTAGAACCTCAAAACCGCCATTTTTCACTCTCGGCACACTCCGGAGCAAAAAACGCAAACGTCCAGCCGCTGCTCCCACAGCAAAGGAGCCAGGGGGGAAAAGTCATGCTGGTCCTCACTGCCTCCGGGAACCCCTTCAAATGCCCCACACCTTTTGGACCTCTCTGCTTTCCTGTGGACTAGAACCTCAAAAGAACTATTTTTCACTCTCGGCACACTCCGGAGCAAAAAAGGCAAACGTCCAGCCGCTGCTCCCACAGCAAAGGAGCCAGGGGGGAAAAGTCATGCTGGTCCTCACTGCCTCCGGGAACCCCTTCAAATGCCCCACACCTTTTGGACCACTCTGCTTTCCTGTGGACTAGAACCTCAAAACCGCCATTTTTCACTCTCGGCACACTCCGGAGCAAAAAACGCAAACGTCCAGCCGCTGCTCCCACAGCAAAGGAGCCAGGGGGGAAAAGTCATGCTGGTCCTCACTGCCTCCGGGAACCCCTTCAAATGCCCCACACCTTTTGGACCTCTCTGCTTTCCTGTGGACTAGAACCTCAAAACCGCCATTTTTCACTTTCGTCAGACTCCGGAGCAAAAAACGCAAACGTCCAGCCGCTGCTCCCACAGCAAAGGAGCCAGGGGGGAAAAGTCATGCTGGTCCTCACTGCCTCCAGGAACCCCTTCAAATGCCCCACACCTTTTGGACCTCTCTGCTTTCCTGTGGACTAGAACCTCAAAACCGCCATTTTTCACTTTCGTCAGCCTCCGGAGCAAAAAACGCAAACGTCCAGCCGCTGCTCCCACAGCAAAGGAGCCAGGGGGGAAAAGTCATGCTGGTCCTCACTGCCTCCGGGAACCCCTTCAAATGCCCCACACCTTTTGGACCTCTCTGCTTTCCTGTGGACTAGAACCTCAAAACCGCCATTTTTCACTCTCGGCACACTCCGGAGCAAAAAACGCAAACGTCCAGCCGCTGCTCCCACAGCAAAGGAGCCAGGGGGGAAAAGTCATGCTGGTCCTCACTGCCTCCGGGAACCCCTTCAAATGCCCCACACCTTTTGGACCTCTCTGCTTTCCTGTGGACTATAACCTCAAAAGAACTATTTTTCACTCTCGGCACACTCCGGAGCAAAAAACGCAAACGTCCAGCCGCTGCTCCCACAGCAAAGGAGCCAGGGGGGAAAAGTCATGCTGGTCCTCACTGCCTCCGGGAACCCCTTCAAATGCCCCACACCTTTTGGACCTCTCTGCTTTCCTGTGGACTAGAACCTCAAAACCGCCATTTTTCACTCTCGGCACACTCCGGAGCAAAAAACGCAAACGTCCAGCCGCTGCTCCCACAGCAAAGGAGCCAGGGGGGAAAAGTCATGCTGGTCCTCACTGCCTCCGGGAACCCCTTCAAATGCCCCACACCTTTTGGACCTCTCTGCTTTCCTGTGGACTAGAACCTCAAAACCGCCATTTTTCACTCTCGGCACACTCCGGAGCAAAAAACGCAAACGTCCAGCCGCTGCTCCCACAGCAAAGGAGCCAGGGGGGAAAAGTCATGCTGGTCCTCACTGCCTCCGGGAACCCCTTCAAATGCCCCACACCTTTTGGACCTCTCTGCTTTCCTGTGGACTAGAACCTCAAAACCGCCATTTTTCACTCTCTGCACACTCCGGAGCAAAAAACACAAACGTCCAGCCGCTGCTCCCACAGCAAAGGAGCCAGGGGGGAAAAGTCATGCTGGTCCTCACTGCCTCCGGGAACCCCTTCAAATGCCCCACACCTTTTGGACCTCTCTGCTTTCCTGTGGACTAGATCCTCAAAACCGCCATTTTTCACTCTCGGCACACTCCGCAGCAAAAAACGCAAACGTCCAGCCGCTGCTCCCACAGCAAAGGAGCCAGGGGGGAAAAGTCATGCTGGTCCTCACTGCCTCCGGGAACCCCTTCAAATGCCCCACACCTTTTGGACCTCTCTGCTTTCCTGTGGACTAGAACCTCAAAACCGCCATTTTTCACTCTCGGCACACTCCGGAGCAAAAAACGCAAACGTCCAGCCGCTGCTCCCACAGCAAAGGAGCCAGGGGGGAAAAGTCATGCTGGTCCTCACTGCCTCCGGGAACCCCTTCAAATGCCCCACACCTTTTGGACCTCTCTGCTTTCCTGTGGACTAGAACCTCAAAACCGCCATTTTTCACTTTCGTCAGGCTCTGGAGCAAAAAACGCAAACGTTTAGCCGCTGCTCCCACAGCAAAGGAGCCAGGGGGGAAAAGTCATGCTGGTCCTCACTGCCTCTGGGAACCCCTTCAAATGCCCCACACCTTTTGGACCTCTCAGCTTTCCTGTGGACTCCATCCTCAAAACCACCGTTTTTCACTCTCGGCAGCCTCGGGAGCAAAAAACGCAAACGTCCAGCCGCTGCTCCCACAGCAAAGGAGCCAGGGGGGAAAAGTCATGCTGGTCCTCACTGCCTCCGGGAACCCCTTCAAATGCCCCACACCTTTTGGACCTCTCTGCTTTCCTACGGACTGTACCCTCAAAACCACCCTTTTTCATTCTCGGTAGTCTATGGACCAAAAAACGCAAACGTCCAGCCGCTGCTCCCACAGCAAAGGCCCAAGCGGGGAAAAGTCATGCTGGTCCTCACTGCCTCCGGGAACCCCTTCAAATGCCCCACACCTTTTGGACCTCTCTGCTTTCCTATGGACTTCATCCTAAAAAACATAGTTTTTAAGCCTTGGAAGACTCCGGAGCAAAAAACGCAAACGTCCAGCCGCTGCTCCCACAGCAAAGGCCACAGCGGGGAAAAGTCATGCTGGTCCTCACTGCCTCCGGGAACCCCTTCAAATGCCCCACACCTTTTGGACCTCTCTGCTTTCCTGTGGACTCCATCCTCAAAACCACCGTTTTTCATTCTCGGCAGCCTCCGGAGCAAAAAACACAAACGTCCAGCCGCTGCTCCCACAGCAAAGGAGCCAGGGGGGAAAAGTCATGCTGGTCCTCACTGCCTCCGGGAACCCCTTCAAATGCCCCACACCTTTTGGACCTCTCTGCTTTCCTGTGGACTAGAACCTCAAAACCGCCATTTTTCACTCTCGGCACACTCCGGAGCAAAAAACACAAACGTCCAGCCGCTGCTCCCACAGCAAAGGAGCCAGGGGGGAAAAGTCATGCTGGTCCTCACTGCCTCCGGGAACCCCTTCAAATGCCCCACACCTTTTGGACCTCTCTGCTTTCCTGTGGACTAGATCCTCAAAACCGCCATTTTTCACTCTCGGCACACTCCGGAGCAAAAAACACAAACGTCCAGCCGCTGCTCCCACAGCAAAGGAGCCAGGGGGGAAAAGTCATGCTGGTCCTCACTGCCTCCGGGAACCCCTTCAAATGCCCCACACCTTTTGGACCTCTCTGCTTTCCTGTGGACTAGAACCTCAAAACCGCCATTTTTCACTCTCGGCACACTCCGGAGCAAAAAACGCAAACGTCCAGCCGCTGCTCCCACAGCAAAGGAGCCAGGGGGGAAAAGTCATGCTGGTCCTCACTGCCTCCGGGAACCCCTTCAAATGCCCCACACCTTTTGGACCTCTCTGCTTTCCTGTGGACTAGAACCTCAAAACCGCCATTTTTCACTTTCGTCAGGCTCTGGAGCAAAAAACGCAAACGTTTAGCCGCTGCTCCCACAGCAAAGGAGCCAGGGGGGAAAAGTCATGCTGGTCCTCACTGCCTCTGGGAACCCCTTCAAATGCCCCACACCTTTTGGACCTCTCAGCTTTCCTGTGGACTCCATCCTCAAAACCACCGTTTTTCACTCTCGGCAGCCTCGGGAGCAAAAAACGCAAACGTCCAGCCGCTGCTCCCACAGCAAAGGAGCCAGGGGGGAAAAGTCATGCTGGTCCTCACTGCCTCCGGGAACCCCTTCAAATGCCCCACACCTTTTGGACCTCTCTGCTTTCCTACGGACTGTACCCTCAAAACCACCCTTTTTCATTCTCGGTAGTCTATGGACCAAAAAACGCAAACGTCCAGCCGCTGCTCCCACAGCAAAGGCCCAAGCGGGGAAAAGTCATGCTGGTCCTCACTGCCTCCGGGAACCCCTTCAAATGCCCCACACCTTTTGGACCTCTCTGCTTTCCTATGGACTTCATCCTAAAAAACATAGTTTTTAAGCCTTGGAAGACTCCGGAGCAAAAAACGCAAACGTCCAGCCGCTGCTCCCACAGCAAAGGCCACAGCGGGGAAAAGTCATGCTGGTCCTCACTGCCTCCGGGAACCCCTTCAAATGCCCCACACCTTTTGGACCTCTCTGCTTTCCTGTGGACTCCATCCTCAAAACCACCGTTTTTCATTCTCGGCAGCCTCCGGAGCAAAAAACACAAACGTCCAGCCGCTGCTCCCACAGCAAAGGAGCCAGGGGGGAAAAGTCATGCTGGTCCTCACTGCCTCCGGGAACCCCTTCAAATGCCCCACACCTTTTGGACCTCTCTGCTTTCCTGTGGACTAGAACCTCAAAACCGCCATTTTTCACTTTCGTCAGCCTCCGGAGCAAAAAACGCAAACGTCCAGCCGCTGCTCCCACAGCAAAGGAGCCAGGGGGGAAAAGTCATGCTGGTCCTCACTGCCTCCGGGAACCCCTTCAAATGCCCCACACCTTTGGGACCTCTCTGCTTTCCTGTGGACTCCATCCTCAAAACCACCGTTTTTCACTCTCGGCAGCCTTCGGAGCAAAAAACGCAAACGTCCAGCTGCTGCTCCCACAGCAAAGGCCCCAGCGGGGAAAAGTCATGCTGGTCCTCACTGCTTGCAGGAACCCCTTCAAATGCCCCACACCTTTTGGACCTCTCTGCTTTCCTGTGGACTCCATCCTCAAAACCACCGTTTTTCACTCTCGGAAGCCTCCGGAGCAAAAAACACAAACGTCCAGGCGCTGCTCCCACAGCAAAGGTTCTAAGGAAGTAAAGTCATGCTGGTCCTCACTGCCTCCGGGAACCCCTTCAAATGCCCCACACACTTGGGCCCTCTCTGCTTTCCTGGGGAATCCATCCTCAAAACCACCGATTTCAGTCTTGGCAGCCTCAGGAGCAAAAAACGCAAACGTCCAGCCGCTACTCCCACAGCAAACGTTCCTAGGGAAAAAAGTCATGTTGGTCCTCACTGCCTCCGGGAACCCCTTCAAATGCCCCACACACTTGGATCCTCTCTGCTTTCCTACGGACTCTAGCCTCAAAACCACGGTTTTTTACCCTCGGTATTCTCTGGAGCAAAAAACGCAAACGTCCAGCCGCTGCTCCCACAGCAAAGGTCTCAGAGGCTGGAAGGTGGAGGCCGGAGGCCGGAGGCCGGAAAGTGGAGGCCGGAGGCCGGAAAGTGGAGGCTGGAAAAGGGAGGCTGGAAAGTGGAGGCCGGAAAGTAGAGGCCGGAAAGTGGAGGCCTAAGGCCGAAAAGTGGAGGCCGAAAAAGGGAGGCCAAAGGCCAGAAAGTGGAGGCCGAAAAGTGGAGGCCGGAGGCTGTAAAGTGGAGGCCGGAGGCCGAAAAGTGGAGGCTGGAAAAGGGAGGCCGGAAAGTGGAGGCCGGAGGCCGGAAAGTAGAGGCCAGAAAGTTGAGGCCGGAGGCCAAAGAAAAAATTTTGTGATTTGCATTATTAATTGCCTCACAACCACCATTTTTCACTCTCGGCAGCCTCCAAAGGAAAAACCGCAAACGTCCAGTCACTGCTCTCACAGCAAAGGCCCCAGCGGGGAAAAGTCATGCTGGTCCTCACTGCCTCCGGGAACCCCTTCAAATGCCCCACACCTTTTGGACCTCTCTGCTTTCCTGTGGACTCCATCCTCAAAACCACCGTTTTTCACTCTCGGCAGCCTCCGGAGCAAAAAACGCAAATGTCCAGCCGCTGCTCCCACATCAAAAGCCCCAGCGGGGAAAAGTCATGCTGGTCCTCACTGCCTCCGGGAACCCCTTCAAATGCCCCACACCTTTTGGACCTCTCTGCTTTCCTGTGGACTAGAACCTCAAAACCGCCATTTTTCACTCTCGGCACACTCCGGAGCAAAAAACGCAAACGTCCAGCCGCTGCTCCCACAGCAAAGGAGCCAGGGGGGAAAAGTCATGCTGGTCCTCACTGCCTCCGGGAACCCCTTCAAATGCCCCACACCTTTTGGACCTCTCTGCTTTCCTGTGGACTAGAACCTCAAAACCGCCATTTTTCACTCTCGGCACACTCCGGAGCAAAAAACGCAAACGTCCAGCCGCTGCTCCCACAGCAAAGGAGCCAGGGGGGAAAAGTCATGCTGGTCCTCACTGCCTCCGGGAACCCCTTCAAATGCCCCACACCTTTTGGACCTCTCTGCTTTCCTGTGGACTAGAACCTCAAAACCGCCATTTTTCACTCTCGGCACACTCCGGAGCAAAAAACACAAACGTCCAGCCGCTGCTCCCACAGCAAAGGAGCCAGGGGGGAAAAGTCATGCTGGTCCTCACTGCCTCCGGGAACCCCTTCAAATGCCCCACACCTTTTAGACCTCTCTGCTTTCCTGGTGACTAGAACCTCAAAACCGCCATTTTTCACTCTCGGCACACTCCGGAGCAAAAAATGCAAACGTCCAGCCGCTGCTCCCACAGCAAAGGAGCCAGGGGGGAAAAGTCATGCTGGTCCTCACTGCCTCCGGGAACCCCTTCAAATGCCCCACACCTTTTGGACCTCTCTGCTTTCCTGTGGACTAGAACCTCAAAAGAACTATTTTTCACTCTCGGCACACTCCGCAGCAAAAAACGCAAACGTCCAGCCGCTGCTCCCACAGCAAAGGAGCCAGGGGGGAAAAGTCATGCTGGTCCTCACTGCCTCCGGGAACCCCTTCAAATGCCCCACACCTTTTGGACCTCTCTGCTTTCCTGTGGACTAGAACCTCAAAACCGCCATTTTTCACTTTCGTCAGCCTCCGGAGCAAAAAACGCAAACGTCCAGCCGCTGCTCCCACAGCAAAGGAGCCAGGGGGGAAAAGTCATGCTGGTCCTCACTGCCTCCGGGAACCCCTTCAAATGCCCCACACCTTTTGGACCTCTCTGCTTTCCTGTGGACTAGAACCTCAAAACCGTCATTTTTCACTCTCGGCACACTCCGGAGCAAAAAACGCAAACGTCCAGCCGCTGCTCCCACAGCAAAGGAGCCAGGGGGGAAAAGTCATGCTGGTCCTCACTGCCTCCGGGAACCCCTTCAAATGCCCCACACCTTTTGGACCTCTCTGCTTTCCTGTGGACTAGAACCTCAAAACCGCCATTTTTCACTCTCGGCACACTCCGGAGCAAAAAACGCAAACGTCCAGCCGCTGCTCCCACAGCAAAGGAGCCAGGGGGGAAAAGTCATGCTGGTCCTCACTGCCTCCGGGAACCCCTTCAAATGCCCCACACCTTTTGGACCTCTCTGCTTTCCTGTGGACTAGAACCTCAAAACCGCCATTTTTCACTTTCGTCAGGCTCTGGAGCAAAAAACGCAAACGTTTAGCCGCTGCTCCCACAGCAAAGGAGCCAGGGGGGAAAAGTCATGCTGGTCCTCACTGCCTCTGGGAACCCCTTCAAATGCCCCACACCTTTTGGACCTCTCTGCTTTCCTGTGGACTAGAACCTCAAAACCGCCATTTTTCACTCTCGGCACACTCCGGAGCAAAAAATGCAAACGTCCAGCCGCTGCTCCCACAGCAAAGGAGCCAGGGGGGAAAAGTCATGCTGGTCCTCACTGCCTCCAGGAACCCCTTCAAATGCCCCACACCTTTTGGACCTCTCTGCTTTCCTGTGGACTATAACCTCAAAAGAACTATTTTTCACTCTCGGCACACTTTGGAGCAAAAAACGCAAACGTTTAGCCGCTGCTCCCACAGCAAAGGAGCCAGGGGGGAAAAGTCATGCTGGTCCTCACTGCCTCTGGGAACCCCTTCAAATGCCCCACACCTTTTGGACCTCTCTGCTTTCCTGTGGACTAGAACCTCAAAACCGCCATTTTTCACTCTCGGCACACTCCGGAGCAAAAAATGCAAACGTCCAGCCGCTGCTCCCACAGCAAAGGAGCCAGGGGGGAAAAGTCATGCTGGTCCTCACTGCCTCCGGGAACCCCTTCAAATGCCCCACACCTTTTGGACCTCTCTGCTTTCCTGTGGACTAGAACCTCAAAAGAACTATTTTTCACTCTCGGCACACTCCGGAGCAAAAAACGCAAACGTCCAGCCGCTGCTCCCACAGCAAAGGAGCCAGGGGGGAAAAGTCATGCTGGTCCTCACTGCCTCCGGGAACCCCTTCAAATGCCCCACACCTTTTGGACCTCTCTGCTTTCCTGTGGACTAGAACCTCAAAACCGCCATTTTTCACTCTCGGCACACTCCGCAGCAAAAAACGCAAACGTCCAGCCGCTGCTCCCACAGCAAAGGAGCCAGGGGGGAAAAGTCATGCTGGTCCTCACTGCCTCCGGGAACCCCTTCAAATGCCCCACACCTTTTGGACCTCTCTGCTTTCCTGTGGACTAGAACCTCAAAACCGCCATTTTTCACTCTCGGCACACTCCGGAGCAAAAAACGCAAACGTCCAGCCGCTGCTCCCACAGCAAAGGAGCCAGGGGGGAAAAGTCATGCTGGTCCTCACTGCCTCCGGGAACCCCTTCAAATGCCCCACACCTTTTGGACCTCTCTGCTTTCCTGTGGACTAGAACCTCAAAACCGCCATTTTTCACTCTCGGCACACTCCGGAGCAAAAAACGCAAACGTCCAGCCGCTGCTCCCACAGCAAAGGAGCCAGGGGGGAAAAGTCATGCTGGTCCTCACTGCCTCCGGGAACCCCTTCAAATGCCCCACACCTTTTGGACCTCTCTGCTTTCCTGTGGACTAGAACCTCAAAACCGCCATTTTTCACTCTCGGCACACTCCGGAGCAAAAAACGCAAACGTCCAGCCGCTGCTCCCACAGCAAAGGAGCCAGGGGGGAAAAGTCATGCTGGTCCTCACTGCCTCCGGGAACCCCTTCAAATGCCCCACACCTTTTGGACCTCTCTGCTTTCCTGTGGACTAGAACCTCAAAACCGCCATTTTTCACTCTCGGCACACTCCGGAGCAAAAAACGCAAACGTCCAGCCGCTGCTCCCACAGCAAAGGAGCCAGGGGGGAAAAGTCATGCTGGTCCTCACTGCCTCCGGGAACCCCTTCAAATGCCCCACACCTTTTGGACCTCTCTGCTTTCCTGTGGACTAGAACCTCAAAAGAACTATTTTTCACTCTCGGCACACTCCGGAGCAAAAAAGGCAAACGTCCAGCCGCTGCTCCCACAGCAAAGGAGCCAGGGGGGAAAAGTCATGCTGGTCCTCACTGCCTCCGGGAACCCCTTCAAATGCCCCACACCTTTTGGACCACTCTGCTTTCCTGTGGACTAGAACCTCAAAACCGCCATTTTTCACTCTCGGCACACTCCGGAGCAAAAAACGCAAACGTCCAGCCGCTGCTCCCACAGCAAAGGAGCCAGGGGGGAAAAGTCATGCTGGTCCTCACTGCCTCCGGGAACCCCTTCAAATGCCCCACACCTTTTGGACCTCTCTGCTTTCCTGTGGACTAGAACCTCAAAACCGCCATTTTTCACTTTCGTCAGACTCCGGAGCAAAAAACGCAAACGTCCAGCCGCTGCTCCCACAGCAAAGGAGCCAGGGGGGAAAAGTCATGCTGGTCCTCACTGCCTCCAGGAACCCCTTCAAATGCCCCACACCTTTTGGACCTCTCTGCTTTCCTGTGGACTAGAACCTCAAAACCGCCATTTTTCACTTTCGTCAGCCTCCGGAGCAAAAAACGCAAACGTCCAGCCGCTGCTCCCACAGCAAAGGAGCCAGGGGGGAAAAGTCATGCTGGTCCTCACTGCCTCCGGGAACCCCTTCAAATGCCCCACACCTTTTGGACCTCTCTGCTTTCCTGTGGACTAGAACCTCAAAACCGCCATTTTTCACTCTCGGCACACTCCGGAGCAAAAAACGCAAACGTCCAGCCGCTGCTCCCACAGCAAAGGAGCCAGGGGGGAAAAGTCATGCTGGTCCTCACTGCCTCCGGGAACCCCTTCAAATGCCCCACACCTTTTGGACCTCTCTGCTTTCCTGTGGACTATAACCTCAAAAGAACTATTTTTCACTCTCGGCACACTCCGGAGCAAAAAACGCAAACGTCCAGCCGCTGCTCCCACAGCAAAGGAGCCAGGGGGGAAAAGTCATGCTGGTCCTCACTGCCTCCGGGAACCCCTTCAAATGCCCCACACCTTTTGGACCTCTCTGCTTTCCTGTGGACTAGAACCTCAAAACCGCCATTTTTCACTCTCGGCACACTCCGGAGCAAAAAACGCAAACGTCCAGCCGCTGCTCCCACAGCAAAGGAGCCAGGGGGGAAAAGTCATGCTGGTCCTCACTGCCTCCGGGAACCCCTTCAAATGCCCCACACCTTTTGGACCTCTCTGCTTTCCTGTGGACTAGAACCTCAAAACCGCCATTTTTCACTCTCGGCACACTCCGGAGCAAAAAACGCAAACGTCCAGCCGCTGCTCCCACAGCAAAGGAGCCAGGGGGGAAAAGTCATGCTGGTCCTCACTGCCTCCGGGAACCCCTTCAAATGCCCCACACCTTTTGGACCTCTCTGCTTTCCTGTGGACTAGAACCTCAAAACCGCCATTTTTCACTCTCTGCACACTCCGGAGCAAAAAACACAAACGTCCAGCCGCTGCTCCCACAGCAAAGGAGCCAGGGGGGAAAAGTCATGCTGGTCCTCACTGCCTCCGGGAACCCCTTCAAATGCCCCACACCTTTTGGACCTCTCTGCTTTCCTGTGGACTAGATCCTCAAAACCGCCATTTTTCACTCTCGGCACACTCCGCAGCAAAAAACGCAAACGTCCAGCCGCTGCTCCCACAGCAAAGGAGCCAGGGGGGAAAAGTCATGCTGGTCCTCACTGCCTCCGGGAACCCCTTCAAATGCCCCACACCTTTTGGACCTCTCTGCTTTCCTGTGGACTAGAACCTCAAAACCGCCATTTTTCACTCTCGGCACACTCCGGAGCAAAAAACGCAAACGTCCAGCCGCTGCTCCCACAGCAAAGGAGCCAGGGGGGAAAAGTCATGCTGGTCCTCACTGCCTCCGGGAACCCCTTCAAATGCCCCACACCTTTTGGACCTCTCTGCTTTCCTGTGGACTAGAACCTCAAAACCGCCATTTTTCACTTTCGTCAGGCTCTGGAGCAAAAAACGCAAACGTTTAGCCGCTGCTCCCACAGCAAAGGAGCCAGGGGGGAAAAGTCATGCTGGTCCTCACTGCCTCTGGGAACCCCTTCAAATGCCCCACACCTTTTGGACCTCTCAGCTTTCCTGTGGACTCCATCCTCAAAACCACCGTTTTTCACTCTCGGCAGCCTCGGGAGCAAAAAACGCAAACGTCCAGCCGCTGCTCCCACAGCAAAGGAGCCAGGGGGGAAAAGTCATGCTGGTCCTCACTGCCTCCGGGAACCCCTTCAAATGCCCCACACCTTTTGGACCTCTCTGCTTTCCTACGGACTGTACCCTCAAAACCACCCTTTTTCATTCTCGGTAGTCTATGGACCAAAAAACGCAAACGTCCAGCCGCTGCTCCCACAGCAAAGGCCCAAGCGGGGAAAAGTCATGCTGGTCCTCACTGCCTCCGGGAACCCCTTCAAATGCCCCACACCTTTTGGACCTCTCTGCTTTCCTATGGACTTCATCCTAAAAAACATAGTTTTTAAGCCTTGGAAGACTCCGGAGCAAAAAACGCAAACGTCCAGCCGCTGCTCCCACAGCAAAGGCCACAGCGGGGAAAAGTCATGCTGGTCCTCACTGCCTCCGGGAACCCCTTCAAATGCCCCACACCTTTTGGACCTCTCTGCTTTCCTGTGGACTCCATCCTCAAAACCACCGTTTTTCATTCTCGGCAGCCTCCGGAGCAAAAAACACAAACGTCCAGCCGCTGCTCCCACAGCAAAGGAGCCAGGGGGGAAAAGTCATGCTGGTCCTCACTGCCTCCGGGAACCCCTTCAAATGCCCCACACCTTTTGGACCTCTCTGCTTTCCTGTGGACTAGAACCTCAAAACCGCCATTTTTCACTCTCGGCACACTCCGGAGCAAAAAACACAAACGTCCAGCCGCTGCTCCCACAGCAAAGGAGCCAGGGGGGAAAAGTCATGCTGGTCCTCACTGCCTCCGGGAACCCCTTCAAATGCCCCACACCTTTTGGACCTCTCTGCTTTCCTGTGGACTAGATCCTCAAAACCGCCATTTTTCACTCTCGGCACACTCCGGAGCAAAAAACACAAACGTCCAGCCGCTGCTCCCACAGCAAAGGAGCCAGGGGGGAAAAGTCATGCTGGTCCTCACTGCCTCCGGGAACCCCTTCAAATGCCCCACACCTTTTGGACCTCTCTGCTTTCCTGTGGACTAGAACCTCAAAACCGCCATTTTTCACTCTCGGCACACTCCGGAGCAAAAAACGCAAACGTCCAGCCGCTGCTCCCACAGCAAAGGAGCCAGGGGGGAAAAGTCATGCTGGTCCTCACTGCCTCCGGGAACCCCTTCAAATGCCCCACACCTTTTGGACCTCTCTGCTTTCCTGTGGACTAGAACCTCAAAACCGCCATTTTTCACTTTCGTCAGGCTCTGGAGCAAAAAACGCAAACGTTTAGCCGCTGCTCCCACAGCAAAGGAGCCAGGGGGGAAAAGTCATGCTGGTCCTCACTGCCTCTGGGAACCCCTTCAAATGCCCCACACCTTTTGGACCTCTCAGCTTTCCTGTGGACTCCATCCTCAAAACCACCGTTTTTCACTCTCGGCAGCCTCGGGAGCAAAAAACGCAAACGTCCAGCCGCTGCTCCCACAGCAAAGGAGCCAGGGGGGAAAAGTCATGCTGGTCCTCACTGCCTCCGGGAACCCCTTCAAATGCCCCACACCTTTTGGACCTCTCTGCTTTCCTACGGACTGTACCCTCAAAACCACCCTTTTTCATTCTCGGTAGTCTATGGACCAAAAAACGCAAACGTCCAGCCGCTGCTCCCACAGCAAAGGCCCAAGCGGGGAAAAGTCATGCTGGTCCTCACTGCCTCCGGGAACCCCTTCAAATGCCCCACACCTTTTGGACCTCTCTGCTTTCCTATGGACTTCATCCTAAAAAACATAGTTTTTAAGCCTTGGAAGACTCCGGAGCAAAAAACGCAAACGTCCAGCCGCTGCTCCCACAGCAAAGGCCACAGCGGGGAAAAGTCATGCTGGTCCTCACTGCCTCCGGGAACCCCTTCAAATGCCCCACACCTTTTGGACCTCTCTGCTTTCCTGTGGACTCCATCCTCAAAACCACCGTTTTTCATTCTCGGCAGCCTCCGGAGCAAAAAACACAAACGTCCAGCCGCTGCTCCCACAGCAAAGGAGCCAGGGGGGAAAAGTCATGCTGGTCCTCACTGCCTCCGGGAACCCCTTCAAATGCCCCACACCTTTTGGACCTCTCTGCTTTCCTGTGGACTCCATCCTCACAACAACCATTTTTCACACTTTCGTCAACCTTTGGAGCAAAAAACGCAATCGTCCAGCCGCTGCTCCCACAGCAAAGGAGCCAGGGGGGAAAAGTCATGCTGGTCCTCACTGCCTCCGGGAACCCCTTCAAATGCCCCACACCTTTGGGACCTCTCTGCTTTCCTGTGGACTCCATCCTCAAAACCACCGTTTTTCACTCTCGGCAGCCTTCGGAGCAAAAAACGCAAACGTCCAGCTGCTGCTCCCACAGCAAAGGCCCCAGCGGGGAAAAGTCATGCTGGTCCTCACTGCTTGCAGGAACCCCTTCAAATGCCCCACACCTTTTGGACCTCTCTGCTTTCCTGTGGACTCCATCCTCAAAACCACCGTTTTTCACTCTCGGAAGCCTCCGGAGCAAAAAACACAAACGTCCAGGCGCTGCTCCCACAGCAAAGGTTCTAAGGAAGTAAAGTCATGCTGGTCCTCACTGCCTCCGGGAACCCCTTCAAATGCCCCACACACTTGGGCCCTCTCTGCTTTCCTGGGGAATCCATCCTCAAAACCACCGATTTCAGTCTTGGCAGCCTCAGGAGCAAAAAACGCAAACGTCCAGCCGCTACTCCCACAGCAAACGTTCCTAGGGAAAAAAGTCATGTTGGTCCTCACTGCCTCCGGGAACCCCTTCAAATGCCCCACACACTTGGATCCTCTCTGCTTTCCTACGGACTCTAGCCTCAAAACCACGGTTTTTTACCCTCGGTATTCTCTGGAGCAAAAAACGCAAACGTCCAGCCGCTGCTCCCACAGCAAAGGTCTCAGAGGCTGGAAGGTGGAGGCCGGAGGCCGGAGGCCGGAAAGTGGAGGCCGGAGGCCGGAAAGTGGAGGCTGGAAAAGGGAGGCTGGAAAGTGGAGGCCGGAAAGTAGAGGCCGGAAAGTGGAGGCCTAAGGCCGAAAAGTGGAGGCCGAAAAAGGGAGGCCAAAGGCCAGAAAGTGGAGGCCGAAAAGTGGAGGCCGGAGGCTGTAAAGTGGAGGCCGGAGGCCGAAAAGTGGAGGCCGGAGGCCGAAAAGTGGAGGCTGGAAAAGGGAGGCCGGAAAGTGGAGGCCGGAGGCCGGAAAGTAGAGGCCAGAAAGTTGAGGCCGGAGGCCAAAGAAAAAATTTTGTGATTTGCATTATTAATTGCCTCACAACCACCATTTTTCACTCTCGGCAGCCTCCAAAGGAAAAACCGCAAACGTCCAGTCACTGCTCTCACAGCAAAGGCCCCAGCGGGGAAAAGTCATGCTGGTCCTCACTGCCTCCGGGAACCCCTTCAAATGCCCCACACCTTTTGGACCTCTCTGCTTTCCTGTGGACTCCATCCTCAAAACCACCGTTTTTCACTCTCGGCAGCCTCCGGAGCAAAAAACGCAAATGTCCAGCCGCTGCTCCCACATCAAAAGCCCCAGCGGGGAAAAGTCATGCTGGTCCTCACTGCCTCCGGGAACCCCTTCAAATGCCCCACACCTTTTGGACCTCTCTGCTTTCCTGTGGACTAGAACCTCAAAACCGCCATTTTTCACTCTCGGCACACTCCACAGCAAAAAACGCAAACGTCCAGCCGCTGCTCCCACAGCAAAGGAGCCAGGGGGGAAAAGTCATGCTGGTCCTCACTGCCTCCGGGAACCCCTTCAAATGCCCCACACCTTTTGGACCTCTCTGCTTTCCTGTGGACTAGAACCTCAAAACCGCCATTTTTCACTCTCGGCACACTCCGGAGCAAAAAACGCAAACGTCCAGCCGCTGCTCCCACAGCAAAGGAGCCAGGGGGGAAAAGTCATGCTGGTCCTCACTGCCTCCGGGAACCCCTTCAAATGCCCCACACCTTTTGGACCTCTCTGCTTTCCTGTGGACTAGAACCTCAAAACCGCCATTTTTCACTCTCGGCACACTCCGGAGCAAAAAACACAAACGTCCAGCCGCTGCTCCCACAGCAAAGGAGCCAGGGGGGAAAAGTCATGCTGGTCCTCACTGCCTCCGGGAACCCCTTCAAATGCCCCACACCTTTTAGACCTCTCTGCTTTCCTGGTGACTAGAACCTCAAAACCGCCATTTTTCACTCTCGGCACACTCCGGAGCAAAAAATGCAAACGTCCAGCCGCTGCTCCCACAGCAAAGGAGCCAGGGGGGAAAAGTCATGCTGGTCCTCACTGCCTCCGGGAACCCCTTCAAATGCCCCACACCTTTTGGACCTCTCTGCTTTCCTGTGGACTAGAACCTCAAAAGAACTATTTTTCACTCTCGGCACACTCCGCAGCAAAAAACGCAAACGTCCAGCCGCTGCTCCCACAGCAAAGGAGCCAGGGGGGAAAAGTCATGCTGGTCCTCACTGCCTCCGGGAACCCCTTCAAATGCCCCACACCTTTTGGACCTCTCTGCTTTCCTGTGGACTAGAACCTCAAAACCGCCATTTTTCACTTTCGTCAGCCTCCGGAGCAAAAAACGCAAACGTCCAGCCGCTGCTCCCACAGCAAAGGAGCCAGGGGGGAAAAGTCATGCTGGTCCTCACTGCCTCCGGGAACCCCTTCAAATGCCCCACACCTTTTGGACCTCTCTGCTTTCCTGTGGACTAGAACCTCAAAACCGTCATTTTTCACTCTCGGCACACTCCGGAGCAAAAAACGCAAACGTCCAGCCGCTGCTCCCACAGCAAAGGAGCCAGGGGGGAAAAGTCATGCTGGTCCTCACTGCCTCCGGGAACCCCTTCAAATGCCCCACACCTTTTGGACCTCTCTGCTTTCCTGTGGACTAGAACCTCAAAACCGCCATTTTTCACTCTCGGCACACTCCGGAGCAAAAAACGCAAACGTCCAGCCGCTGCTCCCACAGCAAAGGAGCCAGGGGGGAAAAGTCATGCTGGTCCTCACTGCCTCCGGGAACCCCTTCAAATGCCCCACACCTTTTGGACCTCTCTGCTTTCCTGTGGACTAGAACCTCAAAACCGCCATTTTTCACTTTCGTCAGGCTCTGGAGCAAAAAACGCAAACGTTTAGCCGCTGCTCCCACAGCAAAGGAGCCAGGGGGGAAAAGTCATGCTGGTCCTCACTGCCTCTGGGAACCCCTTCAAATGCCCCACACCTTTTGGACCTCTCTGCTTTCCTGTGGACTAGAACCTCAAAACCGCCATTTTTCACTCTCGGCACACTCCGGAGCAAAAAATGCAAACGTCCAGCCGCTGCTCCCACAGCAAAGGAGCCAGGGGGGAAAAGTCATGCTGGTCCTCACTGCCTCCAGGAACCCCTTCAAATGCCCCACACCTTTTGGACCTCTCTGCTTTCCTGTGGACTATAACCTCAAAAGAACTATTTTTCACTCTCGGCACACTTTGGAGCAAAAAACGCAAACGTTTAGCCGCTGCTCCCACAGCAAAGGAGCCAGGGGGGAAAAGTCATGCTGGTCCTCACTGCCTCTGGGAACCCCTTCAAATGCCCCACACCTTTTGGACCTCTCTGCTTTCCTGTGGACTAGAACCTCAAAACCGCCATTTTTCACTCTCGGCACACTCCGGAGCAAAAAATGCAAACGTCCAGCCGCTGCTCCCACAGCAAAGGAGCCAGGGGGGAAAAGTCATGCTGGTCCTCACTGCCTCCGGGAACCCCTTCAAATGCCCCACACCTTTTGGACCTCTCTGCTTTCCTGTGGACTAGAACCTCAAAAGAACTATTTTTCACTCTCGGCACACTCCGGAGCAAAAAACGCAAACGTCCAGCCGCTGCTCCCACAGCAAAGGAGCCAGGGGGGAAAAGTCATGCTGGTCCTCACTGCCTCCGGGAACCCCTTCAAATGCCCCACACCTTTTGGACCTCTCTGCTTTCCTGTGGACTAGAACCTCAAAACCGCCATTTTTCACTTTCGTCAGCCTCCGGAGCAAAAAACGCAAACGTCCAGCCGCTGCTCCCACAGCAAAGGAGCCAGGGGGGAAAAGTCATGCTGGTCCTCACTGCCTCCGGGAACCCCTTCAAATGCCCCACACCTTTTGGACCTCTCTGCTTTCCTGTGGACTAGAACCTCAAAACCGCCATTTTTCACTCTCGGCACACTCCGGAGCAAAAAACGCAAACGTCCAGCCGCTGCTCCCACAGCAAAGGAGCCAGGGGGGAAAAGTCATGCTGGTCCTCACTGCCTCCGGGAACCCCTTCAAATGCCCCACACCTTTTGGACCTCTCTGCTTTCCTGTGGACTAGATCCTCAAAACCGCCATTTTTCACTCTCGGCACACTCCGGAGCAAAAAACACAAACGTCCAGCCGCTGCTCCCACAGCAAAGGAGCCAGGGGGGAAAAGTAATGCTGGTCCTCACTGCCTCCGGGAACCCCTTCAAATGCCCCACACCTTTTGGACCTCTCTGCTTTCCTGTGGACTAGAACCTCAAAACCGCCATTTTTCACTCTCGGCACACTCCGGAGCAAAAAACGCAAACGTCCAGCCGCTGCTCCCACAGCAAAGGAGCCAGGGGGGAAAAGTCATGCTGGTCCTCACTGCCTCCGGGAACCCCTTCAAATGCCCCACACCTTTTGGACCTCTCTGCTTTCCTGTGGACTAGAACCTCAAAACCGCCATTTTTTAACTTTCGTCAGGCTCTGGAGCAAAAAACGCAAACGTCCAGCCGCTGCTCCCACAGCAAAGGAGCCAGGGGGGAAAAGTCATGCTGGTCCTCACTGCCTCTGGGAACCCCTTCAAATGCCCCACACCTTTTGGACCTCTCTGCTTTCCTGTGGACTATAACCTCAAAACCGCCATTTTTCACTCTCGGCACACTCCGGAGCAAAAAATGCAAACGTCCAGCCGCTGCTCCCACAGCAAAGGAGCCAGGGGGGAAAAGTCATGCTGGTCCTCACTGCCTCCGGGAACCCCTTCAAATGCCCCACACCTTTTGGACCTCTCTGCTTTCCTGTGGACTCTAACCTCAAAAGAACTATTTTTCACTCTCGGCACACTCCGGAGCAAAAAACGCAAACGTCCAGCCGCTGCTCCCACAGCAAAGGAGCCAGGGGGGAAAAGTCATGCTGGTCCTCACTGCCTCCGGGAACCCCTTCAAATGCCCCACACCTTTTGGACCTCTCTGCTTTCCTGTGGACTAGAACCTCAAAAGAACTATTTTTCACTCTCGGCACACTCCGGAGCAAAAAACGCAAACGTCCAGCCGCTGCTCCCACAGCAAAGGAGCCAGGGGGGAAAAGTCATGCTGGTCCTCACTGCCCCCGGGAACCCCTTCAAATGCCCCACACCTTTTGGACCTCTCTGCTTTCCTGTGGACTAGAACCTCAAAACCGCCATTTTTCACTCTCGGCACACTCCGCAGCAAAAAACGCAAACGTCCAGCCGCTGCTCCCACAGCAAAGGAGCCAGGGGGGAAAAGTCATGCTGGTCCTCACTGCCTCCGGGAACCCCTTCAAATGCCCCACACCTTTTGGACCTCTCTGCTTTCCTGTGGACTAGAACCTCAAAACCGCCATTTTTCACTTTCGTCAGCCTCCGGAGCAAAAAACGCAAACGTCCAGCCGCTGCTCCCACAGCAAAGGAGCCAGGGGGGAAAAGTCATGCTGGTCCTCACTGCCTCCGGGAACCCCTTCAAATGCCCCACACCTTTTGGACCTCTCTGCTTTCCTGTGGACTAGAACCTCAAAACCGCCATTTTTCACTCTCGGCACACTCCGGAGCAAAAAACGCAAACGTCCAGCCGCTGCTCCCACAGCAAAGGAGCCAGGGGGGAAAAGTCATGCTGGTCCTCACTGCCTCCGGGAACCCCTTCAAATGCCCCACACCTTTTGGACCTCTCTGCTTTCCTGTGGACTAGAACCTCAAAACCGCCATTTTTCACTTTCGTCAGGCTCTGGAGCAAAAAACGCAAACGTTTAGCCGCTGCTCCCACAGCAAAGGAGCCAGGGGGGAAAAGTCATGCTGGTCCTCACTGCCTCTGGGAACCCCTTCAAATGCCCCACACCTTTTGGACCTCTCTGCTTTCCTGTGGACTAGAACCTCAAAACCGCCATTTTTCACTCTCGGCACACTCCGGAGCAAAAAATGCAAACGTCCAGCCGCTGCTCCCACAGCAAAGGAGCCAGGGGGGAAAAGTCATGCTGGTCCTCACTGCCTCCAGGAACCCCTTCAAATGCCCCACACCTTTTGGACCTCTCTGCTTTCCTGTGGACTAGAACCTCAAAAGAACTATTTTTCACTCTCGGCACACTTTGGAGCAAAAAACGCAAACGTTTAGCCGCTGCTCCCACAGCAAAGGAGCCAGGGGGGAAAAGTCATGCTGGTCCTCACTGCCTCTGGGAACCCCTTCAAATGCCCCACACCTTTTGGACCTCTCTGCTTTCCTGTGGACTAGAACCTCAAAACCGCCATTTTTCACTCTCGGCACACTCCGGAGCAAAAAATGCAAACGTCCAGCCGCTGCTCCCACAGCAAAGGAGCCAGGGGGGAAAAGTCATGCTGGTCCTCACTGCCTCCGGGAACCCCTTCAAATGCCCCACACCTTTTGGACCTCTCTGCTTTCCTGTGGACTAGAACCTCAAAAGAACTATTTTTCACTCTCGGCACACTCCGGAGCAAAAAACGCAAACGTCCAGCCGCTGCTCCCACAGCAAAGGAGCCAGGGGGGAAAAGTCATGCTGGTCCTCACTGCCTCCGGGAACCCCTTCAAATGCCCCACACCTTTTGGACCTCTCTGCTTTCCTGTGGACTAGAACCTCAAAACCGCCATTTTTCACTTTCGTCAGCCTCCGGAGCAAAAAACGCAAACGTCCAGCCGCTGCTCCCACAGCAAAGGAGCCAGGGGGGAAAAGTCATGCTGGTCCTCACTGCCTCCGGGAACCCCTTCAAATGCCCCACACCTTTTGGACCTCTCTGCTTTCCTGTGGACTAGAACCTCAAAACCGCCATTTTTCACTTTCGTCAGGCTCTGGAGCAAAAAACGCAAACGTTTAGCCGCTGCTCCCACAGCAAAGGAGCCAGGGGGGAAAAGTCATGCTGGTCCTCACTGCCTCTGGGAACCCCTTCAAATGCCCCACACCTTTTGGACCTCTCTGCTTTCCTGTGGACTAGAACCTCAAAACCGCCATTTTTCACTCTCGGCACACTCCGGAGCAAAAAATGCAAACGTCCAGCCGCTGCTCCCACAGCAAAGGAGCCAGGGGGGAAAAGTCATGCTGGTCCTCACTGCCTCCAGGAACCCCTTCAAATGCCCCACACCTTTTGGACCTCTCTGCTTTCCTGTGGACTATAACCTCAAAAGAACTATTTTTCACTCTCGGCACACTTTGGAGCAAAAAACGCAAACGTCCAGCCGCTGCTCCCACAGCAAAGGAGCCAGGGGGGAAAAGTCATGCTGGTCCTCACTGCCTCTGGGAACCCCTTCAAATGCCCCACACCTTTTGGACCTCTCTGCTTTCCTGTGGACTAGAACCTCAAAACCGCCATTTTTCACTCTCGGCACACTCCGGAGCAAAAAATGCAAACGTCCAGCCGCTGCTCCCACAGCAAAGGAGCCAGGGGGGAAAAGTCATGCTGGTCCTCACTGCCTCCGGGAACCCCTTCAAATGCCCCACACCTTTTGGACCTCTCTGCTTTCCTGTGGACAAGAACCTCAAAAGAACTATTTTTCACTCTCGGCACACTCCGGAGCAAAAAACGCAAACGTCCAGCCGCTGCTCCCACAGCAAAGGAGCCAGGGGGGAAAAGTCATGCTGGTCCTCACTGCCTCCGGGAACCCCTTCAAATGCCCCACACCTTTTGGACCTCTCTGCTTTCCTGTGGACTAGAACCTCAAAACCGCCATTTTTCACTTTCGTCAGCCTCCGGAGCAAAAAACGCAAACGTCCAGCCGCTGCTCCCACAGCAAAGGAGCCAGGGGGGAAAAGTCATGCTGGTCCTCACTGCCTCCGGGAACCCCTTCAAATGCCCCACACCTTTTGGACCTCTCTGCTTTCCTGTGGACTAGAACCTCAAAACCGCCATTTTTCACTCTCGGCACACTCCGGAGCAAAAAACGCAAACGTCCAGCCGCTGCTCCCACAGCAAAGGAGCCAGGGGGGAAAAGTCATGCTGGTCCTCACTGCCTCCGGGAACCCCTTCAAATGCCCCACACCTTTTGGACCTCTCTGCTTTCCTGTGGACTAGATCCTCAAAACCGCCATTTTTCACTCTCGGCACACTCCGGAGCAAAAAACGCAAACGTCCAGCCGCTGCTCCCACAGCAAAGGAGCCAGGGGGGAAAAGTAATGCTGGTCCTCACTGCCTCCGGGAACCCCTTCAAATGCCCCACACCTTTTGGACCTCTCTGCTTTCCTGTGGACTAGAACCTCAAAACCGCCATTTTTCACTCTCGGCACACTCCGGAGCAAAAAACGCAAACGTCCAGCCGCTGCTCCCACAGCAAAGGAGCCAGGGGGGAAAAGTCATGCTGGTCCTCACTGCCTCCGGGAACCCCTTCAAATGCCCCACACCTTTTGGACCTCTCTGCTTTCCTGTGGACTAGAACCTCAAAACCGCCATTTTTCACTCTCGGCACACTCTGGAGCAAAAAACGCAAACGTCCAGCCGCTGCTCCCACAGCAAAGGAGCCAGGGGGGAAAAGTCATGCTGGTCCTCACTGCCTCCAGGAACCCCTTCAAATGCCCCACACCTTTTGGACCTCTCTGCTTTCCTGTGGACTATAACCTCAAAAGAACTATTTTTCACTCTCGGCACACTTTGGAGCAAAAAACGCAAACGTTTAGCCGCTGCTCCCACAGCAAAGGAGCCAGGGGGGAAAAGTCATGCTGGTCCTCACTGCCTCTGGGAACCCCTTCAAATGCCCCACACCTTTTGGACCTCTCTGCTTTCCTGTGGACTAGTACCTCAAAACCGCCATTTTTCACTCTCGGCACACTCCGGAGCAAAAAATGCAAACGTCCAGCCGCTGCTCCCACAGCAAAGGAGCCAGGGGGGAAAAGTCATGCTGGTCCTCACTGCCTCCGGGAACCCCTTCAAATGCCCCACACCTTTTGGACCTCTCTGCTTTCCTGTGGACAAGAACCTCAAAAGAACTATTTTTCACTCTCGGCACACTCCGGAGCAAAAAACGCAAACGTCCAGCCGCTGCTCCCACAGCAAAGGAGCCAGGGGGGAAAAGTCATGCTGGTCCTCACTGCCTCCGGGAACCCCTTCAAATGCCCCACACCTTTTGGACCTCTCTGCTTTCCTGTGGACTAGAACCTCAAAACCGCCATTTTTCACTTTCGTCAGCCTCCGGAGCAAAAAACGCAAACGTCCAGCCGCTGCTCCCACAGCAAAGGAGCCAGGGGGGAAAAGTCATGCTGGTCCTCACTGCCTCCGGGAACCCCTTCAAATGCCCCACACCTTTTGGACCTCTCTGCTTTCCTGTGGACTAGAACCTCAAAACCGCCATTTTTCACTCTCGGCACACTCCGGAGCAAAAAACGCAAACGTCCAGCCGCTGCTCCCACAGCAAAGGAGCCAGGGGGGAAAAGTCATGCTGGTCCTCACTGCCTCCGGGAACCCCTTCAAATGCCCCACACCTTTTGGACCTCTCTGCTTTCCTGTGGACTAGAACCTCAAAACCGCCATTTTTCACTTTCGTCAGGCTCTGGAGCAAAAAACGCAAACGTCCAGCCGCTGCTCCCACAGCAAAGGAGCCAGGGGGGAAAAGTCATGCTGGTCCTCACTGCCTCTGGGAACCCCTTCAAATGCCCCACACCTTTTGGACCTCTCTGCTTTCCTGTGGACTAGAACCTCAAAACCGCCATTTTTCACTCTCGGCACACTCCGGAGCAAAAAATGCAAACGTCCAGCCGCTGCTCCCACAGCAAAGGAGCCAGGGGGGAAAAGTCATGCTGGTCCTCACTGCCTCCGGGAACCCCTTCAAATGCCCCACACCTTTTGGACCTCTCTGCTTTCCTGTGGACTATAACCTCAAAAGAACTATTTTTCACTCTCGGCACACTCCGGAGCAAAAAACGCAAACGTCCAGCCGCTGCTCCCACAGCAAAGGAGCCAGGGGGGAAAAGTCATGCTGGTCCTCACTGCCTCCGGGAACCCCTTCAAATGCCCCACACCTTTTGGACCTCTCTGCTTTCCTGTGGACTAGAACCTCAAAAGAACTATTTTTCACTCTCGGCACACTCCGGAGCAAAAAACGCAAACGTCCAGCCGCTGCTCCCACAGCAAAGGAGCCAGGGGGGAAAAGTCATGCTGGTCCTCACTGCCCCCGGGAACCCCTTCAAATGCCCCACACCTTTTGGACCTCTCTGCTTTCCTGTGGACTAGAACCTCAAAACCGCCATTTTTCACTCTCGGCACACTCCGGAGCAAAAAACGCAAACGTCCAGCCGCTGCTCCCACAGCAAAGGAGCCAGGGGGGAAAAGTCATGCTGGTCCTCACTGCCTCCGGGAACCCCTTCAAATGCCCCACACCTTTTGGACCTCTCTGCTTTCCTGTGGACTAGAACCTCAAAACCGCCATTTTTCACTCTCGGCACACTCCGGAGCAAAAAACGCAAACGTCCAGCCGCTGCTCCCACAGCAAAGGAGCCAGGGGGGAAAAGTCATGCTGGTCCTCACTGCCTCCGGGAACCCCTTCAAATGCCCCACACCTTTTGGACCTCTCTGCTTTCCTGTGGACTAGAACCTCAAAACCGCCATTTTTCACTCTCGGCACACTCCGGAGCAAAAAACGCAAACGTCCAGCCGCTGCTCCCACAGCAAAGGAGCCAGGGGGGAAAAGTCATGCTGGTCCTCACTGCCTCCGGGAACCCCTTCAAATGCCCCACACCTTTTGGACCTCTCTGCTTTCCTGTGGACTAGAACCTCAAAACCGCCATTTTTCACTCTCGGCACACTCCGGAGCAAAAAACGCAAACGTCCAGCCGCTGCTCCCACAGCAAAGGAGCCAGGGGGGAAAAGTCATGCTGGTCCTCACTGCCTCCGGGAACCCCTTCAAATGCCCCACACCTTTTGGACCTCTCTGCTTTCCTGTGGACTAGAACCTCAAAAGAACTATTTTTCACTCTCGGCACACTCCGGAGCAAAAAACGCAAACGTCCAGCCGCTGCTCCCACAGCAAAGGAGCCAGGGGGGAAAAGTCATGCTGGTCCTCACTGCCTCTGGGAACCCCTTCAAATGCCCCACACCTTTTGGACCTCTCTGCTTTCCTGTGGACTAGAACCTCAAAACCGCCATTTTTCACTCTCGGCACACTCCGGAGCAAAAAATGCAAACGTCCAGCCGCTGCTCCCACAGCAAAGGAGCCAGGGGGGAAAAGTCATGCTGGTCCTCACTGCCTCCGGGAACCCCTTCAAATGCCCCACACCTTTTGGACCTCTCTGCTTTCCTGTGGACTAGAACCTCAAAACGGCCATTTTTCACTCTCGGCACACTCCGGAGCAAAAAACGCAAACGTCCAGCCGCTGCTCCCACAGCAAAGGAGCCAGGGGGGAAAAGTCATGCTGGTCCTCACTGCCTCTGGGAACCCCTTCAAATGCCCCACACCTTTTGGACCTCTCTGCTTTCCTGTGGACTAGAACCTCAAAACCGCCATTTTTCACTCTCGGCACACTCCGGAGCAAAAAATGCAAACGTCCAGCCGCTGCTCCCACAGCAAAGGAGCCAGGGGGGAAAAGTCATGCTGGTCCTCACTGCCTCCGGGAACCCCTTCAAATGCCCCACACCTTTTGGACCTCTCTGCTTTCCTGTGGACTAGAACCTCAAAACGGCCATTTTTCACTCTCGGCACACTCCGGAGCAAAAAACGCAAACGTCCAGCCGCTGCTCCCACAGCAAAGGAGCCAGGGGGGAAAAGTCATGCTGGTCCTCACTGCCTCCGGGAACCCCTTCAAATGCCCCACACCTTTTGGACCTCTCTGCTTTCCTGTGGACTAGAACCTCAAAACCGCCATTTTTCACTCTCGTCAGCCTCCGGAGCAAAAAACGCAAACGTCCAGCCGCTGCTCCCACAGCAAAGGAGCCAGGGGGGAAAAGTCATGCTGGTCCTCACTGCCTCCGGGAACCCCTTCAAATGCCCCACACCTTTTGGACCTCTCTGCTTTCCTGTGGACTAGAACCTCAAAACCGCCATTTTTCACTCTCGGCACACTCCGGAGCAAAAAACGCAAACGTCCAGCCGCTGCTCCCACAGCAAAGGAGCCAGGGGGGAAAGTCATGCTGGTCCTCACTGCCTCCGGGAACCCCTTCAAATGCCCCACACCTTTTGGACCTCTCTGCTTTCCTGTGGACTAGAACCTCAAAACCGCCATTTTTCACTCTCGGCACACTCCGGAGCAAAAAACGCAAACGTCCAGCCGCTGCTCCCACAGCAAAGGAGCCAGGGGGGAAAAGTCGTGCTGGTCCTCACTGCCTCCGGGAACCCCTTCAAATGCCCCACACCTTTTGGACCTCTCTGCTTTCCTGTGGACTAGAACCTCAAAACCGCCATTTTTCACTTTCGTCAGGCTCTGGAGCAAAAAACGCAAACGTTTAGCCGCTGCTCCCACAGCAAAGGAGCCAGGGGGGAAAAGTCATGCTGGTCCTCACTGCCTCCGGGAACCCCTTCAAATGCCCCACACCTTTTGGACCTCTCTGCTTTCCTGTGGACTAGAACCTCAAAACCGCCATTTTTCACTCTCGTCAGCCTCCGGAGCACAAAATGCAAACGTCCAGCCGCTGCTCCCACAGCAAAGGAGCCAGGGGGGAAAAGTCATGCTGGTCCTCACTGCCTCCGGGAACCCCTTCAAATGCCCCACACCTTTTGGACCTCTCTGCTTTCCTGTGGACTATAACCTCAAAAGAACTATTTTTCACTCTCGTCAGCCTCCGGAGCAAAAAATGCAAACGTCCAGCCGCTGCTCCCACAGCAAAGGAGCCAGGGGGGAAAAGTCATGCTGGTCCTCACTGCCTCCGGGAACCCCTTCAAATGCCCCACACCTTTTGGACCTCTCTGCTTTCCTGTGGACTAGAACCTCAAAACCGCCATTTTTCACTCTCGGCACACTCCGGAGCAAAAAACGCAAACGTCCAGCCGCTGCTCCCACAGCAAAGGAGCCAGGGGGGAAAAGTCATGCTGGTCCTCACTGCCTCCGGGAACCCCTTCAAATGCCCCACACCTTTTGGACCTCTCTGCTTTCCTGTGGACTAGAACCTCAAAACCGCCATTTTTCACTCTCGGCACACTCCGGAGCAAAAAACGCAAACGTCCAGCCGCTGCTCCCACAGCAAAGGAGCCAGGGGGGAAAAGTCATGCTGGTCCTCACTGCCTCCGGGAACCCCTTCAAATGCCCCACACCTTTTGGACCTCTCTGCTTTCCTGTGGACTAGAACCTCAAAACCGCCATTTTTCACTCTCGGCACACTCCGGAGCAAAAAACGCAAACGTCCAGCCGCTGCTCCCACAGCAAAGGAGCCAGGGGGGAAAAGTCATGCTGGTCCTCACTGCCTCCGGGAACCCCTTCAAATGCCCCACACCTTTTGGACCTCTCTGCTTTCCTGTGGACTAGAACCTCAAAACCGCCATTTTTCACTCTCGGCACACTCTGGAGCAAAAAACGCAAACGTCCAGCCGCTGCTCCCACAGCAAAGGAGCCAGGGGGGAAAAGTCATGCTGGTCCTCACTGCCTCCGGGAACCCCTTCAAATGCCCCACACCTTTTGGACCTCTCTGCTTTCCTGTGGACTAGAACCTCAAAACCGCCATTTTTCACTCTCGGCACACTCCGGAGCAAAAAACGCAAACGTCCAGCCGCTGCTCCCACAGCAAAGGAGCCAGGGGGGAAAAGTCATGCTGGTCCTCACTGCCTCCGGGAACCCCTTCAAATGCCCCACACCTTTTGGACCTCTCTGCTTTCCTGTGGACTAGAACCTCAAAACCGCCATTTTTCACTCTCAGCACACTCCGGAGCAAAAAACGCAAACGTCCAGCCGCTGCTCCCACAGCAAAGGAGCCAGGGGGGAAAAGTCATGCTGGTCCTCACTGCCTCCGGGAACCCCTTCAAATGCCCCACACCTTTTGGACCTCTCTGCTTTCCTGTGGACTAGAACCTCAAAACCACCATTTTTCACTTTCGTCAGGCTCTGGAGCAAAAAACGCAAACGTCCAGCCGCTGCTCCCACAGCAAAGGAGCCAGGGGGGAAAAGTCATGCTGGTCCTCACTGCCTCCGGGAACCCCTTCAAATGCCCCACACCTTTTGGACCTCTCTGCTTTCCTGTGGACTAGAACCTCAAAACCGACATTTTTCACTCTCGGCACACTCCGGAGCAAAAAACGCAAACGTCCAGCCGCTGCTCCCACAGCAAAGGAGCCAGGGGGGAAAAGTCATGCTGGTCCTCACTGCCTCCGGGAACCCCTTCAAATGCCCCACACCTTTTGGACCTCTCTGCTTTCCTGTGGACTAGAACCTCAAAACCGCCATTTTTCACTCTCGGCACACTCCGGAGCAAAAAACGCAAACGTCCAGCCGCTGCTCCCACAGCAAAGGAGCCAGGGGGGAAAAGTCATGCTGGTCCTCACTGCCTCCGGGAACCCCTTCAAATGCCCCACACCTTTTGGACCTCTCTGCTTTCCTGTGGACTATAACCTCAAAACCGTCATTTTTCACTCTCGTCAGCCTCCGGAGCAAAAAACGCAAACGTCCAGCCGCTGCTCCCACAGCAAAGGAGCCAGGGGGGAAAAGTCATGCTGGTCCTCACTGCCTCCGGGAACCCCTTCAAATGCCCCACACCTTTTGGACCTCTCTGCTTTCCTGTGGACTAGAACCTCAAAACCGCCATTTTTCACTCTCGGCACACTCCGGAGCAAAAAACGCAAACGTCCAGCCGCTGCTCCCACAGCAAAGGAGCCAGGGGGGAAAAGTCATGCTGGTCCTCACTGCCTCCGGGAACCCCTTCAAATGCCCCACACCTTTTGGACCTCTCTGCTTTCCTGTGGACTAGAACCTCAAAAGCGCCATTTTTCACTCTCGGCACACTCCGGAGCAAAAAACGCAAACGTCCAGCCGCTGCTCCCACAGCAAAGGAGCCAGGGGGGAAAAGTCATGCTGGTCCTCACTGCCTCTGGGAACCCCTTCAAATGCCCCACACCTTTTGGACCTCTCTGCTTTCCTGTGGACTAGAACCTCAAAACCGCCATTTTTCAATCTCGGCACACTCCGGAGCAAAAAATGCAAACGTCCAGCCGCTGCTCCCACAGCAAAGGAGCCAGGGGGGAAAAGTCATGCTGGTCCTCACTGCCTCCGGGAACCCCTTCAAATGCCCCACACCTTTTGGACCTCTCTGCTTTCCTGTGGACTAGAACCTCAAAACCGCCATTTTTCACTCTCGGCACACTCCGGAGCAAAAAACGCAAACGTCCAGCCGCTGCTCCCACAGCAAAGGAGCCAGGGGGGAAAAGTCATGCTGGTCCTCACTGCCTCCGGGAACCCCTTCAAATGCCCCACACCTTTTGGACCTCTCTGCTTTCCTGTGGACTAGAACCTCAAAACCGTCATTTTTCACTCTCGTCAGCCTCCGGAGCAAAAAACGCAAACGTCCAGCCGCTGCTCCCACAGCAAAGGAGCCAGGGGGGAAAAGTCATGCTGGTCCTCACTGCCTCCGGGAACCCCTTCAAATGCCCCACACCTTTTGGACCTCTCTGCTTTCCTGTGGACTAGAACCTCAAAACCGCCATTTTTCACTCTCTGCACACTCCGGAGCAAAAAACGCAAACGTCCAGCCGCTGCTCCCACAGCAAAGGAGCCAGGGGGGAAAGTCATGCTGGTCCTCACTGCCTCCGGGAACCCCTTCAAATGCCCCACACCTTTTGGACCTCTCTGCTTTCCTGTGGACTAGAACCTCAAAACCGCCATTTTTCACTCTCGGCACACTCCGGAGCAAAAAACGCAAACGTCCAGCCGCTGCTCCCACAGCAAAGGAGCCAGGGGGGAAAAGTCATGCTGGTCCTCACTGCCTCCGGGAACCCCTTCAAATGCCCCACACCTTTTGGACCTCTCTGCTTTCCTGTGGACTAGAACCTCAAAACCGCCATTTTTCACTTTCGTCAGGCTCTGGAGCAAAAAACGCCAACGTTTAGCCGCTGCTCCCACAGCAAAGGAGCCAGGGGGGAAAAGTCATGCTGGTCCTCACTGCCTCTGGGAACCCCTTCAAATGCCCCACACCTTTTGGACCTCTCTGCTTTCCTGTGGACTAGAACCTCAAAACCGCCATTTTTCACTCTCGGCACACTCCGGAGCAAAAAACGCAAACGTCCAGCCGCTGCTCCCACAGCAAAGGAGCCAGGGGGGAAAAGTCATGCTGGTCCTCACTGCCTCCGGGAACCCCTTCAAATGCCCCACACCTTTTGGACCTCTCTGCTTTCCTGTGGACTAGAACCTCAAAACTGCCATTTTTCACTCTCGGCACACTCCGGAGCAAAAAACGCAAACGTCCAGCCGCTGCTCCCACAGCAAAGGAGCCAGGGGGGAAAAGTCATGCTGGTCCTCATTGCCTCCGGGAACCCCTTCAAATGCCCCACACCTTTTGGACCTCTCTGCTTTCCTGTGGACTAGAACCTCAAAACCGCCATTTTCACTTTCGTCAGGCTCTGGAGCAAAAAACGCAAACGTTTAGCCGCTGCTCCCACAGCAAAGGAGCCAGGGGGGAAAAGTCATGCTGGTCCTCACTGCCTCTGGGAACCCCTTCAAATGCCCCACACCTTTTGGACCTCTCTGCTTTCCTGTGGACTATAACCTCAAAACCGCCATTTTTCACTCTCGGCACACTCCGGAGCAAAAAATGCAAACGTCCAGCCGCTGCTCCCACAGCAAAGGAGCCAGGGGGGAAAAGTCATGCTGGTCCTCACTGCCTCCGGGAACCCCTTCAAATGCCCCACACCTTTTGGACCTCTCTGCTTTCCTGTGGACTATAACCTCAAAAGAACTATTTTTCACTCTCGGCACACTCCGGAGCAAAAAACGCAAACGTCCAGCCGCTGCTCCCACAGCAAAGGAGCCAGGGGGGAAAAGTCATGCTGGTCCTCACTGCCTCCGGGAACCCCTTCAAATGCCCCACACCTTTTGGATCTCTCTGCTTTCCTGTGGACTAGAACCTCAAAACTGCCATTTTTCACTCTCGTCAGCCTCCGGAGCAAAAAACGCAAACGTCCAGCCGCTGCTCCCACAGCAAAGGAGCCAGGGGGGAAAAGTCATGCTGGTCCTCACTGCCTCCGGGAACCCCTTCAAATGCCCCACACCTTTTGGACCTCTCTGCTTTCCTGTGGACTAGAACCTCAAAACCGCCATTTTTCACTCTCGGCACACTCCGGAGCAAAAAACGCAAACGTCCAGCCGCTGCTCCCACAGCAAAGGAGCCAGGGGGGAAAAGTCATGCTGGTCCTCACTGCCTCCGGGAACCCCTTCAAATGCCCCACACCTTTTGGACCTCTCTGCTTTCCTGTGGACTAGAACCTCAAAACCGCCATTTTTCACTCTCGGCACACTCCGGAGCAAAAAATGCAAACGTCCAGCCGCTGCTCCCACAGCAAAGGAGCCAGGGGGGAAAAGTCATGCTGGTCCTCACTGCCTCTGGGAACCCCTTCAAATGCCCCACACCTTTTGGACCTCTCTGCTTTCCTGTGGACTAGAACCTCAAAACCGCCATTTTTCACTCTCGTCAGCCTCCGGAGCAAAAAATGCAAACGTCCAGCCGCTGCTCCCACAGCAAAGGAGCCAGGGGGGAAAAGTCATGCTGGTCCTCACTGCCTCCGGGAACCCCTTCAAATGCCCCACACCTTTTGGACCTCTCTGCTTTCCTGTGGACTAGAACCTCAAAAGAACTATTTTTCACTCTAGGCACACTCCGGAGCAAAAAACGCAAACGTTTAGCCGCTGCTCCCACAGCAAAGGAGCCAGGGGGGAAAAGTCATGCTGGTCCTCACTGCCTCTGGGAACCCCTTCAAATGCCCCACACCTTTTGGACCTCTCTGCTTTCCTGTGGACTAGAACCTCAAAAGAACTATTTTTCACTCTCGGCACACTCCGGAGCAAAAAACGCAAACGTCCAGCCGCTGCTCCCACAGCAAAGGAGCCAGGGGGGAAAAGTCATGCTGGTCCTCACTGCCTCCGGGAACCCCTTCAAATGCCCCACACCTTTTGGACCTCTCTGCTTTCCTGTGGACTAGAACCTCAAAACCGCCATTTTTCACTCTCAGCACACTCCGGAGCAAAAAACGCAAACGTCCAGCCGCTGCTCCCACAGCAAAGGAGCCAGGGGGGAAAAGTCATGCTGGTCCTCACTGCCTCCGGGAACCCCTTCAAATGCCCCACACCTTTTGGACCTCTCTGCTTTCCTGTGGACTAGAACCTCAAAACCACCATTTTTCACTTTCGTCAGGCTCTGGAGCAAAAAACGCAAACGTCCAGCCGCTGCTCCCACAGCAAAGGAGCCAGGGGGGAAAAGTCATGCTGGTCCTCACTGCCTCTGGGAACCCCTTCAAATGCCCCACACCTTTTGGACCTCTCTGCTTTCCTGTGGACTAGAACCTCAAAACCGCCATTTTTCACTCTCGGCACACTCCGGAGCAAAAAATGCAAACGTCCAGCCGCTGCTCCCACAGCAAAGGAGCCAGGGGGGAAAAGTCATGCTGGTCCTCACTGCCTCCGGGAACCCCTTCAAATGCCCCACACCTTTTGGACCTCTCTGCTTTCCTGTGGACTAGAACCTCAAAACCGCCATTTTTCACTCTCGGCACACTCCGGAGCAAAAAACGCAAACGTCCAGCCGCTGCTCCCACAGCAAAGGAGCCAGGGGGGAAAAGTCATGCTGGTCCTCACTGCCTCCGGGAACCCCTTCAAATGCCCCACACCTTTTGGACCTCTCTGCTTTCCTGTGGACTAGAACCTCAAAACCGCCATTTTTCACTCTCGTCAGCCTCCGGAGCAAAAAACGCAAACGTCCAGCCGCTGCTCCCACAGCAAAGGAGCCAGGGGGGAAAAGTCATGCTGGTCCTCACTGCCTCCGGGAACCCCTTCAAATGCCCCACACCTTTTGGACCTCTCTGCTTTCCTGTGGACTAGAACCTCAAAACCGCCATTTTTCACTCTCTGCACACTCCGGAGCAAAAAACGCAAACGTCCAGCCGCTGCTCCCACAGCAAAGGAGCCAGGGGGGAAAGTCATGCTGGTCCTCACTGCCTCCGGGAACCCCTTCAAATGCCCCACACCTTTTGGACCTCTCTGCTTTCCTGTGGACTAGAACCTCAAAACCGCCATTTTTCACTTTCGTCAGGCTCTGGAGCAAAAAACGCCAACGTTTAGCCGCTGCTCCCACAGCAAAGGAGCCAGGGGGGAAAAGTCATGCTGGTCCTCACTGCCTCTGGGAACCCCTTCAAATGCCCCACACCTTTTGGACCTCTCTGCTTTCCTGTGGACTAGAACCTCAAAACCGCCATTTTTCACTCTCGGCACACTCCGGAGCAAAAAATGCAAAAGTCCAGCCGCTGCTCCCACAGCAAAGGAGCCAGGGGGGAAAAGTCATGCTGGTCCTCACTGCCTCCGGGAACCCCTTCAAATGCCCCACACCTTTTGGACCTCTCTGCTTTCCTGTGGACTAGAACCTCAAAAGAACTATTTTTCACTCTCGGCACACTTCGGAGCAAAAAACGCAAACGTTTAGCCGCTGCTCCCACAGCAAAGGAGCCAGGGGGGAAAAGTCATGCTGGTCCTCACTGCCTCTGGGAACCCCTTCAAATGCCCCACACCTTTTGGACCTCTCTGCTTTCCTGTGGACTATAACCTCAAAACCGCCATTTTTCACTCTCGGCACACTCCGGAGCAAAAAACGCAAACGTCCAGCCGCTGCTCCCACAGCAAAGGAGCCAGGGGGGAAAGTCATGCTGGTCCTCACTGCCTCCGGGAACCCCTTCAAATGCCCCACACCTTTTGGACCTCTCTGCTTTCCTGTGGACTAGAACCTCAAAACCGCCATTTTCACTTTCGTCAGGCTCTGGAGCAAAAAACGCAAACGTTTAGCCGCTGCTCCCACAGCAAAGGAGCCAGGGGGGAAAAGTCATGCTGGTCCTCACTGCCTCTGGGAACCCCTTCAAATGCCCCACACCTTTTGGACCTCTCTGCTTTCCTGTGGACTAGAACCTCAAAACCGCCATTTTTCACTCTCGTCAGCCTCCGGAGCAAAAAATGCAAACGTCCAGCCGCTGCTCCCACAGCAAAGGAGCCAGGGGGGAAAAGTCATGCTGGTCCTCACTGCCTCCGGGAACCCCTTCAAATGCCCCACACCTTTTGGACCTCTCTGCTTTCCTGTGGACTAGAACCTCAAAAGAACTATTTTTCACTCTCGGCACACTCCGGAGCAAAAAACGCAAACGTTTAGCCGCTGCTCCCACAGCAAAGGAGCCAGGGGGGAAAAGTCATGCTGGTCCTCACTGCCTCTGGGAACCCCTTCAAATGCCCCACACCTTTTGGACCTCTCTGCTTTCCTGTGGACTATAACCTCAAAACCGCCATTTTTCACTCTCGGCACACTCCGGAGCAAAAAATGCAAACGTCCAGCCGCTGCTCCCACAGCAAAGGAGCCAGGGGGGAAAAGTCATGCTGGTCCTCACTGCCTCCGGGAACCCCTTCAAATGCCCCACACCTTTTGGACCTCTCTGCTTTCCTGTGGACTATAACCTCAAAAGAACTATTTTTCACTCTCGGCACACTCCGGAGCAAAAAACGCAAACGTCCAGCCGCTGCTCCCACAGCAAAGGAGCCAGGGGGGAAAAGTCATGCTGGTCCTCACTGCCTCCGGGAACCCCTTCAAATGCCCCACACCTTTTGGATCTCTCTGCTTTCCTGTGGACTAGAACCTCAAAACTGCCATTTTTCACTCTCGTCAGCCTCCGGAGCAAAAAACGCAAACGTCCAGCCGCTGCTCCCACAGCAAAGGAGCCAGGGGGGAAAAGTCATGCTGGTCCTCACTGCCTCCGGGAACCCCTTCAAATGCCCCACACCTTTTGGACCTCTCTGCTTTCCTGTGGACTAGAACCTCAAAACCGCCATTTTTCACTCTCGGCACACTCCGGAGCAAAAAACGCAAACGTCCAGCCGCTGCTCCCACAGCAAAGGAGCCAGGGGGGAAAAGTCATGCTGGTCCTCACTGCCTCCGGGAACCCCTTCAAATGCCCCACACCTTTTGGACCTCTCTGCTTTCCTGTGGACTAGAACCTCAAAACCGCCATTTTTCACTCTCGGCACACTCCGGAGCAAAAAATGCAAACGTCCAGCCGCTGCTCCCACAGCAAAGGAGCCAGGGGGGAAAAGTCATGCTGGTCCTCACTGCCTCTGGGAACCCCTTCAAATGCCCCACACCTTTTGGACCTCTCTGCTTTCCTGTGGACTAGAACCTCAAAACCGCCATTTTTCACTCTCGTCAGCCTCCGGAGCAAAAAAGGCAAACGTCCAGCCGCTGCTCCCACAGCAAAGGAGCCAGGGGGGAAAAGTCATGCTGGTCCTCACTGCCTCCGGGAACCCCTTCAAATGCCCCACACCTTTTGGACCTCTCTGCTTTCCTGTGGACTAGAACCTCAAAACCGCCATTTTTCACTCTCGGCACACTCCGGAGCAAAAAATGCAAACGTCCAGCCGCTGCTCCCACAGCAAAGGAGCCAGGGGGTAAAAGTCATGCTGGTCCTCACTGCCTCTGGGAACCCCTTCAAATGCCCCACACCTTTTGGACCTCTCTGCTTTCCTGTGGACTAGAACCTCAAAACCGCCATTTTTCACTCTCGGCACACTCCGGAGCAAAAAATGCAAACGTCCAGCCGCTGCTCCCACAGCAAAGGAGCCAGGGGGGAAAAGTCATGCTGGTCCTCACTGCCTCCGGGAACCCCTTCAAATGCCCCACACCTTTTGGACCTCTCTGCTTTCCTGTGGACTATAACCTCAAAAGAACTATTTTTCACTCTCGGCACACTCCGGAGCAAAAAACGCAAACGTTTAGCCGCTGCTCCCACAGCAAAGGAGCCAGGGGGGAAAAGTCATGCTGGTCCTCACTGCCTCTGGGAACCCCTTCAAATGCCCCACACCTTTTGGACCTCTCTGCTTTCCTGTGGACTATAACCTCAAAAGAACTATTTTTCACTCTCGGCACACTCCGGAGCAAAAAACGCAAACGTCCAGCCGCTGCTCCCACAGCAAAGGAGCCAGGGGGGAAAAGTCATGCTGGTCCTCACTGCCTCCGGGAACCCCTTCAAATGCCCCACACCTTTTGGACCTCTCTGCTTTCCTGTGGACTAGAACCTCAAAACTGCCATTTTTCACTCTCGGCACACTCCGGAGCAAAAAACGCAAACGTCCAGCCGCTGCTCCCACAGCAAAGGAGCCAGGGGGGAAAAGTCATGCTGGTCCTCACTGCCTCCGGGAACCCCTTCAAATGCCCCACACCTTTTGGACCTCTCTGCTTTCCTGTGGACTAGAACCTCAAAACCGCCATTTTCACTTTCGTCAGGCTCTGCAGCAAAAAACGCAAACGTCCAGCCGCTGCTCCCACAGCAAAGGAGCCAGGGGGGAAAAGTCATGCTGGTCCTCACTGCCTCCGGGAACCCCTTCAAATGCCCCACACCTTTTGGACCTCTCTGCTTTCCTGTGGACTAGAACCTCAAAACCGCCATTTTTCACTCTCGGCACACTCCGGAGCAAAAAACGCAAACGTCCAGCCGCTGCTCCCACAGCAAAGGAGCCAGGGGGGAAAAGTCATGCTGGTCCTCACTGCCTCCGGGAACCCCTTCAAATGCCCCACACCTTTTGGACCTCTCTGCTTTCCTGTGGACTAGAACCTCAAAACCGCCATTTTTCACTCTCGGCACACTCCGCAGCAAAAAACGCAAACGTCCAGCCGCTGCTCCCACAGCAAAGGAGCCAGGGGGGAAAAGTCATGCTGGTCCTCACTGCCTCCGGGAACCCCTTCAAATGCCCCACACCTTTTGGACCTCTCTGCTTTCCTGTGGACTATAACCTCAAAACCGTCATTTTTCACTCTCGTCAGCCTCCGGAGCAAAAAACGCAAACGTCCAGCCGCTGCTCCCACAGCAAAGGAGCCAGGGGGGAAAAGTCATGCTGGTCCTCACTGCCTCTGGGAACCCCTTCAAATGCCCCACACCTTTTGGACCTCTCTGCTTTCCTGTGGACTAGAACCTCAAAACCGCCATTTTTCACTCTCGGCACACTCCGGAGCAAAAAACGCAAACGTCCAGCCGCTGCTCCCACAGCAAAGGAGCCAGGGGGGAAAAGTCATGCTGGTCCTCACTGCCTCCGGGAACCCCTTCAAATGCCCCACACCTTTTGGACCTCTCTGCTTTCCTGTGGACTATAACCTCAAAACCGTCATTTTTCACTCTCGTCAGCCTCCGGAGCAAAAAACGCAAACGTCCAGCCGCTGCTCCCACAGCAAAGGAGCCAGGGGGGAAAAGTCATGCTGGTCCTCACTGCCTCCGGGAACCCCTTCAAATGCCCCACACCTTTTGGACCTCTCTGCTTTCCTGTGGAATATAACCTCAAAAGAACTATTTTTCACTCTCGGCACACTCCGGAGCAAAAAACGCAAACGTCCAGCCGCTGCTCCCACAGCAAAGGAGCCAGGGGGGAAAAGTCATGCTGGTCCTCACTGCCTCCGGGAACCCCTTCAAATGCCCCACACCTTTTGGACCTCTCTGCTTTCCTGTGGACTAGAACCTCAAAACCGCCATTTTTCACTTTCGTCAGGCTCTGGAGCAAAAAACGCAAACGTTTAGCCGCTGCTCCCACAGCAAAGGAGCCAGGGGGGAAAAGTCATGCTGGTCCTCACTGTCTCTGGGAACCCCTTCAAATGCCCCACACCTTTTGGACCTCTCTGCTTTCCTCTGGACTAGAACCTCAAAACCGCCATTTTTCACTCGCGTCAGCCTCCGGAGCAAAAAATGCAAACGTCCAGCCGCTGCTCCCACAGCAAAGGAGCCAGGGGGGAAAAGTCATGCTGGTCCTCACTGCCTCCGGGAACCCCTTCAAATGCCCCACACCTTTTGGACCTCTCTGCTTTCCTGTGGACTATAACCTCAAAAGAACTATTTTTCACTCTCGGCACACTCCGGAGCAAAAAACGCAAACGTTTAGCCGCTGCTCCCACAGCAAAGGAGCCAGGGGGGAAAAGTCATGCTGGTCCTCACTGCCTCTGGGAACCCCTTCAATGCCCCACACCTTTTGGACCTCTCTGCTTTCCTGTGGACTATAACCTCAAAACCGCCATTTTTCACTCTCGGCACACTCCGGAGCAAAAAACGCAAACGTCCAGCCGCTGCTCCCACAGCAAAGGAGCCAGGGGGGAAAAGTCATGCTGGTCCTCACTGCCTCCGGGAACCCCTTCAAATGCCCCACACCTTTTGGACCTCTCTGCTTTCCTGTGGACTAGAACCTCAAAACCGCCATTTTTCACTCTCGGCACACTCCGGAGCAAAAAACGCAAACGTCCAGCCGCTGCTCCCACAGCAAAGGAGCCAGGGGGGAAAAGTCATGCTGGTCCTCACTGCCTCCGGGAACCCCTTCAAATGCCCCACACCTTTTGGACCTCTCTGCTTTCCTGTGGACTAGAACCTCAAAACCGCCATTTTTCACTCTCGGCACACTCCGGAGCAAAAAACGCAAACGTCCAGCCGCTGCTCCCACAGCAAAGGAGCCAGGGGGGAAAAGTCATGCTGGTCCTCACTGCCTCTGGGAACCCCTTCAAATGCCCCACACCTTTTGGACCTCTCTGCTTTCCTGTGGACTATAACCTCAAAACCGCCATTTTTCACTCTCGGCACACTCCGGAGCAAAAAATGCAAACGTCCAGCCGCTGCTCCCACAGCAAAGGAGCCAGGGGGGAAAAGTCATGCTGGTCCTCACTGCCTCCGGGAACCCCTTCAAATGCCCCACACCTTTTGGACCTCTCTGCTTTCCTGTGGACTAGAACCTCAAAACCGCCATTTTTCACTCTCGGCACACTCCGGAGCAAAAAACGCAAACGTCCAGCCGCTGCTCCCACAGCAAAGGAGCCAGGGGGGAAAAGTCATGCTGGTCCTCACTGCCTCCGGGAACCCCTTCAAATGCCCCACACCTTTTGGACCTCTCTGCTTTCCTGTGGACTAGAACCTTAAACCGCCATTTTTCACTTTCGTCAGGCTCTGGAGCAAAAAACGCAAACGTTTAGCCGCTGCTCCCACAGCAAAGGAGCCAGGGGGGAAAAGTCATGCTGGTCCTCACTGCCTCCGGGAACCCCTTCAAATGCCCCACACCTTTTGGACCTCTCTGCTTTCCTGTGGACTAGAACCTCAAAACCGCCATTTTTCACTCTCGTCAGCCTCCGGAGCAAAAAATGCAAACGTCCAGCCGCTGCTCCCACAGCAAAGGAGCCAGGGGGGAAAAGTCATGCTGGTCCTCACTGCCTCCGGGAACCCCTTCAAATGCCCCACACCTTTTGGACCTCTCTGCTTTCCTGTGGACTATAACGTCAAAAGAACTATTTTTCACTCTCGGCACACTCCGGAGCAAAAAACGCAAACGTTTAGCCGCTGCTCCCACAGCAAAGGAGCCAGGGGGGAAAAGTCATGCTGGTCCTCACTGCCTCTGGGAACCCCTTCAAATGCCCCACACCTTTTGGACCTCTCTGCTTTCCTGTGGACTAGAACCTCAAAACCGCCATTTTTCACTCTCGGCACACTCCGGAGCAAAAAACGCAAACGTCCAGCCGCTACTCCCACAGCAAAGGAGCCAGGGGGAAAAAGTCATGCTGGTCCTCACTGCCTCCGGGAACCCCTTCAAATGCCCCACACCTTTTGGACCTCTCTGCTTTCCTGTGGACTATAACCTTAAACCGCCATTTTTCACTTTCGTCAGGCTCTGGAGCAAAAAACGCAAACGTCCAGCCGCTGCTCCCACAGCAAAGGAGCCAGGGGGGAAAAGTCATGCTGGTCCTCACTGCCTCCGGGAACCCCTTCAAATGCCCCACACCTTTTGGACCTCTCTGCTTTCCTGTGGACTAGAACCTCAAAACCGCCATTTTTCACTCTCGTCAGCCTCCGGAGCAAAAAATGCAAACGTCCAGCCGCTGCTCCCACAGCAAAGGAGCCAGGGGGGAAAAGTCATGCTGGTCCTCACTGCCTCCGGGAACCCCTTCAAATGCCCCACACCTTTTGGACCTCTCTGCTTTCCTGTGGACTAGAACCTCAAAACCGCCATTTTTCACTTTCGTCAGGCTCTGGAGCAAAAAACGCAAACGTTTAGCTGCTGCTCCCACAGCAAAGGAGCCAGGGGGGAAAAGTCATGCTGGTCCTCACTGTCTCTGGGAACCCCTTCAAATGCCCCACACCTTTTGGACCTCTCTGCTTTCCTCTGGACTAGAACCTCAAAACCGCCATTTTTCACTCTCGTCAGCCTCCGGAGCAAAAAATGCAAACGTCCAGCCGCTGCTCCCACAGCAAAGGAGCCAGGGGGGAAAAGTCATGCTGGTCCTCACTGCCTCCGGGAACCCCTTCAAATGCCCCACACCTTTTGGACCTCTCTGCTTTCCTGTGGACTAGAACCTCAAAAGAACTATTTTTAACTCTCGGCACACTCCGGAGCAAAAAACGCAAACGTTTAGCCGCTGCTCCCACAGCAAAGGAGCCAGGGGGGAAAAGTCATGCTGGTCCTCACTGCCTCTGGGAACCCCTTCAAATGCCCCACACCTTTTGGACCTCTCTGCTTTCCTGTGGACTAGAACCTCAAAACCGCCATTTTTCACTCTCGGCACACTCCGGAGCAAAAAACGCAAACGTCCAGCCGCTGCTCCCACAGCAAAGGAGCCAGGGGGGAAAAGTCATGCTGGTCCTCACTGCCTCTGGGAACCCCTTCAAATGCCCCACACCTTTTGGACCTCTCTGCTTTCCTGTGGACTAGAACCTCAAAACCGCCATTTTTCACTCTCGGCACACTCCGGAGCAAAAAACGCAAACGTCCAGCCGCTGCTCCCACAGCAAAGGAGCCAGGGGGGAAAAGTCATGCTGGTCCTCACTGCCTCCGGGAACCCCTTCAAATGCCCCACACCTTTTGGACCTCTCTGCTTTCCTGTGGACTAGAACCTCAAAACCGCCATTTTTCACTCTCGGCACACTCCGGAGCAAAAAACGCAAACGTCCAGCCGCTGCTCCCACAGCAAAGGAGCCAGGGGGGAAAAGTCATGCTGGTCCTCACTGCCTCCGGGAACCCCTTCAAATGCCCCACACCTTTTGGACCTCTCTGCTTTCCTGTGGACTAGAACCTCAAAACCGACATTTTTCACTCTCGGCACACTCCGGAGCAAAAAACGCAAACGTCCAGCCGCTGCTCCCACAGCAAAGGAGCCAGGGGGGAAAAGTCATGCTGGTCCTCACTGCCTCCGGGAACCCCTTCAAATGCCCCACACCTTTTGGACCTCTCTGCTTTCCTGTGGACTAGAACCTCAAAACCGCCATTTTCACTTTCGTCAGCCTCCGGAGCAAAAAACGCAAACGTCCAGCCGCTGCTCCCACAGCAAAGGAGCCAGGGGGGAAAAGTCATGCTGGTCCTCACTGCCTCCGGGAACCCCTTCAAATGCCCCACACCTTTTGGACCTCTCTGCTTTCCTGTGGACTAGAACCTCAAAACCGCCATTTTCACTTTCGTCAGCCTCCGGAGCAAAAAACGCAAACGTCCAGCCGCTGCTCCCACAGCAAAGAAGCCAGGGGGGAAAAGTCATGCTGGTCCTCACTGCCTCCAGGAACCCCTTCAAATGCCCCACACCTTTTGGACCTCTCTGCTTTCCTGTGGACTAGAACCTCAAAACCGACATTTTTCACTCTCGTCAGCCTCCGGAGCAAAAAATGCAAACGTCCAGCCGCTGCTCCCACAGCAAAGGAGCCAGGGGGGAAAAGTCATGCTGGTCCTCACTGCCTCCGGGAACCCCTTCAAATGCCCCACACCTTTTGGACCTCTCTGCTTTCCTGTGGACTATAACCTCAAAAGAACTATTTTTCACTCTCGGCACACTCCGGAGCAAAAAACGCAAACGTTTAGCCGCTGCTCCCACAGCAAAGGAGCCAGGGGGGAAAAGTCATGCTGGTCCTCACTGCCTCTGGGAACCCCTTCAAATGCCCCACACCTTTTGGACCTCTCTGCTTTCCTGTGGACTAGAACCTCAAAACCGCCATTTTTCACTCTCGGCACACTCCGGAGCAAAAAACGCAAACGTCCAGCCGCTGCTCCCACAGCAAAGGAGCCAGGGGGGAAAAGTCATGCTGGTCCTCACTGCCTCCGGGAACCCCTTCAAATGCCCCACACCTTTTGGACCTCTCTGCTTTCCTGTGGACTAGAACCTCAAAACCGCCATTTTTCACTCTCGGCACACTCCGGAGCAAAAAACGCAAACGTCCAGCCGCTGCTCCCACAGCAAAGGAGCCAGGGGGGAAAAGTCATGCTGGTCCTCACTGCCTCCGGGAACCCCTTCAAATGCCCCACACCTTTTGGACCTCTCTGCTTTCCTGTGGACTAGAACCTCAAAACCGCCATTTTTCACTTTCGTCAGGCTCTGGAGCAAAAAACGCAAACGTTTAGCTGCTGCTCCCACAGCAAAGGAGCCAGGGGGGAAAAGTCATGCTGGTCCTCACTGTCTCTGGGAACCCCTTCAAATGCCCCACACCTTTTGGACCTCTCTGCTTTCCTCTGGACTAGAACCTCAAAACCGCCATTTTTCACTCTCGTCAGCCTCCGGAGCAAAAAATGCAAACGTCCAGCCGCTGCTCCCACAGCAAAGGAGCCAGGGGGGAAAAGTCATGCTGGTCCTCACTGCCTCCGGGAACCCCTTCAAATGCCCCACACCTTTTGGACCTCTCTGCTTTCCTGTGGACTATAACCTCAAAGGAACTATTTTTAACTCTCGGCACACTCCGGAGCAAAAAACGCAAACGTTTAGCCGCTGCTCCCACAGCAAAGGAGCCAGGGGGAAAAGTCATGCTGGTCCTCACTGCCTCCGGGAACCCCTTCAAATGCCCCACACCTTTTGGACCTCTCTGCTTTCCTGTGGACTATAACCTCAAAAGCGCCATTTTTCACTCTCGGCACACTCCGGAGCAAAAAACGCAAACGTCCAGCCGCTGCTCCCACAGCAAAGGAGCCAGGGGGGAAAAGTCATGCTGGTCCTCACTGCCTCCGGGAACCCCTTCAAATGCCCCACACCTTTTGGACCTCTCTGCTTTCCTGTGGACTAGAACCTCAAAACCGCCATTTTTCACTCTCGGCACACTCCGGAGCAAAAAACGCAAACGTCCAGCCGCTGCTCCCACAGCAAAGGAGCCAGGGGGGAAAAGTCATGCTGGTCCTCACTGCCTCCGGGAACCCCTTCAAATGCCCCACACCTTTTGGACCTCTCTGCTTTCCTGTGGACTAGAACCTCAAAACCGCCATTTTTCACTCTCGGCACCCTCCGGAGCAAAAAACGCAAACGTCCAGCCGCTGCTCCCACAGCAAAGGAGCCAGGGGGGAAAAGTCATGCTGGTCCTCACTGCCTCCGGGAACCCCTTCAAATGCCCCACACCTTTTGGACCTCTCTGCTTTCCTGTGGACTAGAACCTCAAAACCGCCATTTTTCACTCTCGGCACACTCCGGAGCAAAAAACGCAAACGTCCAGCCGCTGCTCCCACAGCAAAGGAGCCAGGGGGGAAAAGTCATGCTGGTCCTCACTGCCTCCGGGAACCCCTTCAAATGCCCCACACCTTTTGGACCTCTCTGCTTTCCTGTGGACTAGAACCTCAAAACCGCCATTTTTCACTTTCGTCAGGCTCTGGAGCAAAAAACGCAAACGTTTAGCCCCTGCTCCCACAGCAAAGGAGCCAGGGGGGAAAAGTCATGCTGGTCCTCACTGTCTCTGGGAACCCCTTCAAATGCCCCACACCTTTTGGACCTCTCTGCTTTCCTGTGGACTAGAACCTCAAAACCGCCATTTTTCACTCTCGTCAGCCTCCGGAGCAAAAAATGCAAACGTCCAGCCGCTGCTCCCACAGCAAAGGAGCCAGGGGGGAAAAGTCATGCTGGTCCTCACTGCCTCCGGGAACCCCTTCAAATGCCCCACACCTTTTGGACCTCTCTGCTTTCCTGTGGACTATAACCGCAAAAGAACTATTTTTCACTCTCGGCACACTCCGGAGCAAAAATTGCAAACGTTTAGCCGCTGCTCCCACAGCAAAGGAGCCAGGGGGGAAAAGTCATGCTGGTCCTCACTGCCTCTGGGAACCCCTTCAAATGCCCCACACCTTTTGGACCTCTCTGCTTTCCTGTGGACTATAACCTCAAAACCGCCATTTTTCACTCTCGGCACACTCCGGAGCAAAAAACGCAAACGTCCAGCCGCTGCTCCCACAGCAAAGGAGCCAGGGGGGAAAAGTCATGCTGGTCCTCACTGCCTCCGGGAACCCCTTCAAATGCCCCACACCTTTTGGACCTCTCTGCTTTCCCGTGGACTATAACCTCAAAACCGACATTTTTCACTCTCGGCACACTCCGGAGCAAAAAACGCAAACGTCCAGCCGCTGCTCCCACAGCAAAGGAGCCAGGGGGGAAAAGTCATGCTGGTCCTCACTGCCTCCGGGAACCCCTTCAAATGCCCCACACCTTTTGGACCTCTCTGCTTTCCTGTGGACTATAACCTCAAAACCGCCATTTTCACTTTCGTCAGCCTCCGGAGCAAAAAACGCAAACGTCCAGCCGCTGCTCCCACAGCAAAGAAGCCAGGGGGGAAAAGTCATGCTGGTCCTCACTGCCTCCAGGAACCCCTTCAAATGCCCCACACCTTTTGGACCTCTCTGCTTTCCTGTGGACTAGAACCTCAAAACCGCCATTTTTCACTCTCGTCAGCCTCCGGAGCAAAAAACGCAAACGTCCAGCCGCTGCTCCCACAGCAAAGGAGCCAGGGGGGAAAAGTCATGCTGGTCCTCACTGCCTCCGGGAACCCCTTCAAATGCCCCACACCTTTTGGACCTCTCTGCTTTCCTGTGGACTATAACCTCAAAACCGACATTTTTCACTCTCGGCACACTCCGGAGCAAAAAACGCAAACGTCCAGCCGCTGCTCCCACAGCAAAGGAGCCAGGGGGGAAAAGTCATGCTGGTCCTCACTGCCTCCGGGAACCCCTTCAAATGCCCCACACCTTTTGGACCTCTCTGCTTTCCTGTGGACTAGAACCTCAAAACCGCCATTTTTCACTCTCGGCACACTCCGGAGCAAAAAACGCAAACGTCCAGCCGCTGCTCCCACAGCAAAGGAGCCAGGGGGGAAAAGTCATGCTGGTCCTCACTGCCTCCGGGAACCCCTTCAAATGCCCCACACCTTTTGGACCTCTCTGCTTTCCTGTGGACTAGAACCTCAAAACCGCCATTTTTCACTCTCGGCACACTCCGGAGCAAAAAACGCAAACGTCCAGCCGCTGCTCCCACAGCAAAGGAGCCAGGGGGGAAAAGTCATGCTGGTCCTCACTGCCTCCGGGAACCCCTTCAAATGCCCCACACCTTTTGGACCTCTCTGCTTTCCTGTGGACTAGAACCTCAAAACCGCCATTTTTCACTCTCGGCACACTCCGGAGCAAAAAACGCAAACGTCCAGCCGCTGCTCCCACAGCAAAGGAGCCAGGGGGGAAAAGTCATGCTGGTCCTCACTGCCTCCGGGAACCCCTTCAAATGCCCCACACCTTTTGGACCTCTCTGCTTTCCTGTGGACTAGAACCTCAAAACCGCCATTTTTCACTCTCGGCACCCTCCGGAGCAAAAAACGCAAACGTCCAGCCGCTGCTCCCACAGCAAAGAAGCCAGGGGGGAAAAGTCATGCTGGTCCTCACTGCCTCCGGGAACCCCTTCAAATGCCCCACACCTTTTGGACCTCTCTGCTTTCCTGTGGACTAGAACCTCAAAACCGCCATTTTTCACTCTCGGCACACTCCGGAGCAAAAAAGGCAAACGTCCAGCCGCTGCTCCCACAGCAAAGGAGCCAGGGGGGAAAAGTCATGCTGGTCCTCACTGCCTCCGGGAACCCCTTCAAATGCCCCACACCTTTTGGACCTCTCTGCTTTCCTGTGGACTAGAACCTCAAAACCGACATTTTTCACTCTCGGCACACTCCGGAGCAAAAAACGCAAACGTCCAGCCGCTGCTCCCACAGCAAAGGAGCCAGGGGGGAAAAGTCATGCTGGTCCTCACTGCCTCCGGGAACCCCTTCAAATGCCCCACACCTTTTGGACCTCTCTGCTTTCCTGTGGACTAGAACCTCAAAACCGCCATTTTTCACTCTCGGCACACTCCGGAGCAAAAAACGCAAACGTCCAGCCGCTGCTCCCACAGCAAAGGAGCCAGGGGGGAAAAGTCATGCTGGTCCTCACTGCCTCCGGGAACCCCTTCAAATGCCCCACACCTTTTGGACCTCTCTGCTTTCCTGTGGACTAGAACCTCAAAACCGCCATTTTTCACTTTCGTCAGCCTCCGGAGCAAAAAACGCAAACGTCCAGCCGCTGCTCCCACAGCAAAGGAGCCAGGGGGGAAAAGTCATGCTGGTCCTCACTGCCTCCGGGAACCCCTTCAAATGCCCCACACCTTTTGGACCTCTCTGCTTTCCTGTGGACTAGAACCTCAAAAGCACTATTTTTCACTCTCGGCACACTCCGGAGCAAAAAACGCAAACGTCCAGCCGCTGCTCCCACAGCAAAGGAGCCAGGGGGGAAAAGTCATGCTGGTCCTCACTGCCTCCGGGAACCCCTTCAAATGCCCCACACCTTTTGGACCTCTCTGCTTTCCTGTGGACTAGAACCTCAAAACCGCCATTTTTCACTCTCGGCACACTCCGCAGCAAAAAACGCAAACGTCCAGCCGCTGCTCCCACAGCAAAGGAGCCAGGGGGGAAAAGTCATGCTGGTCCTCACTGCCTCCGGGAACCCCTTCAAATGCCCCACACCTTTTGGACCTCTCTGCTTTCCTGTGGACTAGAACCTCAAAACCGCCATTTTTCACTTTCGTCAGCCTCTGGAGCAAAAAACGCAAACGTCCAGCCGCTGCTCCCACAGCAAAGGAGCCAGGGGGGAAAAGTCATGCTGGTCCTCACTGCCTCCGGGAACCCCTTCAAATGCCCCACACCTTTTGGACCTCTCTGCTTTCCTGTGGACTAGAACCTCAAAACCGCCATTTTTCACTCTCGGCACACTCCGCAGCAAAAAACGCAAACGTCCAGCCGCTGCTCCCACAGCAAAGGAGCCAGGGGGGAAAAGTCATGCTGCTCCTCACTGCCTCCGGGAACCCCTTCAAATGCCCCACACCTTTTGGACCTCTCTGCTTTCCTGTGGACTAGAACCTCAAAACCGCCATTTTTCACTCTCGGCACCCTCCGGAGCAAAAAACGCAAACGTCCAGCCGCTGCTCCCACAGCAAAGGAGCCAGGGGGGAAAAGTCATGCTGGTCCTCACTGCCTCCGGGAACCCCTTCAAATGCCCCACACCTTTTGGACCTCTCTGCTTTCCTGTGGACTAGAACCTCAAAACCGCCATTTTTCACTTTCGTCAGCCTCCGGAGCAAAAAACGCAAACGTCCAGCCGCTGCTCCCACAGCAAAGGAGCCAGGGGGGAAAAGTCATGCTGGTCCTCACTGCCTCCGGGAACCCCTTCAAATGCCCCACACCTTTTGGACCTCTCTGCTTTCCTGTGGACTAGAACCTCAAAACCGCCATTTTTCACTCTCGGCACACTCCGGAGCAAAAAACGCAAACGTCCAGCCGCTGCTCCCACAGCAAAGGAGCCAGGGGGGAAAAGTCATGCTGGTCCTCACTGCCTCCGGGAACCCCTTCAAATGCCCCACACCTTTTGGACCTCTCTGCTTTCCTGTGGACTAGAACCTCAAAACCGCCATTTTTCACTCTCGGCACCCTCCGGAGCAAAAAACGCAAACGTCCAGCCGCTGCTCCCACAGCAAAGGAGCCAGGGGGGAAAAGTCATGCTGGTCCTCACTGCCTCCGGGAACCCCTTCAAATGCCCCACACCTTTTGGACCTCTCTGCTTTCCTGTGGACTAGAACCTCAAAACCGCCATTTTTCACTCTCGGCACACTCCGAAACAAAAAACGCAAACGTCCAGCCGCTGCTCCCACAGCAAAGGAGCCAGGGGGGAAAAGTCATGCTGGTCCTCACTGCCTCCGGGAACCCCTTCAAATGCCCCACACCTTTTGGACCTCTCTGCTTTCCTGTGGACTAGAACCTCAAAACCGCCATTTTTCACTCTCGGCACACTCCGGAGCAAAAAATGCAAAAGTCCAGCCGCTGCTCCCACAGCAAAGGAGCCAGGGGGGAAAAGTCATGCTGGTCCTCACTGCCTCTGGGAACCCCTTCAAATGCCCCACACCTTTTGGACCTCTCTGCTTTCCTGTGGACTAGAACCTCAAAACTGCCATTTTTCACTCTCGGCACACTCCGGAGCAAAAAACGCAAACGTCCAGCCGCTGCTCCCACAGCAAAGGAGCCAGGGGGGAAAAGTCATGCTGGTCCTCACTGCCTCCGGGAACCCCTTCAAATGCCCCACACCTTTTGGACCTCTCTGCTTTCCTGTGGACTAGAACCTCAAAAGCACTATTTTTCACTCTCGGCACACTCCGGAGCAAAAAACGCAAACGTCCAGCCGCTGCTCCCACAGCAAAGGAGCCAGGGGGGAAAAGTCATGCTGGTCCTCACTGCCTCCGGGAACCCCTTCAAATGCCCCACACCTTTTGGACCTCTCTGCTTTCCTGTGGACTAGAACCTCAAAACCGCCATTTTTCACTTTCGTCAGCCTCCGGAGCAAAAAACGCAAACGTCCAGCCGCTGCTCCCACAGCAAAGGAGCCAGGGGGGAAAAGTCATGCTGGTCCTCACTGCCTCCGGGAACCCCTTCAAATGCCCCACACCTTTTGGACCTCTCTGCTTTCCTGTGGACTATAACCTCAAAACCGCCATTTTTCACTCTCGGCACACTCTGGAGCAAAAAACGCAAACGTCCAGCCGCTGCTCCCACAGCAAAGGAGCCAGGGGGGAAAAGTCATGCTGGTCCTCACTGCCTCCGGGAACCCCTTCAAATGCCCCACACCTTTTGGACCTCTCTGCTTTCCTGTGGACTAGAACCTCAAAACCGCCATTTTTCACTCTCGGCACACTCCGGAGCAAAAAACGCAAACGTCCAGCCGCTGCTCCCACAGCAAAGGAGCCAGGGGGGAAAAGTCATGCTGGTCCTCACTGCCTCTGGGAACCCCTTCAAATGCCCCACACCTTTTGGACCTCTCTGCTTTCCTGTGGACTAGAACCTCAAAACCGCCATTTTTCACTTTCGTCAGCCTCCGGAGCAAAAAACGCAAACGTCCAGCCGCTGCTCCCACAGCAAAGGAGCCAGGGGGGAAAAGTCATGCTGGTCCTCACTGCCTCCGGGAACCCCTTCAAATGCCCCACACCTTTTGGACCTCTCTGCTTTCCTGTGGACTAGAACCTCAAAACCGCCATTTTTCACTCTCGGCACACTCCGGAGCAAAAAACGCAAACGTCCAGCCGCTGCTCCCACAGCAAAGGAGCCAGGGGGGAAAAGTCATGCTGGTCCTCACTGCCTCCAGGAACCCCTTCAAATGCCCCACACCTTTTGGACCTCTCTGCTTTCCTGTGGACTAGAACCTCAAAACCGCCATTTTTCACTCTCGGCACACTCCGGAGCAAAAAACGAAAACGTCCAGCCGCTGCTCCCACAGCAAAGGAGCCAGGGGGGAAAAGTCATGCTGGTCCTCACTGCCTCCGGGAACCCCTTCAAATGCCCCACACCTTTTGGACCTCTCTGCTTTCCTGTGGACTAGAACCTCAAAACCGCCATTTTTCACTCTCGGCACCCTCCGGAGCAAAAAACGCAAACGTCCAGCCGCTGCTCCCACAGCAAAGGAGCCAGGGGGGAAAAGTCATGCTGGTCCTCACTGCCTCCGGGAACCCCTTCAAATGCCCCACACCTTTTGGACCTCTCTGCTTTCCTGTGGACTAGAACCTCAAAACCGCCATTTTTCACTCTCGGCACACTCCGGAGCAAGAAACGCAAACGTCCAGCCGCTGCTCCCACAGCAAAGGAGCCAGGGGGGAAAAGTCATGCTGGTCCTCACTGCCTCCGGGAACCCCTTCAAATGCCCCACACCTTTTGGACCTCTCTGCTTTCCTGTGGACTAGAACCTCAAAACCGCCATTTTTCACTCTCGGCACACTCCGAAACAAAAAACGCAAACGTCCAGCCGCTGCTCCCACAGCAAAGGAGCCAGGGGGGAAAAGTCATGCTGGTCCTCACTGCCTCCGGGAACCCCTTCAAATGCCCCACACCTTTTGGACCTCTCTGCTTTCCTGTGGACTAGAACCTCAAAACCGCCATTTTCACTTTCGTCAGCCTCCGGAGGAAAAAACGCAAACGTCCAGCCGCTGCTCCCACAGCAAAGGAGCCAGGGGGGAAAAGTCATGCTGGTCCTCACTGCCTCCGGGAACCCCTTCAAATGCCCCACACCTTTTGGACCTCTCTGCTTTCCTGTGGACTAGAACCTCAAAACCGCCATTTTTCACTCTCGGCACACTCCGGAGCAAAAGACGCAAACGTCCAGCCGCTGCTCCCACAGCAAAGGAGCCAGGGGGGAAAAGTCATGCTGGTCCTCACTGCCTCCAGGAACCCCTTCAAATGCCCCACACCTTTTGGACCTCTCTGCTTTCCTGTGGACTAGAACCTCAAAACCGCCATTTTTCACTTTCGTCAGCCTCCGGAGCAAAAAACGCAAACGTCCAGCCGCTGCTCCCACAGCAAAGGAGCCAGGGGGGAAAAGTCATGCTGGTCCTCACTGCCTCCGGGAACCCCTTCAAATGCCCCACACCTTTTGGACCTCTCTGCTTTCCTGTGGACTAGAACCTCAAAACCGCCATTTTCACTTTCGTCAGCCTCCGGAGCAAAAAACGCAAACGTCCAGCCGCTGCTCCCACAGCAAAGGAGCCAGGGGGGAAAAGTCATGCTGGTCCTCACTGCCTCCGGGAACCCCTTCAAATGCCCCACACCTTTTGGACCTCTCTGCTTTCCTGTGGACTATAACCTCAAAACCGCCATTTTTCACTCTCGGCACACTCCGGAGCAAAAGACGCAAACGTCCAGCCGCTGCTCCCACAGCAAAGGAGCCAGGGGGGAAAAGTCATGCTGGTCCTCACTGCCTCCAGGAACCCCTTCAAATGCCCCACACCTTTTGGACCTCTCTGCTTTCCTGTGGACTATAGCCTCAAAAGAACTATTTTTCACTCTCGGCACACTCCGGAGCAAAAAACGCAAACGTTTAGCCGCTGCTCCCACAGCAAAGGAGCCAGGGGGGAAAAGTCATGCTGGTCCTCACTGCCTCTTGGAACCCCTTCAAATGCCCCACACCTTTTGGACCTCTCTGCTTTCCTGTGGACTAGAACCTCAAAACCGCCATTTTTCACTCTCGGCACACTCCGGAGCAAAAAATGCAAAAGTCCAGCCGCTGCTCCCACAGCAAAGGAGCCAGGGGGGAAAAGTCATGCTGGTCCTCACTGCCTCCGGGAACCCCTTCAAATGCCCCACACCTTTTGGACCTCTCTGCTTTCCTGTGGACTAGAACCTCAAAACTGCCATTTTTCACTCTCGGCACACTCCGGAGCAAAAAACGCAAACGTCCAGCCGCTGCTCCCACAGCAAAGGAGCCAGGGGGGAAAAGTCATGCTGGTCCTCACTGCCTCCGGGAACCCCTTCAAATGCCCCACACCTTTTGGACCTCTCTGCTTTCCTGTGGACTAGAACCTCAAAACCGCCATTTTCACTTTCGTCAGGCTCTGGAGCAAAAAACGCAAACGTCCAGCCGCTGCTCCCACAGCAAAGGAGCCAGGGGGGAAAAGTCATGCTGGTCCTCACTGCCTCTGGGAACCCCTTCAAATGCCCCACACCTTTTGGACCTCTCTGCTTTCCTGTGGACTAGAACCTCAAAACCGCCATTTTTCACTCTCGGCACACTCCGGAGCAAAAAATGCAAACGTCCAGCCGCTGCTCCCACAGCAAAGGAGCCAGGGGGGAAAAGTCATGCTGGTCCTCACTGCCTCCGGGAACCCCTTCAAATGCCCCACACCTTTTGGACCTCTCTGCTTTCCTGTGGACTAGAACCTCAAAACCGCCATTTTTCACTCTCGGCACACTCCGCAGCAAAAAACGCAAACGTCCAGCCGCTGCTCCCACAGCAAAGGAGCCAGGGGGGAAAAGTCATGCTGGTCCTCACTGCCTCCGGGAACCCCTTCAAATGCCCCACACCTTTTGGACCTCTCTGCTTTCCTGTGGACTATAACCTCAAAACCGTCATTTTTCACTCTCGTCAGCCTCCGGAGCAAAAAACGCAAACGTCCAGCCGCTGCTCCCACAGCAAAGGAGCCAGGGGGGAAAAGTCATGCTGGTCCTCACTGCCTCCGGGAACCCCTTCAAATGCCCCACACCTTTTGGACCTCTCTGCTTTCCTGTGGACTAGAACCTCAAAACCGCCATTTTTCACTCTCTGCACACTCCGGAGCAAAAAACGCAAACGTCCAGCCGCTGCTCCCACAGCAAAGGAGCCAGGGGGGAAAAGTCATGCTGGTCCTCACTGCCTCCGGGAACCCCTTCAAATGCCCCACACCTTTTGGACCTCTCTGCTTTCCTGTGGACTAGAACCTCAAAACCGCCATTTTTCACTCTCGGCACACTCCGGAGCAAAAAACGCAAACGTCCAGCCGCTGCTCCCACAGCAAAGGAGCCAGGGGGGAAAAGTCATGCTGGTCCTCACTGCCTCCGGGAACCCCTTCAAATGCCCCACACCTTTTGGACCTCTCTGCTTTCCTGTGGACTAGAACCTCAAAAGAACTATTTTTCACTCTCGGCACACTCCGGAGCAAAAAACGCAAACGTTTAGCCGCTGCTCCCACAGCAAAGGAGCCAGGGGGGAAAAGTCATGCTGGTCCTCACTGCCTCTGGGAACCCCTTCAAATGCCCCACACCTTTTGGACCTCTCTGCTTTCCTGTGGACTATAACCTCAAAACCGCCATTTTTCACTCTCGGCACACTCCGGAGCAAAAAACACAAACGTCCAGCCGCTGCTCCCACAGCAAAGGAGCCAGGGGGGAAAAGTCATGCTGGTCCTCACTGCCTCCGGGAACCCCTTCAAATGCCCCACACCTTTTGGACCTCTCTGCTTTCCTGTGGACTAGAACCTCAAAACCGCCATTTTTCACTCTCGGCACACTCCGGAGCAAAAAACGCAAGCGTCCAGCCGCTGCTCCCACAGCAAAGGAGCCAGGGGGGAAAAGTCATGCTGGTCCTCACTGCCTCCGGGAACCCCTTCAAATGCCCCACACCTTTTGGACCTCTCTGCTTTCCTGTGGACTAGAACCTCAAAACCGCCATTTTTCACTTTCGTCAGCCTCCGGAGCAAAAAACGCAAACGTCCAGCCGCTGCTCCCACAGAAAAGAAGCCAGGGGGGAAAAGTCATGCTGGTCCTCACTGCCTCCGGGAACCCCTTCAAATGCCCCACACCTTTTGGACCTCTCTGCTTTCCTGTGGACTAGAACCTCAAAACCGCCATTTTTCACTCTCGGCACACTCCGGAGCAAAAAACGCAAACGTCCAGCCGCTGCTCCCACAGCAAAGGAGCCAGGGGGGAAAAGTCATGCTGGTCCTCACTGCCTCCGGGAACCCCTTCAAATGCCCCACACCTTTTGGACCTCTCTGCTTTCCTGTGGACTATAACCTCAAAAGAACTATTTTTCACTCTCGGCACACTCCGGAGCAAAAAACGCAAACGTTTAGCCGCTGCTCCCACAGCAAAGGAGCCAGGGGGGAAAAGTCATGCTGGTCCTCACTGCCTCTGGGAACCCCTTCAAATGCCCCACACCTTTTGGACCTCTCTGCTTTCCTGTGGACTAGAACCTCAAAAGCGCCATTTTTCACTCTCGGCACACTCTGGAGCAAAAAACGCAAACGTCCAGCCGCTGCTCCCACAGAAAAGGAGCCAGGGGGGAAAAGTCATGCTGGTCCTCACTGCCTCCGGGAACCCCTTCAAATGCCCCACACCTTTTGGACCTCTCTGCTTTCCTGTGGACTAGAACCTCAAAACCGCTATTTTCACTTTCGTCAGGCTCTGGAGCAAAAAACGCAAACGTCCAGCCGCTGCTCCCACAGCAAAGGAGCCAGGGGGGAAAAGTCATGCTGGTCCTCACTGCCTCCGGGAACCCCTTCAAATGCCCCACACCTTTTGGACCTCTCTGCTTTCCTGTGGACTAGAACCTCAAAACCGCCATTTTTCACTCTCGGCACACTCCGGAGCAAAAAATGCAAACGTCCAGCCGCTGCTCCCACAGCAAAGGAGCCAGGGGGGAAAAGTCATGCTGGTCCTCACTGCCTCCGGGAACCCCTTCAAATGCCCCACACCTTTTGGACCTCTCTGCTTTCCTGTGGACTAGAACCTCAAAACCGTCATTTTTCACTCTCGTCAGACTCCGGAGCAAAAAACGCAAACGTCCAGCCGCTGCTCCCACAGCAAAGGAGACAGGGGGGAAAAGTCATGCTGGTCCTCACTGCCTCCGGGAACCCCTTCAAATGCCCCACACCTTTTGGACCTCTCTGCTTTCCTGTGGACTAGAACCTCAAAACCGACATTTTTCACTCTCGGCACACTCCGGAGCAAAAAACGCAAACGTCCAGCCGCTGCTCCCACAGCAAAGGAGCCAGGGGGGAAAAGTCATGCTGGTCCTCACTGCCTCCGGGAACCCCTTCAAATGCCCCACACCTTTTGGAGCTCTCTGCTTTCCTGTGGACTAGAACCTCAAAACCGCCATTTTTCACTCTCGGCACACTCCGGAGCAAAAAACGCAAACGTCCAGCCGCTGCTCCCACAGCAAAGGAGCCAGGGGGGAAAAGTCATGCTGGTCCTCACTGCCTCCGGGAACCCCTTCAAATGCCCCACACCTTTTGGACCTCTCTGCTTTCCTGTGGACTAGAACCTTAAACCGCCATTTTTCACTTTCGTCAGGCTCTGGAGCAAAAAACGCAAACGTTTAGCCGCTGCTCCCACAGCAAAGGAGCCAGGGGGGAAAAGTCATGCTGGTCCTCACTGCCTCCGGGAACCCCTTCAAATGCCCCACACCTTTTGGACCTCTCTGCTTTCCTGTGGACTAGAACCTCAAAACCGCCATTTTTCACTCTCGGCACACTCCGGAGCAAAAAATGCAAACGTCCAGCCGCTGCTCCCACAGCAAAGGAGCCAGGGGGGAAAAGTCATGCTGGTCCTCACTGCCTCCGGGAACCCCTTCAAATGCCCCACACCTTTTGGACCTCTCTGCTTTCCTGTGGACTATAACGTCAAAAGAACTATTTTTCACTCTCGGCACACTCCGGAGCAAAAAACGCAAACGTTTAGCCGCTGCTCCCACAGCAAAGGAGCCAGGGGGGAAAAGTCATGCTGGTCCTCACTGCCTCTGGGAACCCCTTCAAATGCCCCACACCTTTTGGACCTCTCTGCTTTCCTGTGGACTAGAACCTCAAAACCGCCATTTTTCACTCTCGGCACACTCCGGAGCAAAAAACGCAAACGTCCAGCCGCTACTCCCACAGCAAAGGAGCCAGGGGGAAAAAGTCATGCTGGTCCTCACTGCCTCCGGGAACCCCTTCAAATGCCCCACACCTTTTGGACCTCTCTGCTTTCCTGTGGACTAGAACCTCAAAACTGCCATTTTTCACTTTCGTCAGCCTCCGGAGCAAAAAACGCAAACGTTCAGCCGCTGCTCCCACAGCAAAGGAGCCAGGGGGGAAAAGTCATGCTGGTCCTCACTGCCTCCGGGAACCCCTTCAAATGCCCCACACCTTTTGGACCTCTCTGCTTTCCTGTGGACTAGAACCTCAAAACCGCCATTTTTCACTCTCGGCACCCTCCGGAGCAAAAAACGCAAACGTCCAGCCGCTGCTCCCACAGCAAAGAAGCCAGGGGGGAAAAGTCATGCTGGTCCTCACTGCCTCCGGGAACCCCTTCAAATGCCCCACACCTTTTGGACCTCTCTGCTTTCCTGTGGACTAGAACCTCAAAACCGCCATTTTTCACTTTCGGCACACTCCGGAGCAAAAAATGCAAACGTCCAGCCGCTGCTCCCACAGCAAAGGAGCCAGGGGGGAAAAGTCATGCTGGTCCTCACTGCCTCCGGGAACCCCTTCAAATGCCCCACACCTTTTGGACCTCTCTGCTTTCCTGTGGACTAGAACCTCAAAACCGCCATTTTTCACTCTCGGCACACTCCGGAGCAAAAAACGCAAACGTCCAGCCGCTGCTCCCACAGCAAAGGAGCCAGGGGGGAAAAGTCATGCTGGTCCTCACTGCCTCCGGGAACCCCTTCAAATGCCCCACACCTTTTGGACCTCTCTGCTTTCCTGTGGACTAGAACCTCAAAACCGCCATTTTTCACTCTCGGCACACTCCGGAGCAAAAAACGCAAACGTCCAGCCGCTGCTCCCACAGCAAAGGAGCCAGGGGGGAAAAGTCATGCTGGTCCTCACTGCCTCCGGGAACCCCTTCAAATGCCCCACACCTTTTGGACCTCTCTGCTTTCCTGTGGACTAGAACCTCAAAACCGCCATTTTTCACTTTCGTCAGCCTCCGGAGCAAAAAACGCAAACGTCCAGCCGCTGCTCCCACAGCAAAGAAGCCAGGGGGGAAAAGTCATGCTGGTCCTCACTGCCTCCGGGAAACCCTTCAAATGCCCCACACCTTTTGGACCTCTCTGCTTTCCTGTGGACTATAACCTCAAAACCGCCATTTTTCACTCTCGGCACACTCCGGAGCAAAAAACGCAAACGTCCAGCCGCTGCTCCCACAGCAAAGGAGCCAGGGGGGAAAAGTCATGCTGGTCCTCACTGCCTCCAGGAACCCCTTCAAATGCCCCACACCTTTTGGACCTCTCTGCTTTCCTGTGGACTAGAACCTCAAAAGCGCCATTTTTCACTCTCGGCACACTCCGGAGCAAAAAACGCAAACGTCCAGCCGCTGCTCCCACAGCAAAGGAGCCAGGGGGGAAAAGTCATGCTGGTCCTCACTGCCTCCGGGAACCCCTTCAAATGCCCCACACCTTTTGGACCTCTCTGCTTTCCTGTGGACTAGAACCTCAAAACCGCCATTTTTCACTCTCGGCACACTCCGGAGCAAAAAACGCAAACGTCCAGCCGCTGCTCCCACAGCAAAGAAGCCAGGGGGGAAAAGTCATGCTGGTCCTCACTGCCTCCGGGAACCCCTTCAAATGCCCCACACCTTTTGGACCTCTCTGCTTTCCTGTGGACTAGAACCTCAAAACTGCCATTTTTCACTTTCGTCAGCCTCCGGAGCAAAAAACGCAAACGTTCAGCCGCTGCTCCCACAGCAAAGGAGCCAGGGGGGAAAAGTCATGCTGGTCCTCACTGCCTCCGGGAACCCCTTCAAATGCCCCACACCTTTTGGACCTCTCTGCTTTCCTGTGGACTAGAACCTCAAAACCGCCATTTTTCACTCTCGGCACACTCCGGAGCAAAAAACGCAAACGTCCAGCCGCTGCTCCCACAGCAAAGAAGCCAGGGGGGAAAAGTCATGCTGGTCCTCACTGCCTCCGGGAACCCCTTCAAATGCCCCACACCTTTTGGACCTCTCTGCTTTCCTGTGGACTAGAACCTCAAAACCGCCATTTTTCACTCTCGGCACACTCCGGAGCAAAAAACGCAAACGTCCAGCCGCTGCTCCCACAGCAAAGGAGCCAGGGGGGAAAAGTCATGCTGGTCCTCACTGCCTCCGGGAACCCCTTCAAATGCCCCACACCTTTTGGAGCTCTCTGCTTTCCTGTGGACTAGAACCTCAAAACCGCCATTTTTCACTCTCGGCACACTCCGGAGCAAAAAACGCAAACGTCCAGCCGCTGCTCCCACAGCAAAGGAGCCAGGGGGGAAAAGTCATGCTGGTCCTCACTGCCTCCGGGAAACCCTTCAAATGCCCCACACCTTTTGGACCTCTCTGCTTTCCTGTGGACTAGAACCTCAAAACCGCCATTTTTCACTCTCGGCACACTCCGGAGCAAAAAACGCAAACGTCCAGCCGCTGCTCCCACAGCAAAGGAGCCAGGGGGGAAAAGTCATGCTGGTCCTCACTGCCTCCGGGAACCCCTTCAAATGCCCCACACCTTTTGGACCTCTCTGCTTTCCTGTGGACTAGAACCTCAAAACCGCCATTTTTCACTTTCGTCAGCCTCCGGAGCAAAAAACGCAAACGTCCAGCCGCTGCTCCCACAGCAAAGAAGCCAGGGGGGAAAAGTCATGCTGGTCCTCACTGCCTCCGGGAAACCCTTCAAATGCCCCACACCTTTTGGACCTCTCTGCTTTCCTGTGGACTAGAACCTCAAAACCGCCATTTTTCACTTCGGCACACTCCGGAGCAAAAAACGCAAACGTTCAGCCGCTGCTCCCACAGCAAGGAGCCAGGGGGAAAAGTCATGCTGGTCCTCACTGCCTCGGAACCCCTTCAAATGCCCCACACCTTTTGGACCTCCCCGGAGAGCCGCTGCTCCCACAAAGCAAGGAGCCAGGGGGGAAAAGTCATGCTGGTCCTCACTGCCTCGGAGAACCAAACGTTCAGCCGCTGCTCCCACAGCAAAGGAGCCAGGGGGGAAAAGTCATGCTGGTCCTCACTGCCTCCGGGAACCCCTTCAAATGCCCCACACCTTTTGGACCTCTCTGCTTTCCTGTGGACTAGAACCTCAAAACCGCCATTTTTCACTCTCGGCACACTCCGGAGCAAAAAACGCAAACGTCCAGCCGCTGCTCCCACAGCAAAGAAGCCAGGGGGGAAAAGTCATGCTGGTCCTCACTGCCTCCGGGAACCCCTTCAAATGCCCCACACCTTTTGGACCTCTCTGCTTTCCTGTGGACTAGAACCTCAAAACCGCCATTTTTCACTCTCGGCACACTCCGGAGCAAAAAATGCAAACGTCCAGCCGCTGCTCCCACAGCAAAGGAGCCAGGGGGGAAAAGTCATGCTGGTCCTCACTGCCTCCGGGAACCCCTTCAAATGCCCCACACCTTTTGGACCTCTCTGCTTTCCTGTGGACTAGAACCTCAAAACCGCCATTTTTCACTCTCGGCACACTCCGGAGCAAAAAACGCAAACGTCCAGCCGCTGCTCCCACAGCAAAGGAGCCAGGGGGGAAAAGTCATGCTGGTCCTCACTGCCTCCGGGAACCCCTTCAAATGCCCCACACCTTTTGGACCTCTCTGCTTTCCTGTGGACTAGAACCTCAAAACCGCCATTTTTCACTCTCGGCGCACTCCGCAGCAAAAAACGCAAACGTCCAGCCGCTGCTCCCACAGCAAAGGAGCCAGGGGGGAAAAGTCATGCTGGTCCTCACTGCCTCCGGGAACCCCTTCAAATGCCCCACACCTTTTGGACCTCTCTGCTTTCCTGTGGACTAGAACCTCAAAACCGCCATTTTTCACTTTCGTCAGCCTCCGGAGCAAAAAACGCAAACGTCCAGCCGCTGCTCCCACAGCAAAGGCCCCAGCGGGGAAAAGTCATGCTGGTCCTCACTGCCTCCGGGAACCCCTTCAAATGCCCCACACCTTTTGGACCTCTCTGCTTTCCTGTGGACTAGAACCTCAAAACCGCCATTTTTCACTCTCGGCACACTCCGGAGCAAAAAACGCAAACGTCCAGCCGCTGCTCCCACAGCAAAGGAGCCAGGGGGGAAAAGTCATGCTGGTCCTCACTGCCTCCAGGAACCCCTTCAAATGCCCCACACCTTTTGGACCTCTCTGCTTTCCTGTGGACTAGAACCTCAAAAGCGCCATTTTTCACTCTCGGCACACTCCGGAGCAAAAAACGCAAACGTCCAGCCGCTGCTCCCACAGCAAAGGAGCCAGGGGGGAAAAGTCATGCTGGTCCTCACTGCCTCCGGGAACCCCTTCAAATGCCCCACACCTTTTGGACCTCTCTGCTTTCCTGTGGACTAGAACCTCAAAACCGCCATTTTTCACTCTCGGCACACTCCGGAGCAAAAAACGCAAACGTCCAGCCGCTGCTCCCACAGCAAAGAAGCCAGGGGGGAAAAGTCATGCTGGTCCTCACTGCCTCCGGGAACCCCTTCAAATGCCCCACACCTTTTGGACCTCTCTGCTTTCCTGTGGACTAGAACCTCAAAACTGCCATTTTTCACTTTCGTCAGCCTCCGGAGCAAAAAACGCAAACGTTCAGCCGCTGCTCCCACAGCAAAGGAGCCAGGGGGGAAAAGTCATGCTGGTCCTCACTGCCTCTGGGAACCCCTTCAAATGCCCCACACCTTTTGGACCTCTCTGCTTTCCTGTGGACTAGAACCTCAAAACCGCCATTTTTCACTCTCGGCACACTCCGGAGCAAAAAACGCAAACGTCCAGCCGCTGCTCCCACAGCAAAGAAGCCAGGGGGGAAAAGTCATGCTGGTCCTCACTGCCTCCGGGAACCCCTTCAAATGCCCCACACCTTTTGGACCTCTCTGCTTTCCTGTGGACTAGAACCTCAAAACCGCCATTTTTCACTCTCGGCACACTCCGCAGCAAAAAACGCAAACGTCCAGCCGCTGCTCCCACAGCAAAGGAGCCAGGGGGGAAAAGTCATGCTGGTCCTCACTGCCTCCGGGAACCCCTTCAAATGCCCCACACCTTTTGGACCTCTCTGCTTTCCTGTGGACTAGAACCTCAAAACCGCCATTTTTCACTCTCGGCACACTCCGGAGCAAAAAACGCAAACGTCCAGCCGCTGCTCCCACAGCAAAGGAGCCAGGGGGGAAAAGTCATGCTGGTCCTCACTGCCTCCGGGAACCCCTTCAAATGCCCCACACCTTTTGGACCTCTCTGCTTTCCTGTGGACTAGAACCTCCAAACCGCCATTTTTCACTCTCGGCACACTCCGGAGCAAAAAACGCAAACGTCCAGCCGCTGCTCCCACAGCAAAGGAGCCAGGGGGGAAAAGTCATGCTGGTCCTCACTGCCTCCGGGAACCCCTTCAAATGCCCCACACCTTTTGGACCTCTCTGCTTTCCTGTGGACTAGAACCTCAAAACCGCCATTTTTCACTTTCGTCAGCCTCCGGAGCAAAAAACGCAAACGTCCAGCCGCTGCTCCCACAGCAAAGAAGCCAGGGGGGGAAAGTCATGCTGGTCCTCACTGCCTCCGGGAAACCCTTCAAATGCCCCACACCTTTTGGACCTCTCTGCTTTCCTGTGGACTAGAACCTCAAAACCGCCATTTTTCACTCTCGGCACACTCCGGAGCAAAAAACGCAAACGTCCAGCCGCTGCTCCCACAGCAAAGGAGCCAGGGGGGAAAAGTCATGCTGGTCCTCACTGCCTCCGGGAACCCCTTCAAATGCCCCACACCTTTTGGACCTCTCTGCTTTCCTGTGGACTATAACCTCAAAACCGACATTTTTCACTCTCGGCACACTCCGGAGCAAAAAACGCAAACGTCCAGCCGCTGCTCCCACAGCAAAGGAGCCAGGGGGGAAAAGTCATGCTGGTCCTCACTGCCTCCGGGAACCCCTTCAAATGCCCCACACCTTTTGGACCTCTCTGCTTTCCTGTGGACTATAACCTCAAAACCGCCATTTTTCACTCTCGGCACACTCCGGAGCAAAAAACGCAAACGTCCAGCCGCTGCTCCCACAGCAAAGGAGCCAGGGGGGAAAAGTCATGCTGGTCCTCACTGCCTCCGGGAACCCCTTCAAATGCCCCACACCTTTTGGACCTCTCTGCTTTCCTGTGGACTATAACCTCAAAACCGCCATTTTTCACTCTCGGCACACTCCGGAGCAAAAAACGCAAACGTCCAGCCGCTGCTCCCACAGCAAAGGAGCCAGGGGGGAAAAGTCATGCTGGTCCTCACTGCCTCCGGGAACCCCTTCAAATGCCCCACACCTTTTGGACCTCTCTGCTTTCCTGTGGACTAGAACCTCAAAACCGCCATTTTTCACTCTCGGCACACTCCGGAGCAAAAAACGCAAACGTCCAGCCGCTGCTCCCACAGCAAAGGAGCCAGGGGGGAAAAGTCATGCTGGTCCTCACTGCCTCCGGGAACCCCTTCAAATGCCCCACACCTTTTGGACCTCTCTGCTTTCCTGTGGACTAGAACCTCAAAACCGCCATTTTTCACTCTCGGCACACTCCGGAGCAAAAAACGCAAACGTCCAGCCGCTGCTCCCACAGCAAAGGAGCCAGGGGGGAAAAGTCATGCTGGTCCTCACTGCCTCCGGGAACCCCTTCAAATGCCCCACACCTTTTGGACCTCTCTGCTTTCCTGTGGACTAGAACCTCAAAACCGACATTTTTCACTCTCGGCACACTCCGGAGCAAAAAACGCAAACGTCCAGCCGCTGCTCCCACAGCAAAGAAGCCAGGGGGGAAAAGTCATGCTGGTCCTCACTGCCTCCGGGAACCCCTTCAAATGCCCCACACCTTTTGGACCTCTCTGCTTTCCTGTGGACTAGAACCTCAAAACCGCCATTTTCACTTTCGTCAGCCTCCGGAGCAAAAAAAACGCAAACGTCCAGCCGCTGCTCCCACAGCAAAGAAGCCAGGGGGGAAAAGTCATGCTGGTCCTCACTGCCTCCAGGAACCCCTTCAAATGCCCCACACCTTTTGGACCTCTCTGCTTTCCTGTGGACTAGAACCTCAAAAGCGCCATTTTTCACTCTCGGCACACTCCGGAGCAAAAAACGCAAACGTCCAGCCGCTGCTCCCACAGCAAAGGAGCCAGGGGGGAAAAGTCATGCTGGTCCTCACTGCCTCCGGGAACCCCTTCAAATGCCCCACACCTTTTGGACCTCTCTGCTTTCCTGTGGACTAGAACCTCAAAACCGCCATTTTTCACTCTCGGCACACTCCGCAGCAAAAAACGCAAACGTCCAGCCGCTGCTCCCACAGCAAAGGAGCCAGGGGGGAAAAGTCATGCTGGTCCTCACTGCCTCCGGGAACCCCTTCAAATGCCCCACACCTTTTGGACCTCTCTGCTTTCCTGTGGACTAGAACCTCAAAACCGCCATTTTTCACTCTCGGCACACTCCGGAGCAAAAAACGCAAACGTCCAGCCGCTGCTCCCACAGCAAAGAAGCCAGGGGGGAAAAGTCATGCTGGTCCTCACTGCCTCCGGGAACCCCTTCAAATGCCCCACACCTTTTGGACCTCTCTGCTTTCCTGTGGACTAGAACCTCAAAACCGCCATTTTTCACTCTCGGCACACTCCGGAGCAAAAAATGCAAACGTCCAGCCGCTGCTCCCACAGCAAAGGAGCCAGGGGGGAAAAGTCATGCTGGTCCTCACTGCCTCCGGGAACCCCTTCAAATGCCCCACACCTTTTGGACCTCTCTGCTTTCCTGTGGACTAGAACCTCAAAACCGCCATTTTTCACTCTCGGCACACTCCGGAGCAAAAAACGCAAACGTCCAGCCGCTGCTCCCACAGCAAAGGAGCCAGGGGGGAAAAGTCATGCTGGTCCTCACTGCCTCCGGGAACCCCTTCAAATGCCCCACACCTTTTGGACCTCTCTGCTTTCCTGTGGACTAGAACCTCAAAACCGCCATTTTTCACTCTCGGCGCACTCCGCAGCAAAAAACGCAAACGTCCAGCCGCTGCTCCCACAGCAAAGGAGCCAGGGGGGAAAAGTCATGCTGGTCCTCACTGCCTCCGGGAACCCCTTCAAATGCCCCACACCTTTTGGACCTCTCTGCTTTCCTGTGGACTAGAACCTCAAAACCGCCATTTTTCACTTTCGTCAGCCTCCGGAGCAAAAAACGCAAACGTCCAGCCGCTGCTCCCACAGCAAAGGCCCCAGCGGGGAAAAGTCATGCTGGTCCTCACTGCCTCCGGGAACCCCTTCAAATGCCCCACACCTTTTGGACCTCTCTGCTTTCCTGTGGACTAGAACCTCAAAACCGCCATTTTTCACTCTCGGCACACTCCGGAGCAAAAAACGCAAACGTCCAGCCGCTGCTCCCACAGCAAAGGAGCCAGGGGGGAAAAGTCATGCTGGTCCTCACTGCCTCCAGGAACCCCTTCAAATGCCCCACACCTTTTGGACCTCTCTGCTTTCCTGTGGACTAGAACCTCAAAAGCGCCATTTTTCACTCTCGGCACACTCCGGAGCAAAAAACGCAAACGTCCAGCCGCTGCTCCCACAGCAAAGGAGCCAGGGGGGAAAAGTCATGCTGGTCCTCACTGCCTCCGGGAACCCCTTCAAATGCCCCACACCTTTTGGACCTCTCTGCTTTCCTGTGGACTAGAACCTCAAAACCGCCATTTTTCACTCTCGGCACACTCCGGAGCAAAAAACGCAAACGTCCAGCCGCTGCTCCCACAGCAAAGAAGCCAGGGGGGAAAAGTCATGCTGGTCCTCACTGCCTCCGGGAACCCCTTCAAATGCCCCACACCTTTTGGACCTCTCTGCTTTCCTGTGGACTAGAACCTCAAAACTGCCATTTTTCACTTTCGTCAGCCTCCGGAGCAAAAAACGCAAACGTTCAGCCGCTGCTCCCACAGCAAAGGAGCCAGGGGGGAAAAGTCATGCTGGTCCTCACTGCCTCTGGGAACCCCTTCAAATGCCCCACACCTTTTGGACCTCTCTGCTTTCCTGTGGACTAGAACCTCAAAACCGCCATTTTTCACTCTCGGCACACTCCGGAGCAAAAAACGCAAACGTCCAGCCGCTGCTCCCACAGCAAAGAAGCCAGGGGGGAAAAGTCATGCTGGTCCTCACTGCCTCCGGGAACCCCTTCAAATGCCCCACACCTTTTGGACCTCTCTGCTTTCCTGTGGACTAGAACCTCAAAACCGCCATTTTTCACTCTCGGCACACTCCGCAGCAAAAAACGCAAACGTCCAGCCGCTGCTCCCACAGCAAAGGAGCCAGGGGGGAAAAGTCATGCTGGTCCTCACTGCCTCCGGGAACCCCTTCAAATGCCCCACACCTTTTGGACCTCTCTGCTTTCCTGTGGACTAGAACCTCAAAACCGCCATTTTTCACTCTCGGCACACTCCGGAGCAAAAAACGCAAACGTCCAGCCGCTGCTCCCACAGCAAAGGAGCCAGGGGGGAAAAGTCATGCTGGTCCTCACTGCCTCCGGGAACCCCTTCAAATGCCCCACACCTTTTGGACCTCTCTGCTTTCCTGTGGACTAGAACCTCCAAACCGCCATTTTTCACTCTCGGCACACTCCGGAGCAAAAAACGCAAACGTCCAGCCGCTGCTCCCACAGCAAAGGAGCCAGGGGGGAAAAGTCATGCTGGTCCTCACTGCCTCCGGGAACCCCTTCAAATGCCCCACACCTTTTGGACCTCTCTGCTTTCCTGTGGACTAGAACCTCAAAACCGCCATTTTTCACTTTCGTCAGCCTCCGGAGCAAAAAACGCAAACGTCCAGCCGCTGCTCCCACAGCAAAGAAGCCAGGGGGGGAAAGTCATGCTGGTCCTCACTGCCTCCGGGAAACCCTTCAAATGCCCCACACCTTTTGGACCTCTCTGCTTTCCTGTGGACTAGAACCTCAAAACCGCCATTTTTCACTCTCGGCACACTCCGGAGCAAAAAACGCAAACGTCCAGCCGCTGCTCCCACAGCAAAGGAGCCAGGGGGGAAAAGTCATGCTGGTCCTCACTGCCTCCGGGAACCCCTTCAAATGCCCCACACCTTTTGGACCTCTCTGCTTTCCTGTGGACTATAACCTCAAAACCGACATTTTTCACTCTCGGCACACTCCGGAGCAAAAAACGCAAACGTCCAGCCGCTGCTCCCACAGCAAAGGAGCCAGGGGGGAAAAGTCATGCTGGTCCTCACTGCCTCCGGGAACCCCTTCAAATGCCCCACACCTTTTGGACCTCTCTGCTTTCCTGTGGACTATAACCTCAAAACCGCCATTTTTCACTCTCGGCACACTCCGGAGCAAAAAACGCAAACGTCCAGCCGCTGCTCCCACAGCAAAGGAGCCAGGGGGGAAAAGTCATGCTGGTCCTCACTGCCTCCGGGAACCCCTTCAAATGCCCCACACCTTTTGGACCTCTCTGCTTTCCTGTGGACTAGAACCTCAAAACCGCCATTTTTCACTCTCGGCACACTCCGGAGCAAAAAACGCAAACGTCCAGCCGCTGCTCCCACAGCAAAGGAGCCAGGGGGGAAAAGTCATGCTGGTCCTCACTGCCTCCGGGAACCCCTTCAAATGCCCCACACCTTTTGGACCTCTCTGCTTTCCTGTGGACTAGAACCTCAAAACCGCCATTTTTCACTCTCGGCACACTCCGGAGCAAAAAACGCAAACGTCCAGCCGCTGCTCCCACAGCAAAGGAGCCAGGGGGGAAAAGTCATGCTGGTCCTCACTGCCTCCGGGAACCCCTTCAAATGCCCCACACCTTTTGGACCTCTCTGCTTTCCTGTGGACTAGAACCTCAAAACCGCCATTTTTCACTCTCGGCACACTCCGGAGCAAAAAACGCAAACGTCCAGCCGCTGCTCCCACAGCAAAGGAGCCAGGGGGGAAAAGTCATGCTGGTCCTCACTGCCTCCGGGAACCCCTTCAAATGCCCCACACCTTTTGGACCTCTCTGCTTTCCTGTGGACTAGAACCTCAAAACCGACATTTTTCACTCTCGGCACACTCCGGAGCAAAAAACGCAAACGTCCAGCCGCTGCTCCCACAGCAAAGAAGCCAGGGGGGAAAAGTCATGCTGGTCCTCACTGCCTCCGGGAACCCCTTCAAATGCCCCACACCTTTTGGACCTCTCTGCTTTCCTGTGGACTAGAACCTCAAAACCGCCATTTTCACTTTCGTCAGCCTCCGGAGCAAAAAAACGCAAACGTCCAGCCGCTGCTCCCACAGCAAAGAAGCCAGGGGGGAAAAGTCATGCTGGTCCTCACTGCCTCCAGGAACCCCTTCAAATGCCCCACACCTTTTGGACCTCTCTGCTTTCCTGTGGACTAGAACCTCAAAAGCGCCATTTTTCACTCTCGGCACACTCCGGAGCAAAAAACGCAAACGTCCAGCCGCTGCTCCCACAGCAAAGGAGCCAGGGGGAAAAGTCATGCTGGTCCTCACTGCCTCCGGGAACCCCTTCAAATGCCCCACACCTTTTGGACCTCTCTGCTTTCCTGTGGACTAGAACCTCAAAACCGCCATTTTTCACTCTCGGCACACTCCGCAGCAAAAAACGCAAACGTCCAGCCGCTGCTCCCACAGCAAAGGAGCCAGGGGGGAAAAGTCATGCTGGTCCTCACTGCCTCCGGGAACCCCTTCAAATGCCCCACACCTTTTGGACCTCTCTGCTTTCCTGTGGACTAGAACCTCAAAACCGCCATTTTTCACTTTCGTCAGCCTCCGGAGCAAAAAACGCAAACGTCCAGCCGCTGCTCCCACAGCAAAGGAGCCAGGGGGAAAAGTCATGCTGGTCCTCACTGCCTCCAGGAACCCCTTCAAATGCCCCACACCTTTTGGACCTCTCTGCTTTCCTGTGGACTAGAACCTCAAAAAGCCATTTTTCACTCTCGGCACACCCCGGAGCAAAAAACGCAAACGTCCAGCCGCTGTTCCCACAGCAAAGGAGCCAGGGGGGAAAAGTCATGCTGGTCCTCACTGCCTCCGGGAACCCCTTCAAATGCCCCACACCTTTTGGACCTCTCTGCTTTCCTGTGGACTAGAACCTCAAAACCGCCATTTTTCACTCTCGGCACCCTCCGGAGCAAAAAAACGCAAACGTCCAGCCGCTGCTCCCACAGCAAAGGAGCCAGGGGGGAAAAGTCATGCTGGTCCTCACTGCCTCCGGGAACCCCTTCAAATGCCCCACACCTTTTGGACCTCTCTGCTTTCCTGTGGACTAGAACCTCAAAACTGCCATTTTTCACTCTCGGCACACTCCGGAGCAAAAAACGCAAACGTCCAGCCGCTGCTCCCACAGCAAAGGAGCCAGGGGGGAAAAGTCATGCTGGTCCTCACTGCCTCCAGGAACCCCTTCAAATGCCCCACACCTTTTGGACCTCTCTGCTTTCCTGTGGACTAGAACCTCAAAAGCGCCATTTTTCACTCTCGGCACACTCCGCAGCAAAAAACGCAAACGTCCAGCCGCTGCTCCCACAGCAAAGGAGCCAGGGGGGAAAAGTCATGCTGGTCCTCACTGCCTCCGGGAACCCTTCAAATGCCCCACACCTTTTGGACCTCTCTGCTTTCCTGTGGACTAGAACCTCAAAACCGCCATTTTTCACTCTCGGCACACTCCGCAGCAAAAAACGCAAACGTCCAGCCGCTGCTCCCACAGCAAAGGAGCCAGGGGGGAAAAGTCATGCTGGTCCTCACTGCCTCCGGGAACCCCTTCAAATGCCCCACACCTTTTGGACCTCTCTGCTTTCCTGTGGACTAGAACCTCAAAACCGCCATTTTTCACTCTCAGCACCCTCCGGAGCAAAAAACGCAAACGTCCAGCCGCTGCTCCCACAGCAAAGGAGCCAGGGGGGAAAAGTCATGCTGGTCCTCACTGCCTCCGGGAACCCCTTCAAATGCCCCACACCTTTTGGACCTCTCTGCTTTCCTGTGGACTATAACCTCAAAACCGCCATTTTTCACTCTCGGCACACCCCGGAGCAAAAAACGCAAACGTCCAGCCGCTGCTCCCACAGCAAAGGAGCCAGGGGGGAAAAGTCATGCTGGTCCTCACTGCCTCCGGGAACCCCTTCAAATGCCCCACACCTTTTGGACCTCTCTGCTTTCCTGTGGACTAGAACCTCAAAACCGCCATTTTTCACTCTCGGCACACTCCGGAGCAAAAAACGCAAACGTCCAGCCGCTGCTCCCACAGCAAAGGAGCCAGGGGGGAAAAAGTCATGCTGGTCCTCACTGCCTCCGGGAACCCCTTCAAATGCCCCACACCTTTTGGACCTCTCTGCTTTCCTGTGGACTAGAACCTCAAAACCGCCATTTTTCACTCTCGGCACACTCCGCAGCAAAAAACGCAAACGTCCAGCCGCTGCTCCCACAGCAAAGGAGCCAGGGGGGAAAAGTCATGCTGGTCCTCACTGCCTCCGGGAACCCCTTCAAATGCCCCACACCTTTTGGACCTCTCTGCTTTCCTGTGGACTAGAACCTCAAAACCGCCATTTTTCACTCTCGGCACACTCCGGAGCAAAAAACGCAAACGTCCAGCCGCTGCTCCCACAGCAAAGGAGCCAGGGGGGAAAAGTCATGCTGGTCCTCACTGCCTCCGGGAACCCCTTCAAATGCCCCACACCTTTTGGACCTCTCTGCTTTCCTGTGGACTAGAACCTCAAAACCGCCATTTTTCACTCTCGGCACACTCCGGAGCAAAAAACGCAAACGTCCAGCCGCTGCTCCCACAGCAAAGGAGCCAGGGGGAAAAGTCATGCTGGTCCTCACTGCCTCCGGGAACCCCTTCAAATGCCCCACACCTTTTGGACCTCTCTGCTTTCCTGTGGACTAGAACCTCAAAACCGCCATTTTTCACTCTCGGCACACTCCGGAGCAAAAAACGCAAACGTCCAGCCGCTGCTCCCACAGCAAAGGAGCCAGGGGGGAAAAGTCATGCTGGTCCTCACTGCCTCCGGGAACCCCTTCAAATGCCCCACACCTTTTGGACCTCTCTCCTTTCCTGTGGACTAGAACCTCAAAACCGCCATTTTTCACTCTCGGCACCCTCCGGAGCAAAAAACGCAAACGTCCAGCCGCTGCTCCCACAGCAAAGGAGCCAGGGGGGAAAAGTCATGCTGGTCCTCACTGCCTCCGGGAACCCCTTCAAATGCCCCACACCTTTTGGACCTCTCTGCTTTCCTGTGGACTAGAACCTCAAAACCGCCATTTTTCACTCTCGGCACACTCCGGAGCAAAAAACGCAAACGTCCAGCCGCTGCTCCCACAGCAAAGGAGCCAGGGGGGAAAAGTCATGCTGGTCCTCACTGCCTCCGGGAACCCCTTCAAATGCCCCACACCTTTTGGACCTCTCTGCTTTCCTGTGGACGAGAACCTCAAAACCGACATTTTTCACTCTCGGCAGCCTCCGGAGCAAAAAACGCAAACGTCCAGCCGCTGCTCCCACAGCAAAGGAGCCAGGGGGGAAAAGTCATGCTGGTCCTCACTGCCTCCGGGAACCCCTTCAAATGCCCCACACCTTTTGGACCTCTCTGCTTTCCTGTGGACTAGAACCTCAAAACCGCCATTTTTCACTCTCGGCACACTCCGGAGCAAAAAACGCAAACGTCCAGCCGCTGCTCCCACAGCAAAGGAGCCAGGGGGGAAAAGTCATGCTGGTCCTCACTGCCTCTGGGAACCCCTTCAAATGCCCCACACCTTTTGGACCTCTCTGCTTTCCTGTGGACTAGAACCTCAAAACCGCCATTTTTCACTCTCGGCACACTCCGGAGCAAAAAACGCAAACGTCCAGCCGCTGCTCCCACAGCAAAGGAGCCAGGGGGGAAAAGTCATGCTGGTCCTCACTGCCTCCGGGAACCCCTTCAAATGCCCCACACCTTTTGGACCTCTCTGCTTTCCTGTGGACTAGAACCTCAAAACCGCCATTTTTCACTCTCGGCACACTCCGCAGCAAAAAACGCAAACGTCCAGCCGCTGCTCCCACAGCAAAGGAGCCAGGGGGGAAAAGTCATGCTGGTCCTCACTGCCTCCGGGAACCCCTTCAAATGCCCCACACCTTTTGGACCTCTCTGCTTTCCTGTGGACTAGAACCTCAAAACCGCCATTTTTCACTTTCGTCAGCCTCCGGAGCAAAAAACGCAAACGTCCAGCCGCTGCTCCCACAGCAAAGGAGCCAGGGGGGAAAAGTCATGCTGGTCCTCACTGCCTCCGGGAACCCCTTCAAATGCCCCACACCTTTTGGACCTCTCTGCTTTCCTGTGGACTATAACCTCAAAAGCGCCATCTTTCACTCTCGGCACACTCCAAAGCAAAAAACGCAAACGTCCAGCCGCTGCTCCCACAGCAAAGGAGCCAGGGGGGAAAAGTCATGCTGGTCCTCACTGCCTCCGGGAACCCCTTCAAATGCCCCACACCTTTTGGACCTCTCTGCTTTCCTGTGGACTAGAACCTCAAAACCGCCATTTTTCACTCTCGGCACACTCCGCAGCAAAAAACGCAAACGTCCAGCCGCTGCTCCCACAGCAAAGGAGCCAGGGGGGAAAAGTCATGCTGGTCCTCACTGCCTCCGGGAACCCCTTCAAATGCCCCACACCTTTTGGACCTCTCTGCTTTCCTGTGGACTAGAACCTCAAAAGAACTATTTTTCACTCTCGGCACACTCCGGAGCAAAAAACGCAAACGTCCAGCCGCTGCTCCCACAGCAAAGGAGCCAGGGGGGAAAAGTCATGCTGGTCCTCACTGCCTCCGGGAACCCCTTCAAATGCCCCACACCTTTTGGACCTCTCTGCTTTCCTGTGGACTAGAACCTCAAAACCGCCATTTTTCACTCTCGGCACCCTCCGGAGCAAAAAACGCAAACGTCCAGCCGCTGCTCCCACAGCAAAGGAGCCAGGGGGGAAAAGTCATGCTGGTCCTCACTGCCTCCGGGAACCCCTTCAAATGCCCCACACCTTTTGGACCTCTCTGCTTTCCTGTGGACTATAACCTCAAAACCGCCATTTTTCACTCTCGGCACACTCCGGAGAAAGAAACGCAAACGTCCAGCCGCTGCTCCCACAGCAAAGGAGCCAGGGGGGAAAAGTCATGCTGGTCCTCACTGCCTCCGGGAACCCCTTCAAATGCCCCACACCTTTTGGACCTCTCTGCTTTCCTGTGGACTAGAACCTCAAAACCGCCATTTTTCACTCTCGGCACACTCCGGAGCAAAAAACGCAAACGTCCAGCCGCTGCTCCCACAGCAAAGGAGCCAGGGGGGAAAAGTCATGCTGGTCCTCACTGCCTCCGGGAACCCCTTCAAATGCCCCACACCTTTTGGACCTCTCTGCTTTCCTGTGGACTAGAACCTCAAAACCGCCATTTTTCACTTTCGTCAGCCTCCGGAGCAAAAAACGCAAACGTCCAGCCGCTGCTCCCACAGCAAAGGAGCCAGGGGGGAAAAGTCATGCTGGTCCTCACTGCCTCCGGGAACCCCTTCAAATGCCCCACACCTTTTGGACCTCTCTGCTTTCCTGTGGACTAGAACCTCAAAACCGCCATTTTTCACTCTCGGCACACTCCACAGCAAAAAACGCAAACGTCCAGCCGCTGCTCCCACAGCAAAGGAGCCAGGGGGGAAAAGTCATGCTGGTCCTCACTGCCTCCGGGAACCCCTTCAAATGCCCCACACCTTTTGGACCTCTCTGCTTTCCTGTGGACTAGAACCTCAAAACCGCCATTTTTCACTCTCGGCACACTCCGCAGCAAAAAACGCAAACGTCCGGCCGCTGCTCCCACAGCAAAGGAGCCAGGGGGGAAAAGTCATGCTGGTCCTCACTGCCTCCGGGAACCCCTTCAAATGCCCCACACCTTTTGGACCTCTCTGCTTTCCTGTGGACTAGAACCTCAAAACCGCCATTTTTCACTCTCGGCACACTCCGGAGCAAAAAACGCAAACGTCCAGCCGCTGCCCCCACAGCAAAGGAGCCAGGGGGGAAAAGTCATGCTGGTCCTCACTGCCTCCGGGAACCCCTTCAAATGCCCCACACCTTTTGGACCTCTCTGCTTTCCTGTGGACTAGAACCTCAAAACTGCCATTTTTCACTTTCGTCAGCCTCCGGAGCAAAAAACGCAAACGTCCAGCCGCTGCTCCCACAGCAAAGGAGCCAGGGGGGAAAAGTCATGCTGGTCCTCACTGCCTCCGGGAACCCCTTCAAATGCCCCACACCTTTTGGACCTCTCTGCTTTCCTGTGGACTAGAACCTCAAAACCGCCATTTTTCACTCTCAGCACACTCCGGAGCAAAAAACGCAAACGTCCAGCCGCTGCTCCCACAGCAAAGGAGCCAGGGGGGAAAAGTCATGCTGGTCCTCACTGCCTCCAGGAACCCCTTCAAATGCCCCACACCTTTTGGACCTCTCTGCTTTCCTGTGGACTAGAACCTCAAAACCGCCATTTTTCACTCTCGGCACACTCCGGAGCAAAAAACGCAAACGTCCAGCCGCTGCTCCCACAGCAAAGGAGCCAGGGGGGAAAAGTCATGCTGGTCCTCACTGCCTCCGGGAACCCCTTCAAATGCCCCACACCTTTTGGACCTCTCTGCTTTCCTGTGGACTAGAACCTCAAAACCGCCATTTTTCACTCTCGGCACACTCCGCAGCAAAAAACGCAAACGTCCAGCCGCTGCTCCCACAGCAAAGGAGCCAGGGGGGAAAAGTCATGCTGGTCCTCACTGCCTCCGGGAACCCCTTCAAATGCCCCACACCTTTTGGACCTCTCTGCTTTCCTGTGGACTAGAACCTCAAAACCGCCATTTTTCACTTTCGTCAGCCTCCGGAGCAAAAAACGCAAACGTCCAGCCGCTGCTCCCACAGCAAAGAAGCCAGGGGGGAAAAGTCATGCTGGTCCTCACTGCCTCCGGGAACCCCTTCAAATGCCCCACACCTTTTGGACCTCTCTGCTTTCCTGTGGACTAGAACCTCAAAACCGCCATTTTTCACTCTCGGCACACTCCGGAGCAAAAAACGCAAACGTCCAGCCGCTGCTCCCACAGCAAAGGAGCCAGGGGGGAAAAGTCATGCTGGTCCTCACTGCCTCCGGGAACCCCTTCAAATGCCCCACACCTTTTGGACCTCTCTGCTTTCCTGTGGACTAGAACCTCAAAACCGACATTTTTCACTCTCGGCACACTCCGGAGCAAAAAACGCAAACGTCCAGCCGCTGCTCCCACAGCAAAGGAGCCAGGGGGGAAAAGTCATGCTGGTCCTCACTGCCTCCGGGAACCCCTTCAAATGCCCCACACCTTTTGGACCTCTCTGCTTTCCTGTGGACTAGAACCTCAAAACCGCCATTTTTCACTCTCGGCACACTCCGCAGCAAAAAACGCAAACGTCCAGCCGCTGCTCCCACAGCAAAGGAGCCAGGGGGGAAAAGTCATGCTGGTCCCCACTGCCTCCGGGAACCCCTTCAAATGCCCCACACCTTTTGGACCTCTCTGCTTTCCTGTGGACTAGAACCTCAAAACCGCCATTTTTCACTTTCGTCAGCCTCCGGAGCAAAAAACGCAAACGTCCAGCCGCTGCTCCCACAGCAAAGGAGCCAGGGGGGAAAAGTCATGCTGGTCCTCACTGCCTCCGGGAACCCCTTCAAATGCCCCACACCTTTTGGACCTCTCTGCTTTCCTGTGGACTAGAACCTCAAAACCGCCATTTTCACTTTCGTCAGCCTCCGGAGCAAAAAACGCAAACGTCCAGCCGCTGCTCCCACAGCAAAGAAGCCAGGGGGGAAAAGTCATGCTGGTCCTCACTGCCTCCAGGAACCCCTTCAAATGCCCCACACCTTTTGGACCTCTCTGCTTTCCTGTGGACTATAACCTCAAAACCGCCATTTTTCACTCTCGGCACACTCCGGAGCAAAAAACGCAAACGTCCAGCCGCTGCTCCCACAGCAAAGGAGCCAGGGGGGAAAAGTCATGCTGGTCCTCACTGCCTCCGGGAACCCCTTCAAATGCCCCACACCTTTTGGACCTCTCTGCTTTCCTGTGGACTAGAACCTCAAAACCGCCATTTTTCACTCTCGGCACACTCCGCAGCAAAAAACGCAAACGTCCAGCCGCTGCTCCCACAGCAAAGGAGCCAGGGGGGAAAAGTCATGCTGGTCCTCACTGCCTCCGGGAACCCCTTCAAATGCCCCACACCTTTTGGACCTCTCTGCTTTCCTGTGGACTAGAACCTCAAAACCGCCATTTTTCACTTTCGTCAGCCTCCGGAGCAAAAAACGCAAACGTCCAGCCGCTGCTCCCACAGCAAAGGAGCCAGGGGGGAAAAGTCATGCTGGTCCTCACTGCCTCCGGGAACCCCTTCAAATGCCCCACACCTTTTGGACCTCTCTGCTTTCCTGTGGACTAGAACCTCAAAACCGCCATTTTTCACTCTCGGCACACCCCGGAGCAAAAAACGCAAACGTCCAGCCGCTGCTCCCACAGCAAAGAAGCCAGGGGGGAAAAGTCATGCTGGTCCTCACTGCCTCCAGGAACCCCTTCAAATGCCCCACACCTTTTGGACCTCTCTGCTTTCCTGTGGACTAGAACCTCAAAACCGCCATTTTTCACTCTCGGCACACTCCGGAGCAAAAAACGCAAACGTCCAGCCGCTGCTCCCACAGCAAAGGAGCCAGGGGGGAAAAGTCATGCTGGTCCTCACTGCCTCCAGGAACCCCTTCAAATGCCCCACACCTTTTGGACCTCTCTGCTTTCCTGTGGACTAGAACCTCAAAAGCGCCATTTTTCACTCTCGGCACACTCCGGAGCAAAAAACGCAAACGTCCAGCCGCTGCTCCCACAGCAAAGGAGCCAGGGGGGAAAAGTCATGCTGGTCCTCACTGCCTCCGGGAACCCCTTCAAATGCCCCACACCTTTTGGACCTCTCTGCTTTCCTGTGGACTAGAACCTCAAAACCGCCATTTTTCACTCTCGGCACACTCCGCAGCAAAAAACGCAAACGTCCAGCCACTGCTCCCACAGCAAAGGAGCCAGGGGGGAAAAGTCATGCTGGTCCTCACTGCCTCCGGGAACCCCTTCAAATGCCCCACACCTTTTGGACCTCTCTGCTTTCCTGTGGACTAGAACCTCAAAACCGCCATTTTTCACTCTCGGCACCCTCCGGAGCAAAAAACGCAAACGTCCAGCCGCTGCTCCCACAGCAAAGGAGCCAGGGGGGAAAAGTCATGCTGGTCCTCACTGCCTCCGGGAACCCCTTCAAATGCCCCACACCTTTTGGACCTCTCTGCTTTCCTGTGGACTAGAACCTCAAAACCGCCATTTTTCACTCTCGGCACACTCCGGAGCAAAAAACGCAAACGTCCAGCCGCTGCTCCCACAGCAAAGGAGCCAGGGGGGAAAAGTCATGCTGGTCCTCACTGCCTCCGGGAACCCCTTCAAATGCCCCACACCTTTTGGACCTCTCTGCTTTCCTGTGGACTAGAACCTCAAAACCGCCATTTTTCACTCTCGGCACACTCCGCAGCAAAAAACGCAAACGTCCAGCCGCTGCTCCCACAGCAAAGGAGCCAGGGGGGAAAAGTCATGCTGGTCCTCACTGCCTCCGGGAACCCCTTCAAATGCCCCACACCTTTTGGACCTCTCTGCTTTCCTGTGGACTAGAACCTCAAAACCGCCATTTTTCACTCTCGGCACACTCCGGAGCAAAAAACGCAAACGTCCAGCCGCTGCTCCCACAGCAAAGGAGCCAGGGGGGAAAAGTCATGCTGGTCCTCACTGCCTCCGGGAACCCCTTCAAATGCCCCACACCTTTTGGACCTCTCTGCTTTCCTGTGGACTAGAACCTCAAAACCGCCATTTTTCACTCTCGGCACCCTCCGGAGCAAAAAACGCAAACGTCCAGCCGCTGCTCCCACAGCAAAGGAGCCAGGGGGGAAAAGTCATGCTGGTCCTCACTGCCTCCGGGAACCCCTTCAAATGCCCCACACCTTTTGGACCTCTCTGCTTTCCTGTGGACTAGAACCTCAAAACCGCCATTTTTCACTCTCGGCACACTCCGGAGCAAAAAACGCAAACGTCCAGCCGCTGCTCCCACAGCAAAGGAGCCAGGGGGGAAAAGTCATGCTGGTCCTCACTGCCTCCGGGAACCCCTTCAAATGCCCCACACCTTTTGGACCTCTCTGCTTTCCTGTGGACTAGAACCTCAAAACCGCCATTTTTCACTCTCGGCACACTCCAAAGCAAAAAACGCAAACGTCCAGCCGCTGCTCCCACAGCAAAGGAGCCAGGGGGGAAAAGTCATGCTGGTCCTCACTGCCTCCGGGAACCCCTTCAAATGCCCCACACCTTTTGGACCTCTCTGCTTTCCTGTGGACTAGAACCTCAAAACCGCCATTTTTCACTCTCGGCACACTCCGGAGCAAAAAACGCAAACGTCCAGCCGCTGCTCCCACAGCAAAGGAGCCAGGGGGGAAAAGTCATGCTGGTCCTCACTGCCTCCGGGAACCCCTTCAAATGCCCCACACCTTTTGGACCTCTCTGCTTTCCTGTGGACTAGAACCTCAAAACCGCCATTTTTCACTCTCGGCACACTCCGCAGCAAAAAACGCAAACGTCCAGCCGCTGCTCCCACAGCAAAGGAGCCAGGGGGGAAAAGTCATGCTGGTCCTCACTGCCTCCGGGAACCCCTTCAAATGCCCCACACCTTTTGGACCTCTCTGCTTTCCTGTGGACTAGAACCTCAAAACCGCCATTTTTCACTTTCGTCAGCCTCCGGAGCAAAAAACGCAAACGTCCAGCCGCTGCTCCCACAGCAAAGGAGCCAGGGGGGAAAAGTCATGCTGGTCCTCACTGCCTCCGGGAACCCCTTCAAATGCCCCACACCTTTTGGACCTCTCTGCTTTCCTGTGGACTATAACCTCAAAAGCGCCATTTTTCACTCTCGGCACACTCCGGAGCAAAAAACGCAAACGTCCAGCCGCTGCTCCCACAGCAAAGGAGCCAGGGGGGAAAAGTCATGCTGGTCCTCACTGCCTCCGGGAACCCCTTCAAATGCCCCACACCTTTTGGACCTCTCTGCTTTCCTGTGGACTAGAACCTCAAAACCGCCATTTTTCACTCTCGGCACACTCCGCAGCAAAAAACGCAAACGTCCAGCCGCTGCTCCCACAGCAAAGGAGCCAGGGGGGAAAAGTCATGCTGGTCCTCACTGCCTCCAGGAACCCCTTCAAATGCCCCACACCTTTTGGACCTCTCTGCTTTCCTGTGGACTAGAACCTCAAAACCGCCATTTTTCACTTTCGTCAGCCTCCGGAGCAAAAAACGCAAACGTCCAGCCGCTGCTCCCACAGCAAAGGAGCCAGGGGGGGAAAGTCATGCTGGTCCTCACTGCCTCCGGGAACCCCTTCAAATGCCCCACACCTTTTGGACCTCTCTGCTTTCCTGTGGACTAGAACCTCAAAACCGCCATTTTTCACTCTCGGCACACTCCGGAGCAAAAAACGCAAACGTCCAGCCGCTGCTCCCACAGCAAAGGAGCCAGGGGGGAAAAGTCATGCTGGTCCTCACTGCCTCCGGGAACCCCTTCAAATGCCCCACACCTTTTGGACCTCTCTGCTTTCCTGTGGACTAGAACCTCAAAACCGCCATTTTTCACTCTCGGCACACTCCGGAGCAAAAAACGCAAACGTCCAGCCGCTGCTCCCACAGCAAAGGAGCCAGGGGGGAAAAGTCATGCTGGTCCTCACTGCCTCCGGGAACCCCTTCAAATGCCCCACACCTTTTGGACCTCTCTCCTTTCCTGTGGACTAGAACCTCAAAACCGCCATTTTTCACTCTCGGCACACTCCGGAGCAAGAAACGCAAACGTCCAGCCGCTGCTCCCACAGCAAAGGAGCCAGGGGGGAAAAGTCATGCTGGTCCTCACTGCCTCCGGGAACCCCTTCAAATGCCCCACACCTTTTGGACCTCTCTGCTTTCCTGTGGACTAGAACCTCAAAACCGCCATTTTTCACTCTCGGCAGCCTCCGGAGCAAAAAACGCAAACGTCCAGCCGCTGCTCCCACAGCAAAGGAGCCAGGGGGGAAAAGTCATGCTGGTCCTCACTGCCTCCGGGAACCCCTTCAAATGCCCCACACCTTTTGGACCTCTCTGCTTTCCTGTGGACTAGAACCTCAAAACCGCCATTTTTCACTTTCGTCAGCCTCCGGAGCAAAAAACGCAAACGTCCAGCCGCTGCTCCCACAGCAAAGGAGCCAGGGGGGAAAAGTCATGCTGGTCCTCACTGCCTCCGGGAACCCCTTCAAATGCCCCACACCTTTTGGACCTCTCTGCTTTCCTGTGGACTAGAACCTCAAAAGAACTATTTTTCACTCTCGGCACACTCCGGAGCAAAAAACGCAAACGTCCAGCCGCTGCTCCCACAGCAAAGGAGCCAGGGGGGAAAAGTCATGCTGGTCCTCACTGCCTCCGGGAACCCCTTCAAATGCCCCACACCTTTTGGACCTCTCTGCTTTCCTGTGGACTAGAACCTCAAAACCGCCATTTTTCACTCTCGGCACACTCCGGAGCAAAAAACGCAAACGTCCAGCCGCTGCTCCCACAGCAAAGGAGCCAGGGGGGAAAAGTCATGCTGGTCCTCACTGCCTCCGGGAACCCCTTCAAATGCCCCACACCTTTTGGACCTCTCTGCTTTCCTGTGGACTAGAACCTCAAAACCGCCATTTTTCACTCTCGGCACCCTCCGGAGCAAAAAACGCAAACGTCCAGCCGCTGCTCCCACAGCAAAGGAGCCAGGGGGGAAAAGTCATGCTGGTCCTCACTGCCTCCGGGAACCCCTTCAAATGCCCCACACCTTTTGGACCTCTCTGCTTTCCTGTGGACTAGAACCTCAAAACCGCCATTTTTCACTCTCGGCACACTCCGCAGCAAAAAACGCAAACGTCCAGCCGCTGCTCCCACAGCAAAGGAGCCAGGGGGGAAAAGTCATGCTGGTCCTCACTGCCTCCGGGAACCCCTTCAAATGCCCCACACCTTTTGGACCTCTCTGCTTTCCTGTGGACTAGAACCTCAAAACCGCCATTTTTCACTCTCGGCACACTCCGGAGAAAGAAACGCAAACGTCCAGCCGCTGCTCCCACAGCAAAGGAGCCAGGGGGGAAAAGTCATGCTGGTCCTCACTGCCTCCGGGAACCCCTTCAAATGCCCCACACCTTTTGGACCTCTCTGCTTTCCTGTGGACTAGAACCTCAAAACCGCCATTTTTCACTCTCGGCACACTCCGGAGCAAAAAACGCAAACGTCCAGCCGCTGCTCCCACAGCAAAGGAGCCAGGGGGGAAAAGTCATGCTGGTCCTCACTGCCTCCGGGAACCCCTTCAAATGCCCCACACCTTTTGGACCTCTCTCCTTTCCTGTGGACTAGAACCTCAAAACCGCCATTTTTCACTCTCGTCAGCCTCCGGAGCAAAAAACGCAAACGTCCAGCCGCTGCTCCCACAGCAAAGGAGCCAGGGGGGAAAAGTCATGCTGGTCCTCACTGCCTCCGGGAACCCCTTCAAATGCCCCACACCTTTTGGACCTCTCTGCTTTCCTGTGGACTAGAACCTCAAAACCGCCATTTTTCACTCTCGGCACACTCCGCAGCAAAAAACGCAAACGTCCAGCCGCTGCTCCCACAGCAAAGGAGCCAGGGGGGAAAAGTCATGCTGGTCCTCACTGCCTCCGGGAACCCCTTCAAATGCCCCACACCTTTTGGACCTCTCTGCTTTCCTGTGGACTAGAACCTCAAAACCGCCATTTTTCACTCTCGGCACACTCCAAAGCAAAAAACGCAAACGTCCAGCCGCTGCTCCCACAGCAAAGGAGCCAGGGGGGAAAAGTCATGCTGGTCCTCACTGCCTCCGGGAACCCCTTCAAATGCCCCACACCTTTTGGACCTCTCTGCTTTCCTGTGGACTATAACCTCAAAACCGCCATTTTTCACTCTCGGCACACTCCGGAGCAAAAAACGCAAACGTCCAGCCGCTGCTCCCACAGCAAAGGAGCCAGGGGGGAAAAGTCATGCTGGTCCTCACTGCCTCCGGGAACCCCTTCAAATGCCCCACACCTTTTGGACCTCTCTGCTTTCCTGTGGACTAGAACCTCAAAACCGCCATTTTTCACTCTCGGCACCCTCCGGAGCAAAAAACGCAAACGTCCAGCCGCTGCTCCCACAGCAAAGGAGCCAGGGGGGAAAAGTCATGCTGGTCCTCACTGCCTCCGGGAACCCCTTCAAATGCCCCACACCTTTTGGACCTCTCTGCTTTCCTGTGGACTAGAACCTCAAAACCGCCATTTTTCACTCTCGGCACACTCCGCAGCAAAAAACGCAAACGTCCAGCCGCTGCTCCCACAGCAAAGGAGCCAGGGGGGAAAAGTCATGCTGGTCCTCACTGCCTCCGGGAACCCCTTCAAATGCCCCACACCTTTTGGACCTCTCTGCTTTCCTGTGGACTAGAACCTCAAAACCGCCATTTTTCACTCTCGGCACACTCCGGAGCAAAAAACGCAAACGTCCAGCCGCTGCTCCCACAGCAAAGGAGCCAGGGGGGAAAAGTCATGCTGGTCCTCACTGCCTCCGGGAACCCCTTCAAATGCCCCACACCTTTTGGACCTCTCTCCTTTCCTGTGGACTAGAACCTCAAAACCGCCATTTTTCACTCTCGTCAGCCTCCGGAGCAAAAAACGCAAACGTCCAGCCGCTGCTCCCACAGCAAAGGAGCCAGGGGGGAAAAGTCATGCTGGTCCTCACTGCCTCCGGGAACCCCTTCAAATGCCCCACACCTTTTGGACCTCTCTGCTTTCCTGTGGACTAGAACCTCAAAACCGCCATTTTTCACTCTCGGCACACTCCGGAGCAAAAAACGCAAACGTCCAGCCGCTGCTCCCACAGCAAAGGAGCCAGGGGGGAAAAGTCATGCTGGTCCTCACTGCCTCCGGGAACCCCTTCAAATGCCCCACACCTTTTGGACCTCTCTGCTTTCCTGTGGACTAGAACCTCAAAACCGCCATTTTTCACTCTCGGCACACTCCAAAGCAAAAAACGCAAACGTCCAGCCGCTGCTCCCACAGCAAAGGAGCCAGGGGGGAAAAGTCATGCTGGTCCTCACTGCCTCCGGGAACCCCTTCAAATGCCCCACACCTTTTGGACCTCTCTGCTTTCCTGTGGACTAGAACCTCAAAACCGCCATTTTTCACTCTCGGCACACTCCGGAGCAAAAAACGCAAACGTCCAGCCGCTGCTCCCACAGCAAAGGAGCCAGGGGGGAAAAGTCATGCTGGTCCTCACTGCCTCCGGGAACCCCTTCAAATGCCCCACACATTTTGGACCTCTCTGCTTTCCTGTGGACTAGAACCTCAAAACCGCCATTTTTCACTCTCGGCACACTCCGGAGCAAAAAACGCAAACGTCCAGCCGCTGCTCCCACAGCAAAGGAGCCAGGGGGGAAAAGTCATGCTGGTCCTCACTGCCTCCGGGAACCCCTTCAAATGCCCCACACCTTTTGGACCTCTCTGCTTTCCTGTGGACTAGAACCTCAAAACCGCCATTTTTCACTTTCGTCAGCCTCCGGAGCAAAAAACGCAAACGTCCAGCCGCTGCTCCCACAGCAAAGGAGCCAGGGGGGAAAAGTCATGCTGGTCCTCACTGCCTCCGGGAACCCCTTCAAATGCCCCACACCTTTTGGACCTCTCTGCTTTCCTGTGGACTATAACCTCAAAACCGCCATTTTTCACTCTCGGCACACTCCAAAGCAAAAAACGCAAACGTCCAGCCGCTGCTCCCACAGCAAAGGAGCCAGGGGGGAAAAGTCATGCTGGTCCTCACTGCCTCCGGGAACCCCTTCAAATGCCCCACACCTTTTGGACCTCTCTGCTTTCCTGTGGACTAGAACCTCAAAACCGCCATTTTTCACTCTCGGCACACTCCGCAGCAAAAAACGCAAACGTCCAGCCGCTGCTCCCACAGCAAAGGAGCCAGGGGGGAAAAGTCATGCTGGTCCTCACTGCCTCCAGGAACCCCTTCAAATGCCCCACACCTTTTGGACCTCTCTGCTTTCCTGTGGACTATAACCTCAAAACCGCCATTTTTCACTTTCGTCAGCCTCCGGAGCAAAAAACGCAAACGTCCAGCCGCTGCTCCCACAGCAAAGGAGCCAGGGGGGGAAAGTCATGCTGGTCCTCACTGCCTCCAGGAACCCCTTCAAATGCCCCACACCTTTTGGACCTCTCTGCTTTCCTGTGGACTAGAACCTCAAAACCGCCATTTTTCACTCTCGGCACACTCCGGAGCAAAAAACGCAAACGTCCAGCCGCTGCTCCCACAGCAAAGGAGCCAGGGGGGAAAAGTCATGCTGGTCCTCACTACCTCCGGGAACCCCTTCAAATGCCCCACACCTTTTGGACCTCTCTGCTTTCCTGTGGACTAGAACCTCAAAACTGCCATTTTTCACTCTCGGCACCCTCCGGAGCAAAAAACGCAAACGTCCAGCCGCTGCTCCCACAGCAAAGGAGCCAGGGGGGAAAAGTCATGCTGGTCCTCACTGCCTCCGGGAACCCCTTCAAATGCCCCACACCTTTTGGACCTCTCTGCTTTCCTGTGGACTAGAACCTCAAAACCGCCATTTTTCACTCTCGGCACACCCCGGAGCAAAAAACGCAAACGTCCAGCCGCTGCTCCCACAGCAAAGGAGCCAGGGGGGAAAAGTCATGCTGGTCCTCACTGCCTCCGGGAACCCCTTCAAATGCCCCACACCTTTTGGACCTCTCTGCTTTCCTGTGGACTAGAACCTCAAAACCGCCATTTTTCACTCTCGGCACCCTCCGGAGCAAAAAACGCAAACGTCCAGCCGCTGCTCCCACAGCAAAGGAGCCAGGGGGGAAAAGTCATGCTGGTCCTCACTGCCTCCGGGAACCCCTTCAAATGCCCCACACCTTTTGGACCTCTCTGCTTTCCTGTGGACTAGAACCTCAAAACCGCCATTTTTCACTCTCGGCACACTCCGCAGCAAAAAACGCAAACGTCCAGCCGCTGCTCCCACAGCAAAGGAGCCAGGGGGGAAAAGTCATGCTGGTCCTCACTGCCTCCGGGAACCCCTTCAAATGCCCCACACCTTTTGGACCTCTCTGCTTTCCTGTGGACTAGAACCTCAAAACCGCCATTTTTCACTCTCGGCACACTCCGGAGAAAGAAACGCAAACGTCCAGCCGCTGCTCCCACAGCAAAGGAGCCAGGGGGGAAAAGTCATGCTGGTCCTCACTGCCTCCGGGAACCCCTTCAAATGCCCCACACCTTTTGGACCTCTCTGCTTTCCTGTGGACTAGAACCTCAAAACCGCCATTTTTCACTCTCGGCACACTCCGGAGCAAAAAACGCAAACGTCCAGCCGCTGCTCCCACAGCAAAGGAGCCAGGGGGGAAAAGTCATGCTGGTCCTCACTGCCTCCGGGAACCCCTTCAAATGCCCCACACCTTTTGGACCTCTCTCCTTTCCTGTGGACTAGAACCTCAAAACCGCCATTTTTCACTCTCGTCAGCCTCCGGAGCAAAAAACGCAAACGTCCAGCCGCTGCTCCCACAGCAAAGGAGCCAGGGGGGAAAAGTCATGCTGGTCCTCACTGCCTCCGGGAACCCCTTCAAATGCCCCACACCTTTTGGACCTCTCTGCTTTCCTGTGGACTAGAACCTCAAAACCGCCATTTTTCACTCTCGGCACACTCCGCAGCAAAAAACGCAAACGTCCAGCCGCTGCTCCCACAGCAAAGGAGCCAGGGGGGAAAAGTCATGCTGGTCCTCACTGCCTCCGGGAACCCCTTCAAATGCCCCACACCTTTTGGACCTCTCTGCTTTCCTGTGGACTAGAACCTCAAAACCGCCATTTTTCACTCTCGGCACACTCCAAAGCAAAAAACGCAAACGTCCAGCCGCTGCTCCCACAGCAAAGGAGCCAGGGGGGAAAAGTCATGCTGGTCCTCACTGCCTCCGGGAACCCCTTCAAATGCCCCACACCTTTTGGACCTCTCTGCTTTCCTGTGGACTATAACCTCAAAACCGCCATTTTTCACTCTCGGCACACTCCGGAGCAAAAAACGCAAACGTCCAGCCGCTGCTCCCACAGCAAAGGAGCCAGGGGGGAAAAGTCATGCTGGTCCTCACTGCCTCCGGGAACCCCTTCAAATGCCCCACACCTTTTGGACCTCTCTGCTTTCCTGTGGACTAGAACCTCAAAACCGCCATTTTTCACTCTCGGCACCCTCCGGAGCAAAAAACGCAAACGTCCAGCCGCTGCTCCCACAGCAAAGGAGCCAGGGGGGAAAAGTCATGCTGGTCCTCACTGCCTCCGGGAACCCCTTCAAATGCCCCACACCTTTTGGACCTCTCTGCTTTCCTGTGGACTAGAACCTCAAAACCGCCATTTTTCACTCTCGGCACACTCCGCAGCAAAAAACGCAAACGTCCAGCCGCTGCTCCCACAGCAAAGGAGCCAGGGGGGAAAAGTCATGCTGGTCCTCACTGCCTCCGGGAACCCCTTCAAATGCCCCACACCTTTTGGACCTCTCTGCTTTCCTGTGGACTAGAACCTCAAAACCGCCATTTTTCACTCTCGGCACACTCCGGAGCAAAAAACGCAAACGTCCAGCCGCTGCTCCCACAGCAAAGGAGCCAGGGGGGAAAAGTCATGCTGGTCCTCACTGCCTCCGGGAACCCCTTCAAATGCCCCACACCTTTTGGACCTCTCTGCTTTCCTGTGGACTAGAACCTCAAAACCGCCATTTTTCACTCTCGGCACACTCCGGAGCAAAAAACGCAAACGTCCAGCCGCTGCTCCCACAGCAAAGGAGCCAGGGGGGAAAAGTCATGCTGGTCCTCACTGCCTCCGGGAACCCCTTCAAATGCCCCACACCTTTTGGACCTCTCTCCTTTCCTGTGGACTAGAACCTCAAAACCGCCATTTTTCACTCTCGTCAGCCTCCGGAGCAAAAAACGCAAACGTCCAGCCGCTGCTCCCACAGCAAAGGAGCCAGGGGGGAAAAGTCATGCTGGTCCTCACTGCCTCCGGGAACCCCTTCAAATGCCCCACACCTTTTGGACCTCTCTGCTTTCCTGTGGACTAGAACCTCAAAACCGCCATTTTTCACTCTCGGCACACTCCAAAGCAAAAAACGCAAACGTCCAGCCGCTGCTCCCACAGCAAAGGAGCCAGGGGGGAAAAGTCATGCTGGTCCTCACTGCCTCCGGGAACCCCTTCAAATGCCCCACACCTTTTGGACCTCTCTGCTTTCCTGTGGACTAGAACCTCAAAACCGCCATTTTTCACTCTCGGCACACTCCGGAGCAAAAAACGCAAACGTCCAGCCGCTGCTCCCACAGCAAAGGAGCCAGGGGGGAAAAGTCATGCTGGTCCTCACTGCCTCCGGGAACCCCTTCAAATGCCCCACACCTTTTGGACCTCTCTGCTTTCCTGTGGACTAGAACCTCAAAACCGCCATTTTTCACTCTCGGCACACTCCGGAGCAAAAAACGCAAACGTCCAGCCGCTGCTCCCACAGCAAAGGAGCCAGGGGGGAAAAGTCATGCTGGTCCTCACTGCCTCCGGGAACCCCTTCAAATGCCCCACACCTTTTGGACCTCTCTGCTTTCCTGTGGACTAGAACCTCAAAACCGCCATTTTTCACTCTCGGCACACTCCGGAGCAAAAAACGCAAACGTCCAGCCGCTGCTCCCACAGCAAAGGAGCCAGGGGGGAAAAGTCATGCTGGTCCTCACTGCCTCCGGGAACCCCTTCAAATGCCCCACACCTTTTGGACCTCTCTGCTTTCCTGTGGACTAGAACCTCAAAACCGCCATTTTTCACTCTCGGCACACTCCAAAGCAAAAAACGCAAACGTCCAGCCGCTGCTCCCACAGCAAAGGAGCCAGGGGGGAAAAGTCATGCTGGTCCTCACTGCCTCCGGGAACCCCTTCAAATGCCCCACACCTTTTGGACCTCTCTGCTTTCCTGTGGACTAGAACCTCAAAACCGCCATTTTTCACTCTCGGCACACTCCGGAGCAAAAAACGCAAACGTCCAGCCGCTGCTCCCACAGCAAAGGAGCCAGGGGGGAAAAGTCATGCTGGTCCTCACTGCCTCCGGGAACCCCTTCAAATGCCCCACACCTTTTGGACCTCTCTGCTTTCCTGTGGACTAGAACCTCAAAACCGCCATTTTTCACTCTCGGCACACTCCGGAGCAAAAAACGCAAACGTCCAGCCGCTGCTCCCACAGCAAAGGAGCCAGGGGGGAAAAGTCATGCTGGTCCTCACTGCCTCCGGGAACCCCTTCAAATGCCCCACACCTTTTGGACCTCTCTGCTTTCCTGTGGACTAGAACCTCAAAACCGCCATTTTTCACTTTCGTCAGCCTCCGGAGCAAAAAACGCAAACGTCCAGCCGCTGCTCCCACAGCAAAGGAGCCAGGGGGGAAAAGTCATGCTGGTCCTCACTGCCTCCGGGAACCCCTTCAAATGCCCCACACCTTTTGGACCTCTCTCCTTTCCTGTGGACTAGAACCTCAAAACCGCCATTTTTCACTCTCGTCAGCCTCCGGAGCAAAAAACGCAAACGTCCAGCCGCTGCTCCCACAGCAAAGGAGCCAGGGGGGAAAAGTCATGCTGGTCCTCACTGCCTCCGGGAACCCCTTCAAATGCCCCACACCTTTTGGACCTCTCTGCTTTCCTGTGGACTAGAACCTCAAAACCGCCATTTTTCACTCTCGGCACACTCCGGAGCAAAAAACGCAAACGTCCAGCCGCTGCTCCCACAGCAAAGGAGCCAGGGGGGAAAAGTCATGCTGGTCCTCACTGCCTCCGGGAACCCCTTCAAATGCCCCACACCTTTTGGACCTCTCTGCTTTCCTGTGGACTAGAACCTCAAAACCGCCATTTTTCACTCTCGGCACACTCCAAAGCAAAAAACGCAAACGTCCAGCCGCTGCTCCCACAGCAAAGGAGCCAGGGGGGAAAAGTCATGCTGGTCCTCACTGCCTCCGGGAACCCCTTCAAATGCCCCACACCTTTTGGACCTCTCTGCTTTCCTGTGGACTAGAACCTCAAAACCGCCATTTTTCACTCTCGGCACACTCCGGAGCAAAAAACGCAAACGTCCAGCCGCTGCTCCCACAGCAAAGGAGCCAGGGGGGAAAAGTCATGCTGGTCCTCACTGCCTCCGGGAACCCCTTCAAATGCCCCACACCTTTTGGACCTCTCTGCTTTCCTGTGGACTAGAACCTCAAAACCGCCATTTTTCACTCTCGGCACACTCCGGAGCAAAAAACGCAAACGTCCAGCCGCTGCTCCCACAGCAAAGGAGCCAGGGGGGAAAAGTCATGCTGGTCCTCACTGCCTCCGGGAACCCCTTCAAATGCCCCACACCTTTTGGACCTCTCTGCTTTCCTGTGGACTAGAACCTCAAAACCGCCATTTTTCACTTTCGTCAGCCTCCGGAGCAAAAAACGCAAACGTCCAGCCGCTGCTCCCACAGCAAAGGAGCCAGGGGGGAAAAGTCATGCTGGTCCTCACTGCCTCCGGGAACCCCTTCAAATGCCCCACACCTTTTGGACCTCTCTGCTTTCCTGTGGACTATAACCTCAAAAGCGCCATTTTTCACTCTCGGCACACTCCAAAGCAAAAAACGCAAACGTCCAGCCGCTGCTCCCACAGCAAAGGAGCCAGGGGGGAAAAGTCATGCTGGTCCTCACTGCCTCCGGGAACCCCTTCAAATGCCCCACACCTTTTGGACCTCTCTGCTTTCCTGTGGACTAGAACCTCAAAACCGCCATTTTTCACTCTCGGCACACTCCGCAGCAAAAAACGCAAACGTCCAGCCGCTGCTCCCACAGCAAAGGAGCCAGGGGGGAAAAGTCATGCTGGTCCTCACTGCCTCCAGGAACCCCTTCAAATGCCCCACACCTTTTGGACCTCTCTGCTTTCCTGTGGACTATAACCTCAAAACCGCCATTTTTCACTCTCGTCAGCCTCCGGAGCAAAAAACGCAAACGTCCAGCCGCTGCTCCCACAGCAAAGGAGCCAGGGGGGGAAAGTCATGCTGGTCCTCACTGCCTCCGGGAACCCCTTCAAATGCCCCACACCTTTTGGACCTCTCTGCTTTCCTGTGGACTAGAACCTCAAAACCGCCATTTTTCACTCTCGGCACACTCCGGAGCAAAAAACGCAAACGTCCAGCCGCTGCTCCCACAGCAAAGGAGCCAGGGGGGAAAAGTCATGCTGGTCCTCACTACCTCCGGGAACCCCTTCAAATGCCCCACACCTTTTGGACCTCTCTGCTTTCCTGTGGACTAGAACCTCAAAACTGCCATTTTTCACTCTCGGCACCCTCCGGAGCAAAAAACGCAAACGTCCAGCCGCTGCTCCCACAGCAAAGGAGCCAGGGGGGAAAAGTCATGCTGGTCCTCACTGCCTCCGGGAACCCCTTCAAATGCCCCACACCTTTTGGACCTCTCTGCTTTCCTGTGGACTATAACCTCAAAACCGCCATTTTTCACTCTCGGCACACCCCGGAGCAAAAAACGCAAACGTCCAGCCGCTGCTCCCACAGCAAAGGAGCCAGGGGGGAAAAGTCATGCTGGTCCTCACTGCCTCCGGGAACCCCTTCAAATGCCCCACACCTTTTGGACCTCTCTGCTTTCCTGTGGACTAGAACCTCAAAACCGCCATTTTTCACTCTCGGCACACTCCGGAGCAAAAAACGCAAACGTCCAGCCGCTGCTCCCACAGCAAAGGAGCCAGGGGGGAAAAGTCATGCTGGTCCTCACTGCCTCCGGGAACCCCTTCAAATGCCCCACACCTTTTGGACCTCTCTGCTTTCCTGTGGACTAGAACCTCAAAACCGCCATTTTTCACTCTCGGCACACTCCGGAGCAAAAAACGCAAACGTCCAGCCGCTGCTCCCACAGCAAAGGAGCCAGGGGGGAAAAGTCATGCTGGTCCTCACTGCCTCCGGGAACCCCTTCAAATGCCCCACACCTTTTGGACCTCTCTCCTTTCCTGTGGACTAGAACCTCAAAACCGCCATTTTTCACTCTCGGCACACTCCGGAGCAAAAAACGCAAACGTCCAGCTGCTGCTCCCACAGCAAAGGAGCCAGGGGGGAAAAGTCATGCTGGTCCTCACTGCCTCCGGGAACCCCTTCAAATGCCCCACACCTTTTGGACCTCTCTCCTTTCCTGTGGACTAGAACCTCAAAACCGCCATTTTTCACTCTCGGCACACTCCGGAGCAAGAAACGCAAACGTCCAGCCGCTGCTCCCACAGCAAAGGAGCCAGGGGGGAAAAGTCATGCTGGTCCTCACTGCCTCCGGGAACCCCTTCAAATGCCCCACACCTTTTGGACCTCTCTGCTTTCCTGTGGACTAGAACCTCAAAACCGCCATTTTTCACTCTCGGCACACTCCGGAGCAAAAAACGCAAACGTCCAGCCGCTGCTCCCACAGCAAAGGAGCCAGGGGGGAAAAGTCATGCTGGTCCTCACTGCCTCCGGGAACCCCTTCAAATGCCCCACACCTTTTGGACCTCTCTGCTTTCCTGTGGACTAGAACCTCAAAACCGCCATTTTTCACTCTCGGCACACTCCGGAGCAAGAAACGCAAACGTCCAGCCGCTGCTCCCACAGCAAAGGAGCCAGGGGGGAAAAGTCATGCTGGTCCTCACTGCCTCCGGGAACCCCTTCAAATGCCCCACACCTTTTGGACCTCTCTGCTTTCCTGTGGACTAGAACCTCAAAACCGCCATTTTTCACTCTCGGCACACTCCGGAGCAAAAAACGCAAACGTCCAGCCGCTGCTCCCACAGCAAAGGAGCCAGGGGGGAAAAGTCATGCTGGTCCTCACTGCCTCCGGGAACCCCTTCAAATGCCCCACACCTTTTGGACCTCTCTGCTTTCCTGTGGACTAGAACCTCAAAACCGCCATTTTTCACTCTCGGCACCCTCCGGAGCAAAAAACGCAAACGTCCAGCCGCTGCTCCCACAGCAAAGGAGCCAGGGGGGAAAAGTCATGCTGGTCCTCACTGCCTCCGGGAACCCCTTCAAATGCCCCACACCTTTTGGACCTCTCTGCTTTCCTGTGGACTATAACCTCAAAACCGCCATTTTTCACTCTCGGCACACTCCGGAGAAAGAAACGCAAACGTCCAGCCGCTGCTCCCACAGCAAAGGAGCCAGGGGGGAAAAGTCATGCTGGTCCTCACTGCCTCCGGGAACCCCTTCAAATGCCCCACACCTTTTGGACCTCTCTGCTTTCCTGTGGACTAGAACCTCAAAACCGCCATTTTTCACTCTCGGCACACTCCGGAGCAAAAAACGCAAACGTCCAGCCGCTGCTCCCACAGCAAAGGAGCCAGGGGGGAAAAGTCATGCTGGTCCTCACTGCCTCCGGGAACCCCTTCAAATGCCCCACACCTTTTGGACCTCTCTGCTTTCCTGTGGACTAGAACCTCAAAACCGCCATTTTTCACTTTCGTCAGCCTCCGGAGCAAAAAACGCAAACGTCCAGCCGCTGCTCCCACAGCAAAGGAGCCAGGGGGGAAAAGTCATGCTGGTCCTCACTGCCTCCGGGAACCCCTTCAAATGCCCCACACCTTTTGGACCTCTCTGCTTTCCTGTGGACTATAACCTCAAAACCGCCATTTTTCACTCTCGGCACACTCCGGAGCAAAAAACGCAAACGTCCAGCCGCTGCTCCCACAGCAAAGGAGCCAGGGGGGAAAAGTCATGCTGGTCCTCACTGCCTCCGGGAACCCCTTCAAATGCCCCACACCTTTTGGACCTCTCTGCTTTCCTGTGGACTAGAACCTCAAAACCGCCATTTTTCACTCTCGGCACCCTCCGGAGCAAAAAACGCAAACGTCCAGCCGCTGCTCCCACAGCAAAGGAGCCAGGGGGGAAAAGTCATGCTGGTCCGCACTGCCTCCGGGAACCCCTTCAAATGCCCCACACCTTTTGGACCTCTCTGCTTTCCTGTGGACTAGAACCTCAAAACCGCCATTTTTCACTCTCGGCACACGCCGCAGCAAAAAACGCAAACGTCCAGCCGCTGCTCCCACAGCAAAGGAGCCAGGGGGGAAAAGTCATGCTGGTCCTCACTGCCTCCGGGAACCCCTTCAAATGCCCCACACCTTTTGGACCTCTCTGCTTTCCTGTGGACTAGAACCTCAAAACCGCCATTTTTCACTTTCGTCAGCCTCCGGAGCAAAAAACGCAAACGTCCAGCCGCTGCTCCCACAGCAAAGGAGCCAGGGGGGGAAAGTCATGCTGGTCCTCACTGCCTCCGGGAACCCCTTCAAATGCCCCACACCTTTTGGACCTCTCTGCTTTCCTGTGGACTAGAACCTCAAAACCGCCATTTTTCACTCTCGGCACACTCCGGAGCAAAAAACGCAAACGTCCAGCCGCTGCTCCCACAGCAAAGGAGCCAGGGGGGAAAAGTCATGCTGGTCCTCACTGCCTCCGGGAACCCCTTCAAATGCCCCACACCTTTTGGACCTCTCTGCTTTCCTGTGGACTAGAACCTCAAAACCGCCATTTTTCACTCTCGGCACACTCCGCAGCAAAAAACGCAAACGTCCAGCCGCTGCTCCCACAGCAAAGGAGCCAGGGGGGAAAAGTCATGCTGGTCCTCACTGCCTCCGGGAACCCCTTCAAATGCCCCACACCTTTTGGACCTCTCTGCTTTCCTGTGGACTAGAACCTCAAAACCGCCATTTTTCACTCTCGGCACACTCCGGAGCAAAAAACGCAAACGTCCAGCCGCTGCCCCCACAGCAAAGGAGCCAGGGGGGAAAAGTCATGCTGGTCCTCACTGCCTCCGGGAACCCCTTCAAATGCCCCACACCTTTTGGACCTCTCTGCTTTCCTGTGGACTAGAACCTCAAAACCGCCATTTTTCACTCTCGGCACACTCCGGAGCAAAAAACGCAAACGTCCAGCCGCTGCTCCCACAGCAAAGGAGCCAGGGGGGAAAAGTCATGCTGGTCCTCACTGCCTCCGGGAACCCCTTCAAATGCCCCACACCTTTTGGACCTCTCTGCTTTCCTGTGGACTAGAACCTCAAAACCGCCATTTTTCACTCTCGGCACACTCCGGAGCAAAAAACGCAAACGTCCAGCCGCTGCTCCCACAGCAAAGGAGCCAGGGGGGAAAAGTCATGCTGGTCCTCACTGCCTCCGGGAACCCCTTCAAATGCCCCACACCTTTTGGACCTCTCTGCTTTCCTGTGGACTAGAACCTCAAAACCGCCATTTTTCACTCTCGGCACACTCCGCAGCAAAAAACGCAAACGTCCAGCCGCTGCTCCCACAGCAAAGGAGCCAGGGGGGAAAAGTCATGCTGGTCCTCACTGCCTCCGGGAACCCCTTCAAATGCCCCACACCTTTTGGACCTCTGTGCTTTCCTGTGGACTAGAACCTCAAAACCGCCATTTTTCACTCTCGGCACACTCCGGAGCAAAAAACGCAAACGTCCAGCCGCTGCTCCCACAGCAAAGGAGCCAGGGGGGAAAAGTCATGCTGGTCTTCACTACATCCGGGAACCCATTCAAATGCCCCACACCTTTTGGACCTCTCTGCTTTCCTGTGGACTAGAACCTCAAAACTGCCATTTTTCACTCTCGGCACCCTCCGGAGCAAAAACCGCAAACGTCCAGCCGCTGCTCCCACAGCAAAGGAGCCAGGGGGGAAAAGTCATGCTGGTCCTCACTGCCTCCGGGAACCCCTTCAAATGCCCCACACCTTTTGGACCTCTCTGCTTTCCTGTGGACTAGAACCTCAAAACCGCCATTTTTCACTCTCGGCACACTCCGGAGCAAGAAACGCAAACGTCCAGCCGCTGCTCCCACAGCAAAGGAGCCAGGGGGGAAAAGTCATGCTGGTCCTCACTGCCTCCGGGAACCCCTTCAAATGCCCCACACCTTTTGGACCTCTCTGCTTTCCTGTGGACTAGAACCTCAAAACCGCCATTTTTCACTTTCGTCAGCCTCCGGAGCAAAAAACGCAAACGTCCAGCCGCTGCTCCCACAGCAAAGGAGCCAGGGGGGAAAAGTCATGCTGGTCCTCACTGCCTCCGGGAACCCCTTCAAATGCCCCACACCTTTTGGACCTCTCTGCTTTCCTGTGGACTAGAACCTCAAAACCGCCATTTTCACTTTCGTCACCCTCCGGAGCAAAAAACGCAAACGTCCAGCCGCTGCTCCCACAGCAAAGGAGCCAGGGGGGAAAAGTCATGCTGGTCCTCACTGCCTCCGGGAACCCCTTCAAATGCCCCACACCTTTTGGACCTCTCTGCTTTCCTGTGGACTAGAACCTCAAAACCGCCATTTTTCACTCTCGGCACACTCCGGAGCAAAAAACGCAAACGTCCAGCCGCTGCTCCCACAGCAAAGGAGCCAGGGGGGAAAAGTCATGCTGGTCCTCACTGCCTCCGGGAACCCCTTCAAATGCCCCACACCTTTTGGACCTCTCTGCTTTCCTGTGGACTAGAACCTCAAAACCGCCATTTTTCACTTTCGTCAGCCTCCGGAGCAAAAAACGCAAACGTCCAGCCGCTGCTCCCACAGCAAAGGAGCCAGGGGGGAAAAGTCATGCTGGTCCTCACTGCCTCCGGGAACCCCTTCAAATGCCCCACACCTTTTGGACCTCTCTGCTTTCCTGTGGACTAGAACCTCAAAACCGCCATTTTTCACTCTCGGCACACTCCGCAGCAAAAAACGCAAACGTCCAGCCGCTGCTCCCACAGCAAAGGAGCCAGGGGGGAAAAGTCATGCTGGTTCTCACTGCCTCCGGGAACCCCTTCAAATGCCCCACACCTTTTGGACCTCTCTGCTTTCCTGTGGACTAGAACCTCAAAACCACCATTTTTCACTTTCGTCAGCCTCCGGAGCAAAAAACGCAAACGTCCAGCCGCTGCTCCCACAGCAAAGGAGCCAGGGGGGAAAAGTCATGCTGGTCCTCACTGCCTCCGGGAACCCCTTCAAATGCCCCACACCTTTTGGACCTCTCTGCTTTCCTGTGGACTAGAACCTCAAAACCGCCATTTTTCACTCTCGGCACACTCCGGAGCAAAAAACGCAAACATCCAGCCGCTGCTCCCACAGCAAAGGAGCCAGGGGGAAAAGTCATGCTGGTCCTCACTGCCTCCGGGAACCCCTTCAAATGCCCCACACCTTTTGGACCTCTCTGCTTTCCTGTGGACTAGAACCTCAAAACCGCCATTTTTCACTCTCGGCACACTCCGGAGCAAAAAACGCAAACGTCCAGCCGCTGCTCCCACAGCAAAGGAGCCAGGGGGGAAAAGTCATGCTGGTCCTCACTGCCTCCGGGAACCCCTTCAAATGCCCCACACCTTTTGGACCTCTCTGCTTTCCTGTGGACTAGAACCTCAAAAGCGCCATTTTTCACTCTCGGCACACTCCGGAGCAAAAAACGCAAACGTCCAGCCGCTGCTCCCACAGCAAAGGAGCCAGGGGGGAAAAGTCATGCTGGTCCTCACTGCCTCCGGGAACCCCTTCAAATGCCCCACACCTTTTGGACCTCTCTGCTTTCCTGTGGACTAGAACCTCAAAACCGCCATTTTTCACTCTCGGCACACTCCGGAGCAAAAAACGCAAACGTCCAGCCGCTGCTCCCACAGCAAAGGAGCCAGGGGGGAAAAGTCATGCTGGTCCTCACTGCCTCCGGGAACCCCTTCAAATGCCCCACACCTTTTGGACCTCTCTGCTTTCCTGTGGACTAGAACCTCAAAACCGCCATTTTTCACTTTCGTCAGCCTCCGGAGCAAAAAACGCAAACGTCCAGCCGCTGCTCCCACAGCAAAGGAGCCAGGGGGGAAAAGTCATGCTGGTCCTCACTGCCTCCGGGAACCCCTTCAAATGCCCCACACCTTTTGGACCTCTCTGCTTTCCTGTGGACTAGAACCTCAAAACCGCCATTTTTCACTCTCGGCACACTCCGGAGCAAAAAACGCAAACGTCCAGCCGCTGCCCCCACAGCAAAGGAGCCAGGGGGGAAAAGTCATGCTGGTCCTCACTGCCTCCGGGAACCCCTTCAAATGCCCCACACCTTTTGGACCTCTCTGCTTTCCTGTGGACTAGAACCTCAAAACCGCCATTTTTAACACTCGGCACACTCCGGAGCAAAAAACGCAAACGTCCAGCCGCTGCTCCCACAGCAAAGGAGCCAGGGGGGAAAAGTCATGCTGGTCCTCACTGCCTCCGGGAACCCCTTCAAATGCCCCACACCTTTTGAACCTCTCTGCTTTCCTGTGGACTATAACCTTAAAAGCACCATTTTTCACTCTCGGCGCACTCCGGAGCAAAAAACGCAAACGTCCAGCCGCTGCTCCCACAGCAAAGGAGCCAGGGGGGAAAAGTCATGCTGGTCCTCACTGCCTCCGGGAACCCCTTCAAATGCCCCACACCTTTTGGACCTCTCTGCTTTCCTGTGGACTAGAACCTCAAAACCGCCATTTTTCACTCTCGGCACACTCCGCAGCAAAAAACGCAAACGTCCAGCCGCTGCTCCCACAGCAAAGGAGCCAGGGGGGAAAAGTCATGCTGGTCCTCACTGCCTCCGGGAACCCCTTCAAATGCCCCACACCTTTTGGACCTCTCTGCTTTCCTGTGGACTAGAACCTCAAAACCAGCATTTTTCACTCTCGGCACACTCCGAAACAAAAAACGCAAACGTCCAGCCGCTGCTCCCACAGCAAAGGAGCCAGGGGGAAAAGTCATGCTGGTCCTCACTGCCTCCGGGAACCCCTTCAAATGCCCCACACCTTTTGGACCTCTCTGCTTTCCTGTGGACTAGAACCTCAAAACCGCCATTTTTCACTCTCGGCACACTCCGGAGCAAAAAACGCAAACGTCCAGCCGCTGCTCCCACAGCAAAGGAGCCAGGGGGGAAAAGTCATGCTGGTCCTCACTGCCTCCGGGAACCCCTTCAAATGCCCCACACCTTTTGGACCTCTCTGCTTTCCTGTGGACTAGAACCTCAAAACCGCCATTTTTCACTCTCGGCACACTCCGGAGCAAAAAACGCAAACGTCCAGCCGCTGCTCCCACAGCAAAGGAGCCAGGGGGGAAAAGTCATGCTGGTCCTCACTGCCTCCGGGAACCCCTTCAAATGCCCCACACCTTTTGGACCTCTCTGCTTTCCTGTGGACTAGAACCTCAAAACCGCCATTTTTCACTCTCGGCACACTCCGGAGCAAAAAACGCAAACGTCCAGCCGCTGCTCCCACAGCAAAGGAGCCAGGGGGGAAAAGTCATGCTGGTCCTCACTGCCTCCGGGAACCCCTTCAAATGCCCCACACCTTTTGGACCTCTCTGCTTTCCTGTGGACTAGAACCTCAAAACCGCCATTTTTCACTCTCGGCACACTCCGGAGCAAAAAACGCAAACGTCCAGCCGCTGCTCCCACAGCAAAGGAGCCAGGGGGGAAAAGTCATGCTGGTCCTCACTGCCTCCGGGAACCCCTTCAAATGCCCCACACCTTTTGGACCTCTCTGCTTTCCTGTGGACTAGAACCTCAAAACCGCCATTTTTCACTCTCGGCACCCTCCGGAGCAAAAAACGCAAACGTCCAGCCGCTGCTCCCACAGCAAAGGAGCCAGGGGGGAAAAGTCATGCTGGTCCTCACTGCCTCCGGGAACCCCTTCAAATGCCCCACACCTTTTGGACCTCTCTGCTTTCCTGTGGACTAGAACCTCAAAACCGCCATTTTTCACTTTCGTCAGCCTCCGGAGCAAAAAACGCAAACGTCCAGCCGCTGCTCCCACAGCAAAGGAGCCAGGGGGGAAAAGTCATGCTGGTCCTCACTGCCTCCGGGAACCCCTTCAAATGCCCCACACCTTTTGGACCTCTCTGCTTTCCTGTGGACTAGAACCTCAAAACCGCCATTTTTCACTCTCGGCACACTCCGCAGCAAAAAACGCAAACGTCCAGCCGCTGCTCCCACAGCAAAGGAGCCAGGGGGGAAAAGTCATGCTGGTCCTCACTGCCTCCGGGAACCCCTTCAAATGCCCCACACCTTTTGGACCTCTCTGCTTTCCTGTGGACTAGAACCTCAAAACCGAAATTTTTCACTCTCGGCACACTCCGGAGCAAAAAACGCAAACGTCCAGCCGCTGCTCCCACAGCAAAGGAGCCAGGGGGGAAAAGTCATGCTGGTCCTCACTGCCTCCGGGAACCCCTTCAAATGCCCCACACCTTTTGGACCTCTCTGCTTTCCTGTGGACTAGAACCTCAAAACCGCCATTTTTCACTCTCGGCACACTCCGCAGCAAAAAACGCAAACGTCCAGCCGCTGCTCCCACAGCAAAGGAGCCAGGGGGGAAAAGTCATGCTGGTCCTCACTGCCTCCGGGAACCCCTTCAAATGCCCCACACCTTTTGGACCTCTCTGCTTTCCTGTGGACTAGAACCTCAAAACCGCCATTTTTCACTTTCGGCACACTCCGGAGCAAAAAACGCAAACGTCCAGCCGCTGCTCCCACAGCAAAGGAGCCAGGGGGGAAAAGTCATGCTGGTCCTCACTGCCTCCGGGAACCCCTTCAAATGCCCCACACCTTTTGGACCTCTCTGCTTTCCTGTGGACTAGAACCTCAAAACCACCATTTTTCACTTTCGTCAGCCTCCGGAGCAAAAAACGCAAACGTCCAGCCGCTGCTCCCACAGCAAAGGAGCCAGGGGGGAAAAGTCATGCTGGTCCTCACTGCCTCCGGGAACCCCTTCAAATGCCCCACACCTTTTGGACCTCTCTGCTTTCCTGTGGACTATAACCTCAAAACCGCCATTTTCACTTTCGTCAGCCTCCGGAGCAAAAAACGTAAACGTCCAGCCGCTGCTCCCACAGCAAAGGAGCCAGGGGGGAAAAGTCATGCTGGTCCTCACTGCCTCCAGGAACCCCTTCAAATGCCCCACACCTTTTGGACCTCTCTGCTTTCCTGTGGACTAGAACCTCAAAAGCGCCATTTTTCACTCTCGGCACACTCCGGAGCAAAAAACGCAAACGTCCAGCCGCTGCTCCCACAGCAAAGGAGCCAGGGGGGAAAAGTCATGCTGGTCCTCACTGCCTCCGGGAACCCCTTCAAATGCCCCACACCTTTTGGACCTCTCTGCTTTCCTGTGGACTAGAACCTCAAAACCGCCATTTTTCACTTTCGTCAGCCTCCGGAGCAAAAAACGCAAACGTCCAGCCGCTGCTCCCACAGCAAAGGAGCCAGGGGGGAAAAGTCATGCTGGTCCTCACTGCCTCCGGGAACCCCTTCTAATGCCCCACACCTTTTGGACCTCTCTGCTTTCCTGTGGACTAGAACCTCAAAAGAACTATTTTTCACTCTCGGCACACTCCGGAGCAAAAAACGCAAACGTCCAGCCGCTGCTCCCACAGCAAAGGAGCCAGGGGGGAAAAGTCATGCTGGTCCTCACTGCCTCCGGGAACCCCTTCAAATGCCCCACACCTTTTGGACCTCTCTGCTTTCCTGTGGACTAGAACCTCAAAACCGCCATTTTTCACTCTCGGCACACTCCGGAGCAAAAAACGCAAACGTCCAGCCGCTGCTCCCACAGCAAAGGAGCCAGGGGGGAAAAGTCATGCTGGTCCTCACTGCCTCCGGGAACCCCTTCAAATGCCCCACACCTTTTGGACCTCTCTGCTTTCCTGTGGACTAGAACCTCAAAACCGCCATTTTTCACTTTCGTCAGCCTCCGGAGCAAAAAACGCAAACGTCCAGCCGCTGCTCCCACAGCAAAGGAGCCAGGGGGGAAAAGTCATGCTGGTCCTCACTGCCTCCGGGAACCCCTTCAAATGCCCCACACCTTTTGGACCTCTCTGCTTTCCTGTGGACTAGAACCTCAAAACCGCCATTTTTCACTCTCGGCACACTCCGGAGCAAAAAACGCAAACGTCCAGCCGCTGCTCCCACAGCAAAGGAGCCAGGGGGGAAAAGTCATGCTGGTCCTCACTGCCTCCGGGAACCCCTTCAAATGCCCCACACCTTTTGGACCTCTCTGCTTTCCTGTGGACTAGAACCTCAAAACCGCCATTTTTCACTCTCGGCACACTCCGGAGCAAAAAACGCAAACGTCCAGCCGCTGCTCCCACAGCAAAGGAGCCAGGGGGGAAAAGTCATGCTGGTCCTCACTGCCTCCGGGAACCCCTTCAAATGCCCCACACCTTTTGGACCTCTCTGCTTTCCTGTGGACTAGAACCTCAAAACCGCCATTTTTCACTCTCGGCACACTCCGGAGCAAAAAACGCAAACGTCCAGCCGCTGCTCCCACAGCAAAGGAGCCAGGGGGGAAAAGTCATGCTGGTCCTCACTGCCTCCGGGAACCCCTTCAAATGCCCCACACCTTTTGGACCTCTCTGCTTTCCTGTGGACTAGAACCTCAAAACCGCCATTTTTCACTCTCGGCACACTCCGCAGCAAAAAACGCAAACGTCCAGCCGCTGCTCCCACAGCAAAGGAGCCAGGGGGGAAAAGTCATGCTGGTCCTCACTGCCTCCAGGAACCCCTTCAAATGCCCCACACCTTTTGGACCTCTCTGCTTTCCTGTGGACTATAACCTCAAAAGCGCCATTTTTCACTCTCGGCACACTCCGGAGCAAAAAACGCAAACGTCCAGCCGCTGCTCCCACAGCAAAGGAGCCAGGGGGGAAAAGTCATGCTGGTCCTCACTGCCTCCGGGAACCCCTTCAAATGCCCCACACCTTTTGGACCTCTCTGCTTTCCTGTGGACTAGAACCTCAAAACCGCCATTTTTCACTCTCGGCACACTCCGGAGCAAAAAACGCAAACGTCCAGCCGCTGCTCCCACAGCAAAGGAGCCAGGGGGGAAAAGTCATGCTGGTCCTCACTGCCTCCGGGAACCCCTTCAAATGCCCCACACCTTTTGGACCTCTCTGCTTTCCTGTGGACTAGAACCTCAAAACCGCCATTTTTCACTCTCGGCACACTCCGGAGCAAAAAACGCAAACGTCCAGCCGCTGCTCCCACAGCAAAGGAGCCAGGGGGGAAAAGTCATGCTGGTCCTCACTGCCTCCGGGAACCCCTTCAAATGCCCCACACCTTTTGGACCTCTCTGCTTTCCTGTGGACTATAACCTCAAAACCGCCATTTTCACTTTCGTCAGCCTCCGGAGCAAAAAACGCAAACGTCCAGCCGCTGCTCCCACAGCAAAGGAGCCAGGGGGGAAAAGTCATGCTGGTCCTCACTGCCTCCGGGAACCCCTTCAAATGCCCCACACCTTTTGGACCTCTCTGCTTTCCTGTGGACTAGAACCTCAAAACCGCCATTTTTCACTCTCGGCACACTCCGCAGCAAAAAACGCAAACGTCCAGCCGCTGCTCCCACAGCAAAGGAGCCAGGGGGGAAAAGTCATGCTGGTCCTCACTGCCTCCGGGAACCCCTTCAAATGCCCCACACCTTTTGGACCTCTCTGCTTTCCTGTGGACTAGAACCTCAAAACCGCCATTTTTCACTCTCGGCACACTCCGGAGCAAAAAACGCAAACGTCCAGCCGCTGCTCCCACAGCAAAGGAGCCAGGGGGGAAAAGTCATGCTGGTCCTCACTGCCTCCGGGAACCCCTTCAAATGCCCCACACCTTTTGGACCTCTCTGCTTTCCTGTGGACTAGAACCTCAAAACCGCCATTTTTCACTCTCGGCACACTCCGGAGCAAAAAACGCAAACGTCCAGCCGCTGCTCCCACAGCAAAGGAGCCAGGGGGGAAAAGTCATGCTGGTCCTCACTGCCTCCGGGAACCCCTTCAAATGCCCCACACCTTTTGGACCTCTCTGCTTTCCTGTGGACTAGAACCTCAAAACCGCCATTTTTCACTTTCGTCAGCCTCCGGAGCAAAAAACGCAAACGTCCAGCCGCTGCTCCCACAGCAAAGGAGCCAGGGGGGAAAAGTCATGCTGGTCCTCACTGCCTCCGGGAACCCCTTCAAATGCCCCACACCTTTTGGACCTCTCTGCTTTCCTGTGGACTAGAACCTCAAAACCGCCATTTTTCACTCTCGGCACACTCCGCAGCAAAAAACGCAAACGTCCAGCCGCTGCTCCCACAGCAAAGGAGCCAGGGGGGAAAAGTCATGCTGGTCCTCACTGCCTCCGGGAACCCCTTCAAATGCCCCACACCTTTTGGACCTCTCTGCTTTCCTGTGGACTAGAACCTCAAAACCGAAATTTTTCACTCTCGGCACACTCCGGAGCAAAAAACGCAAACGTCCAGCCGCTGCTCCCACAGCAAAGGAGCCAGGGGGGAAAAGTCATGCTGGTCCTCACTGCCTCCGGGAACCCCTTCAAATGCCCCACACCTTTTGGACCTCTCTGCTTTCCTGTGGACTAGAACCTCAAAACCGCCATTTTTCACTCTCGGCACACTCCGCAGCAAAAAACGCAAACGTCCAGCCGCTGCTCCCACAGCAAAGGAGCCAGGGGGGAAAAGTCATGCTGGTCCTCACTGCCTCCGGGAACCCCTTCAAATGCCCCACACCTTTTGGACCTCTCTGCTTTCCTGTGGACTAGAACCTCAAAACCGCCATTTTTCACTTTCGGCACACTCCGGAGCAAAAAACGCAAACGTCCAGCCGCTGCTCCCACAGCAAAGGAGCCAGGGGGGAAAAGTCATGCTGGTCCTCACTGCCTCCGGGAACCCCTTCAAATGCCCCACACCTTTTGGACCTCTCTGCTTTCCTGTGGACTAGAACCTCAAAACCACCATTTTTCACTTTCGTCAGCCTCCGGAGCAAAAAACGCAAACGTCCAGCCGCTGCTCCCACAGCAAAGGAGCCAGGGGGGAAAAGTCATGCTGGTCCTCACTGCCTCCGGGAACCCCTTCAAATGCCCCACACCTTTTGGACCTCTCTGCTTTCCTGTGGACTATAACCTCAAAACCGCCATTTTCACTTTCGTCAGCCTCCGGAGCAAAAAACGTAAACGTCCAGCCGCTGCTCCCACAGCAAAGGAGCCAGGGGGGAAAAGTCATGCTGGTCCTCACTGCCTCCAGGAACCCCTTCAAATGCCCCACACCTTTTGGACCTCTCTGCTTTCCTGTGGACTAGAACCTCAAAACCGCCATTTTTCACTCTCGGCACACTCCGGAGCAAAAAACGCAAACGTCCAGCCGCTGCTCCCACAGCAAAGGAGCCAGGGGGGAAAAGTCATGCTGGTCCTCACTGCCTCCGGGAACCCCTTCAAATGCCCCACACCTTTTGGACCTCTCTGCTTTCCTGTGGACTAGAACCTCAAAACCGCCATTTTTCACTTTCGTCAGCCTCCGGAGCAAAAAACGCAAACGTCCAGCCGCTGCTCCCACAGCAAAGGAGCCAGGGGGGAAAAGTCATGCTGGTCCTCACTGCCTCCGGGAACCCCTTCTAATGCCCCACACCTTTTGGACCTCTCTGCTTTCCTGTGGACTAGAACCTCAAAAGAACTATTTTTCACTCTCGGCACACTCCGGAGCAAAAAACGCAAACGTCCAGCCGCTGCTCCCACAGCAAAGGAGCCAGGGGGGAAAAGTCATGCTGGTCCTCACTGCCTCCGGGAACCCCTTCAAATGCCCCACACCTTTTGGACCTCTCTGCTTTCCTGTGGACTAGAACCTCAAAACCGCCATTTTTCACTCTCGGCACACTCCGGAGCAAAAAACGCAAACGTCCAGCCGCTGCTCCCACAGCAAAGGAGCCAGGGGGGAAAAGTCATGCTGGTCCTCACTGCCTCCGGGAACCCCTTCAAATGCCCCACACCTTTTGGACCTCTCTGCTTTCCTGTGGACTAGAACCTCAAAACCGCCATTTTTCACTTTCGTCAGCCTCCGGAGCAAAAAACGCAAACGTCCAGCCGCTGCTCCCACAGCAAAGGAGCCAGGGGGGAAAAGTCATGCTGGTCCTCACTGCCTCCGGGAACCCCTTCAAATGCCCCACACCTTTTGGACCTCTCTGCTTTCCTGTGGACTAGAACCTCAAAAGCACTATTTTTCACTCTCGGCACACTCCGGAGCAAAAAACGCAAACGTCCAGCCGCTGCTCCCACAGCAAAGGAGCCAGGGGGGAAAAGTCATGCTGGTCCTCACTGCCTCCGGGAACCCCTTCAAATGCCCCACACCTTTTGGACCTCTCTGCTTTCCTGTGGACTAGAACCTCAAAACCGCCATTTTTCACTCTCGGCACACTCCGGAGCAAAAAACGCAAACGTCCAGCCGCTGCTCCCACAGCAAAGGAGCCAGGGGGGAAAAGTCATGCTGGTCCTCACTGCCTCCGGGAACCCCTTCAAATGCCCCACACCTTTTGGACCTCTCTGCTTTCCTGTGGACTAGAACCTCAAAACCGCCATTTTTCACTCTCGGCACACTCCGGAGCAAAAAACGCAAACGTCCAGCCGCTGCTCCCACAGCAAAGGAGCCAGGGGGGAAAAGTCATGCTGGTCCTCACTGCCTCCGGGAACCCCTTCAAATGCCCCACACCTTTTGGACCTCTCTGCTTTCCTGTGGACTAGAACCTCAAAACCGCCATTTTTCACTCTCGGCACCCTCCGGAGCAAAAAACGCAAACGTCCAGCCGCTGCTCCCACAGCAAAGGAGCCAGGGGGGAAAAGTCATGCTGGTCCTCACTGCCTCCAGGAACCCCTTCAAATGCCCCACACCTTTTGGACCTCTCTGCTTTCCTGTGGACTATAACCTCAAAAGCGCCATTTTTCACTCTCGGCACACTCCGGAGCAAAAAACGCAAACGTCCAGCCGCTGCTCCCACAGCAAAGGAGCCAGGGGGGAAAAGTCATGCTGGTCCTCACTGCCTCCGGGAACCCCTTCAAATGCCCCACACCTTTTGGACCTCTCTGCTTTCCTGTGGACTAGAACCTCAAAACCGCCATTTTTCACTCTCGGCACACTCCGGAGCAAAAAACGCAAACGTCCAGCCGCTGCTCCCACAGCAAAGGAGCCAGGGGGGAAAAGTCATGCTGGTCCTCACTGCCTCCGGGAACCCCTTCAAATGCCCCACACCTTTTGGACCTCTCTGCTTTCCTGTGGACTAGAACCTCAAAACCGCCATTTTTCACTCTCGGCAGCCTCCGGAGCAAAAAACGCAAACGTCCAGCCGCTGCTCCCACAGCAAAGGAGCCAGGGGGGAAAAGTCATGCTGGTCCTCACTGCCTCCGGGAACCCCTTCAAATGCCCCACACCTTTTGGACCTCTCTGCTTTCCTGTGGACTATAACCTCAAAACCGCCATTTTTCACTCTCGGCGCACTCCGGAGCAAAAAACGCAAACGTCCAGCCGCTGCTCCCACAGCAAAGGAGCCAGGGGGGAAAAGTCATGCTGGTCCTCACTGCCTCTGGGAACCCCTTCAAATGCCCCACACCTTCTGGACCTCTCTGCTTTCCTGTGGACTAGAACCTCAAAACCGCCATTTTTCACTCTCGGCACACTCCGAAACAAAAAACGCAAACGTCCAGCCGCTGCTCCCACAGCAAAGGAGCCAGGGGGGAAAAGTCATGCTGGTCCTCACTGCCTCCGGGAACCCCTTCAAATGCCCCACACCTTTTGGACCTCTCTGCTTTCCTGTGGACTAGAACCTCAAAACCGCCATTTTTCACTCTTGGCACACTCCGGAGCAAAAAACGCAAACGTCCAGCCGCTGCTCCCACAGCAAAGGAGCCAGGGGGGAAAAGTCATGCTGGTCCTCACTGCCTCCGGGAACCCCTTCAAATGCCCCACACCTTTTGGACCTCTCTGCTTTCCTGTGGACTAGAACCTCAAAACCGCCATTTTTCACTTTCGTCAGCCTCCGGAGCAAAAAACGCAAACGTCCAGCCGCTGCTCCCACAGCAAAGGAGCCAGGGGGGAAAAGTCATGCTGGTCCTCACTGCCTCCGGGAACCCCTTCAAATGCCCCACACCTTTTGGACCTCTCTGCTTTCCTGTGGACTAGAACCTCAAAACCGCCATTTTTCACTCTCGGCACACTCCGGAGCAAAAAACGCAAACGTCCAGCCGCTGCTCCCACAGCAAAGGAGCCAGGGGGGAAAAGTCATGCTGGTCCTCACTGCCTCCGGGAACCCCTTCAAATGCCCCACACCTTTTGGACCTCTCTGCTTTTCTGTGGACTAGAACCTCAAAACCGCCATTTTTCACTCTCGGCACACTCCGGAGCAAAAAACGCAAACGTCCAGCCGCTGCTCCCACAGCAAAGGAGCCAGGGGGGAAAAGTCATGCTGGTCCTCACTGCCTCCGGGAACCCCTTCAAATGCCCCACACCTTTTGGACCTCTCTGCTTTCCTGTGGACTAGAACCTCAAAACCGCCATTTTTCACTCTCGGCACACTCCGGAGCAAAAAACGCAAACGTCCAGCCGCTGCTCCCACAGCAAAGGAGCCAGGGGGGAAAAGTCATGCTGGTCCTCACTGCCTCCGGGAACCCCTTCAAATGCCCCACACCTTTTGGACCTCTCTGCTTTCCTGTGGACTAGAACCTCAAAACCGCCATTTTTCACTCTCGGCACACTCCGGAGCAAGAAACGCAAACGTCCAGCCGCTGCTCCCACAGCAAAGGAGCCAGGGGGGAAAAGTCATGCTGGTCCTCACTGCCTCCGGGAACCCCTTCAAATGCCCCACACCTTTTGGACCTCTCTGCTTTCCTGTGGACTAGAACCTCAAAACCGCCATTTTTCACTCTCGGCACACTCCGGAGCAAAAAACGCAAACGTCCAGCCGCTGCTCCCACAGCAAAGGAGCCAGGGGGGAAAAGTCATGCTGGTCCTCACTGCCTCCGGGAACCCCTTCAAATGCCCCACACCTTTTGGACCTCTCTGCTTTCCTGTGGACTAGAACCTCAAAACCGCCATTTTTCACTCTCGGCACACTCCGGAGCAAAAAACGCAAACGTCCAGCCGCTGCTCCCACAGCAAAGGAGCCAGGGGGGAAAAGTCATGCTGGTCCTCACTGCCTCCGGGAACCCCTTCAAATGCCCCACACCTTTTGGACCTCTCTGCTTTCCTGTGGACTAGAACCTCAAAACCGCCATTTTTCACTCTCGGCACACTCCGCAGCAAAAAACGCAAACGTCCAGCCGCTGCTCCCACAGCAAAGGAGCCAGGGGGGAAAAGTCATGCTGGTCCTCACTGCCTCCGGGAACCCCTTCAAATGCCCCACACCTTTTGGACCTCTCTGCTTTCCTGTGGACTAGAACCTCAAAACCGCCATTTTTCACTCTCGGCACACTCCGGAGCAAAAAACGCAAACGTCCAGCCGCTGCTCCCACAGCAAAGGAGCCAGGGGGGAAAAGTCATGCTGGTCCTCACTGCCTCCGGGAACCCCTTCAAATGCCCCACACCTTTTGGACCTCTCTGCTTTCCTGTGGACTAGAACCTCAAAACTGCCATTTTTCACTTTCGTCAGCCTCCGGAGCAAAAAACGCAAACGTCCAGCCGCTGCTCCCACAGCAAAGGAGCCAGGGGGGAAAAGTCATGCTGGTCCTCACTGCCTCCGGGAACCCCTTCAAATGCCCCACACCTTTTGGACCTCTCTGCTTTCCTGTGGACTAGAACCTCAAAACCAGCATTTTTCACTCTCGGCACACTCCGAAACAAAAAACGCAAACGTCCAGCCGCTGCTCCCACAGCAAAGGAGCCAGGGGGGAAAAGTCATGCTGGTCCTCACTGCCTCCGGGAACCCCTTCAAATGCCCCACACCTTTTGGACCTCTCTGCTTTCCTGTGGACTAGAACCTCAAAACCGCCATTTTTCACTCTCGGCACACTCCGGAGCAAAAAACGCAAACGTCCAGCCGCTGCTCCCACAGCAAAGGAGCCAGGGGGGAAAAGTCATGCTGGTCCTCACTGCCTCCGGGAACCCCTTCAAATGCCCCACACCTTTTGGACCTCTCTGCTTTCCTGTGGACTAGAACCTCAAAACCGCCATTTTTCACTCTCGGCACACTCCGGAGCAAAAAACGCAAACGTCCAGCCGCTGCTCCCACAGCAAAGGAGCCAGGGGGGAAAAGTCATGCTGGTCCTCACTGCCTCCGGGAACCCCTTCAAATGCCCCACACCTTTTGGACCTCTCTGCTTTCCTGTGGACTAGAACCTCAAAACCGCCATTTTTCACTCTCGGCAGCCTCCGGAGCAAAAAACGCAAACGTCCAGCCGCTGCTCCCACAGCAAAGGAGCCAGGGGGGAAAAGTCATGCTGGTCCTCACTGCCTCCGGGAACCCCTTCAAATGCCCCACACCTTTTGGACCTCTCTGCTTTCCTGTGGACTAGAACCTCAAAACCGCCATTTTTCACTCTCGGCACACTCCGGAGCAAAAAACGCAAACGTCCAGCCGCTGCTCCCACAGCAAAGGAGCCAGGGGGGAAAAGTCATGCTGGTCCTCACTGCCTCCGGGAACCCCTTCAAATGCCCCACACCTTTTGGACCTCTCTGCTTTCCTGTGGACTAGAACCTCAAAACCGCCATTTTTCACTCTCGGCACACTCCGGAGCAAAAAACGCAAACGTCCAGCCGCTGCTCCCACAGCAAAGGAGCCAGGGGGGAAAAGTCATGCTGGTCCTCACTGCCTCCGGGAACCCCTTCAAATGCCCCACACCTTTTGGACCTCTCTGCTTTCCTGTGGACTAGAACCTCAAAACCGACATTTTTCACTCTCGGCACACTCCGGAGCAAAAAACGCAAACGTCCAGCCGCTGCTCCCACAGCAAAGGAGCCAGGGGGGAAAAGTCATGCTGGTCCTCACTGCCTCTGGGAACCCCTTCAAATGCCCCACACCTTCTGGACCTCTCTGCTTTCCTGTGGACTAGAACCTCAAAACCGCCATTTTTCACTCTCGGCACACTCCGAAACAAAAAACGCAAACGTCCAGCCGCTGCTCCCACAGCAAAGGAGCCAGGGGGGAAAAGTCATGCTGGTCCTCACTGCCTCCGGGAACCCCTTCAAATGCCCCACACCTTTTGGACCTCTCTGCTTTCCTGTGGACTAGAACCTCAAAACCGCCATTTTTCACTCTTGGCACACTCCGGAGCAAAAAACGCAAACGTCCAGCCGCTGCTCCCACAGCAAAGGAGCCAGGGGGGAAAAGTCATGCTGGTCCTCACTGCCTCCGGGAACCCCTTCAAATGCCCCACACCTTTTGGACCTCTCTGCTTTCCTGTGGACTAGAACCTCAAAACCGCCATTTTTCACTTTCGTCAGCCTCCGGAGCAAAAAACGCAAACGTCCAGCCGCTGCTCCCACAGCAAAGGAGCCAGGGGGGAAAAGTCATGCTGGTCCTCACTGCCTCCGGGAACCCCTTCAAATGCCCCACACCTTTTGGACCTCTCTGCTTTCCTGTGGACTAGAACCTCAAAACCGCCATTTTTCACTCTCGGCACACTCCGGAGCAAAAAACGCAAACGTCCAGCCGCTGCTCCCACAGCAAAGGAGCCAGGGGGGAAAAGTCATGCTGGTCCTCACTGCCTCCGGGAACCCCTTCAAATGCCCCACACCTTTTGGACCTCTCTGCTTTTCTGTGGACTAGAACCTCAAAACCGCCATTTTTCACTCTCGGCACACTCCGGAGCAAAAAACGCAAACGTCCAGCCGCTGCTCCCACAGCAAAGGAGCCAGGGGGGAAAAGTCATGCTGGTCCTCACTGCCTCCGGGAACCCCTTCAAATGCCCCACACCTTTTGGACCTCTCTGCTTTCCTGTGGACTAGAACCTCAAAACCGCCATTTTTCACTCTCGGCACACTCCGGAGCAAAAAACGCAAACGTCCAGCCGCTGCTCCCACAGCAAAGGAGCCAGGGGGGAAAAGTCATGCTGGTCCTCACTGCCTCCAGGAACCCCTTCAAATGCCCCACACCTTTTGGACCTCTCTGCTTTCCTGTGGACTAGAACCTCAAAACCGCCATTTTTCACTCTCGGCACACTCCGGAGCAAGAAACGCAAACGTCCAGCCGCTGCTCCCACAGCAAAGGAGCCAGGGGGGAAAAGTCATGCTGGTCCTCACTGCCTCCGGGAACCCCTTCAAATGCCCCACACCTTTTGGACCTCTCTGCTTTCCTGTGGACTAGAACCTCAAAACCGCCATTTTTCACTCTCGGCACACTCCGGAGCAAAAACGAAAACGTCCAGCCGCTGCTCCCACAGCAAAGGAGCCAGGGGGGAAAAATCATGCTGGTCCTTACTGCCTCCGGGAACCCCTTCAAATGCCCCACACCTTTTGGACCTCTCTGCTTTCCTGTGGACTATAACGTCAAAAGCACCATTTTTCACTCTCGGCACACTCCGGAGCAAAAAACGCAAACGTCCAGCCGCTGCTCCCACAGCAAAGGAGCCAGGGGGGAAAAGTCATGCTGGTCCTCACTGCCTCCGGGAACCCCTTCAAATGCCCCACACCTTTTGGACCTCTCTGCTTTCCTGTGGACTAGAACCTCAAAACCGCCATTTTTCACTCTCGGCACACTCCGCAGCAAAAAACGCAAACGTCCAGCCGCTGCTCCCACAGCAAAGGAGCCAGGGGGGAAAAGTCATGCTGGTCCTCACTGCCTCCGGGAACCCCTTCAAATGCCCCACACCTTTTGGACCTCTCTGCTTTCCTGTGGACTAGAACCTCAAAACCGCCATTTTTCACTCTCGGCAGCCTCCGGAGCAAAAAACGCAAACGTCCAGCCGCTGCTCCCACAGCAAAGGAGCCAGGGGGGAAAAGTCATGCTGGTCCTCACTGCCTCCGGGAACCCCTTCAAATGCCCCACACCTTTTGGACCTCTCTGCTTTCCTGTGGACTATAACGTCAAAAGCAACATTTTTCACTTTCGTCAGCCTCCGGAGCAAAAAAGACAAACGTATAGCCGCTGCTCCCACAGCAAAGGAGCCAGGGGGGAAAAGTCATGCTGGTCCTCACTGCCTCCGGGAACCCCTTCAAATGCCCCACACCTTTTGGACCTCTCTGCTTTCCTGTGGACTAGAACCTCAAAACCGCCATTTTTCACTCTCGGCACACTCCGGAGCAAAAAACGCAAACGTCCAGCCGCTGCTCCCACAGCAAAGGAGCCAGGGGGGAAAAGTCATGCTGGTCCTCACTGCCTCCGGGAACCCCTTCAAATGCCCCACATCTTTTGGACCTCTCTGCTTTCCTGTGGACTAGAACCTCAAAACCGCCATTTTTCACTCTCGGCACACTCCGCAGCAAAAAACGCAAACGTCCAGCCGCTGCTCCCACAGCAAAGGAGCCAGGGGGGAAAAGTCATGCTGGTCCTCACTGCCTCCGGGAACCCCTTCAAATGCCCCACACCTTTTGGACCTCTCTGCTTTCCTGTGGACTATAACCTCAAAACCGCCATTTTTCACTCTCGGCACACTCCGCAGCAAAAAACGCAAACGTCCAGCCGCTGCTCCCACAGCAAAGGAGCCAGGGGGGAAAAGTCATGCTGGTCCTCACTGCCTGCGGGAACCCCTTCAAATGCCCCACACCTTTTGGACCTCTCTGCTTTCCTGTGGACTAGAACCTCAAAACCGCCATTTTTCACTCTCGGCACACTCCGCAGCAAAAAACGCAAACGTCCAGCCGCTGCTCCCACAGCAAAGGAGCCAGGGGGGAAAAGTCATGCTGGTCCTCACTGCCTCCGGGAACCCCTTCAAATGCCCCATACCTTTTGGACCTCTCTGCTTTCCTGTGGACTAGAACCTCAAAACCGACATTTTTCACTCTCGGCACACTTCGGAGCAAAAAACGCAAACGTCCAGCCGCTGCTCCCACAGCAAAGGAGCCAGGGGGGAAAAGTCATGCTGGTACTCACTGCCTCCGGGAACCCCTTCAAATGCCCCACACCTTTTGGACCTCTCTGCTTTCCTGTGGACTAGAACCTCAAAACCGCCATTTGTCACTCTCGGCACACTCCGGAGCAAAAAACGCAAACGTCCAGCCGCTGCTCCCACAGCAAAGGAGCCAGGGGGGAAAAGTCATGCTGGTCCTCACTGCCTCCGGGAACCCCTTCAAATGCCCCACACCTTTTGGACCTCTCTGCTTTCCTGTGGACTAGAACCTCCAAACCGCCATTTTTCACTCTCGGCACACTCCGCAGCAAAAAACGCAAACGTCCAGCCGCTGCTCCCACAGCAAAGGAGCCAGGGAGGAAAAGTCATGCTGGTCCTCACTGCCTCCGGGAACCCCTTCAAATGCCCCACACCTTTTGGACCTCTCTGCTTTCCTGTGGACTAGAACCTCAAAAGCACCATTTTTCACTCTCTGCACACTCCGGAGCAAAAAACGCAAACGTCCAGCCGCTGCTCCCACAGCAAAGGAGCCAGGGGGGAAAAGTCATGCTGGTCCTCACTGCCTCCAGGAACCCCTTCAAATGCCCCACACCTTTTGGACCTCTCTGCTTTCCTGTGGACTAGAACCTCAAAACCGCCATTTTTCACTCTCGGCACACTCCGGAGCAAAAAACGAAAACGTCCAGCCGCTGCTCCCACAGCAAAGGAGCCAGGGGGGAAAAATCATGCTGGTCCTTACTGCCTCCGGGAACCCCTTCAAATGCCCCACACCTTTTGGACCTCTCTGCTTTCCTGTGGACTATAACGTCAAAAGCACCATTTTTCACTCTCGGCACACTCCGGAGCAAAAAACGAAAACGTCCAGCCGCTGCTCCCACAGCAAAGGAGCCAGGGGGGAAAAGTCATGCTGGTCCTCACTGCCTCCGGGAACCCCTTCAAATGCCCCACACCTTTTGGACCTCTCTGCTTTCCTGTGGACTAGAACCTCAAAACCGCCATTTTTCACTCTCGGCACACTCCGCAGCAAAAAACGCAAACGTCCAGCCGCTGCTCCCACAGCAAAGGAGCCAGGGGGGAAAAGTCATGCTGATTCTCACTGCCTCCGGGAACCCCTTCAAATGCCCCACACCTTTTGGACCTCTCTGCTTTCCTGTGGACTAGAACCTCAAAAGCACCATTTTTCACTCTCTGCACACTCCGGAGCAAAAAACGCAAACGTCCAGCCGCTGCTCCCACAGCAAAGGAGCCAGGGGGGAAAAGTCATGCTGGTCCTCACTGCCTCCGGGAACCCCTTCAAATGCCCCACACCTTTTGGACCTCTCTGCTTTCCTGTGGACTAGAACCTCAAAACCGCCATTTTTCACTTTCGTCAGCCTCCGGAGCAAAAAACGCAAACGTCCAGCCGCTGCTCCCACAGCAAAGGAGCCAGGGGGGAAAAGTCATGCTGGTCCTCACTGCCTCCGGGAACCCCTTCAAATGCCCCACACCTTTTGGACCTCTCTGCTTTCCTGTGGACTAGAACCTCAAAACCGCCATTTTTCACTCTCGGCACACTCCGCAGCAAAAAACGCAAACGTCCAGCCGCTGCTCCCACAGCAAAGGAGCCAGGGGGGAAAAGTCATGCTGGTCCTCACTGCCTCCGGGAACCCCTTCAAATGCCCCACACCTTTTGGACCTCTCTGCTTTCCTGTGGACTAGAACCTCAAAACCGCCATTTTTCACTCTCGGCACACTCCGCAGCAAAAAACGCAAACGTCCAGCCGCTGCTCCCACAGCAAAGGAGCCAGGGGGGAAAAGTCATGCTGGTCCTCACTGCCTCCGGGAACCCCTTCAAATGCCCCACACCTTTTGGACCTCTCTGCTTTCCTGTGGACTAGAACCTCAAAACCGCCATTTTTCACTCTCGGCACACTCCGCAGCAAAAAACGCAAACGTCCAGCCGCTGCTCCCACAGCAAAGGAGCCAGGGGGGAAAAGTCATGCTGGTCCTCACTGCCTCCGGGAACCCCTTCAAATGCCCCACACCTTTTGGACCTCTCTGCTTTCCTGTGGACTAGAACCTCCAAACCGCCATTTTTCACTCTCGGCACACTCCGCAGCAAAAAACGCAAACGTCCAGCCGCTGCTCCCACAGCAAAGGAGCCAGGGGGGAAAAGTCATGCTGGTCCTCACTGCCTCCGGGAACCCCTTCAAATGCCCCACACCTTTTGGACCTCTCTGCTTTCCTGTGGACTAGAACCTCAAAAGCACCATTTTTCACTCTCGGCACACTCCGCAGCAAAAAACGCAAACGTCCAGCCGCTGCTCCCACAGCAAAGGAGCCAGGGGGGAAAAGTCATGCTGGTCCTCACTGCCTCCGGGAACCCCTTCAAATGCCCCACACCTTTTGGACCTCTCTGCTTTCCTGTGGACTAGAACCTCAAAACCGCCATTTTTCACTCTCGGCACACTCCGGAGCAAAAAACGAAAACGTCCAGCCGCTGCTCCCACAGCAAAGGAGCCAGGGGGGAAAAATCATGCTGGTCCTTACTGCCTCCGGGAACCCCTTCAAATGCCCCACACCTTTTGGACCTCTCTGCTTTCCTGTGGACTATAACGTCAAAAGCACCATTTTTCACTCTCGGCACACTCCGGAGCAAAAAACGCAAACGTCCAGCCGCTGCTCCCACAGCAAAGGAGCCAGGGGGGAAAAGTCATGCTGGTCCTCACTGCCTCCGGGAACCCCTTCAAATGCCCCACACCTTTTGGACCTCTCTGCTTTCCTGTGGACTAGAACCTCAAAACCGCCATTTTTCACTCTCGGCACACTCCGCAGCAAAAAACGCAAACGTCCAGCCGCTGCTCCCACAGCAAAGGAGCCAGGGGGGAAAAGTCATGCTGGTCCTCACTGCCTCCGGGAACCCCTTCAAATGCCCCACACCTTTTGGACCTCTCTGCTTTCCTGTGGACTAGAACCTCAAAACCGCCATTTTTCACTCTCGGCAGCCTCCGGAGCAAAAAACGCAAACGTCCAGCCGCTGCTCCCACAGCAAAGGAGCCAGGGGGGAAAAGTCATGCTGGTCCTCACTGCCTCCGGGAACCCCTTCAAATGCCCCACACCTTTTGGACCTCTCTGCTTTCCTGTGGACTAGAACCTCAAAACCGCCATTTTTCACTCTCGGCACACTCCGGAGCAAGAAACGCAAACGTCCAGCCGCTGCTCCCACAGCAAAGGAGCCAGGGGGGAAAAGTCATGCTGGTCCTCACTGCCTCCGGGAACCCCTTCAAATGCCCCACACCTTTTGGACCTCTCTGCTTTCCTGTGGACTATAACCTCAAAAGCACCATTTTTCACTCTCGGCACACTCCGCAGCAAAAAACGCAAACGTCCAGCCGCTGCTCCCACAGCAAAGGAGCCAGGGGGGAAAAGTCATGCTGGTCCTCACTGCCTCCGGGAACCCCTTCAAATGCCCCACACCTTTTGGACCTCTCTGCTTTCCTGTGGACTATAACCTCAAAAGCAACATTTTTCACTTTCGTCAGCCTCCGGAGCAAAAAACGCAAACGTCCAGCCGCTGCTCCCACAGCAAAGGAGCCAGGGGGGAAAAGTCATGCTGGTCCTCACTGCCTCCGGGAACCCCTTCAAATGCCCCACACCTTTTGGACCTCTCTGCTTTCCTGTGGACTAGAACCTCAAAACCTCCATTTTTCACTTTCGTCAGCCTCCGGAGCAAAAAACGCAAACATCCAGCCGCTGCTCCCACAGCAAAGGAGCCAGGGGGGAAAAGTCATGCTGGTCCTCACTGCCTCCGGGAACCCCTTCAAATGCCCCACACCTTTTGGATCTCTCTGCTTTCCTGTGGACTATAACGTCAAAAGCACCATTTTTCACTTTCGTCAGACTCCGGAGCAAAAAACGCAAACGTCCAGCCGCTGCTCCCACAGCAAAGGAGCCAGGGGGGAAAAGTCATGCTGGTCCTCACTGCCTCTGGGAACCCCTTCAAATGCCCCACACCTTTTGGACCTCTCTGCTTTCCTGTGGACTAGAACCTCAAAACCGCCATTTTTCACTCTCGGCACACTCCGGAGCAAAAAACGCAAACGTCCAGCCGCTGCTCCCACAGCAAAGGAGCCAGGGGGGAAAAGTCATGCTGGTCCTCACTGCCTCCGGGAACCCCTTCAAATGCCCCACACCTTTTGGACCTCTCTGCTTTCCTGTGGACTAGAACCTCAAAACCGCCATTTTTCACTCTCGGCACACTCCGGAGCAAAAAACGCAAACGTCCAGCCGCTGCTCCCACAGCAAAGGAGCCAGGGGGGAAAAGTCATGCTGGTCCTCACTGCCTCCGGGAACCCCTTCAAATGCCCCACACCTTTTGGACCTCTCTGCTTTCCTGTGGACTAGAACCTCAAAACCTCCATTTTTCACTTTCGTCAGCCTCCGGAGCAAAAAACGCAAACATCCAGCCGCTGCTCCCACAGCAAAGGAGCCAGGGGGGAAAAGTCATGCTGGTCCTCACTGCCTCCGGGAACCCCTTCAAATGCCCCACACCTTTTGGACCTCTCTGCTTTCCTGTGGACTATAACGTCAAAAGCACCATTTTTCACTTTCGTCAGACTCCGGAGCAAAAAACGCAAACGTCCAGCCGCTGCTCCCACAGCAAAGGAGCCAGGGGGGAAAAGTCATGCTGGTCCTCACTGCCTCTGGGAACCCCTTCAAATGCCCCACACCTTTTGGACCTCTCTGCTTTCCTGTGGACTAGAACCTCAAAACCGCCATTTTTCACTCTCGGCACACTCCGGAGCAAAAAACGCAAACGTCCAGCCGCTGCTCCCACAGCAAAGGAGCCAGGGGGGAAAAGTCATGCTGGTCCTCACTGCCTCCGGGAACCCCTTCAAATGCCCCACACCTTTTGGACCTCTCTGCTTTCCTGTGGACTAGAACCTCAAAACCGCCATTTTTCACTCTCGGCACACTCCGCAGCAAAAAACGCAAACGTCCAGCCGCTGCTCCCACAGCAAAGGAGCCAGGGGGGAAAAGTCATGCTGGTCCTCACTGCCTCCGGGAACCCCTTCAAATGCCCCACACCTTTTGGACCTCTCTGCTTTCCTGTGGACTAGAACCTCAAAACTGCCATTTTTCACTCTCGGCACACTCCGCAGCAAAAAACGCAAACATCCAGCCGCTGCTCCCACAGCAAAGGAGCCAGGGGGGAAAAGTCATGCTGGTCCTCACTGCCTCCGGGAACCCCTTCAAATGCCCCACACCTTTTGGACCTCTCTGCTTTCCTGTGGACTAGAACCTCAAAACCGCCATTTTTCACTCTCGGCACACTCCGCAGCAAAAAACGCAAACGTCCAGCCGCTGCTCCCACAGCAAAGGAGCCAGGGGGGAAAAGTCATGCTGGTCCTCACTGCCTCCGGGAACCCCTTCAAATGCCCCACACCTTTTGGACCTCTCTGCTTTCCTGTGGACTAGAACCTCAAAACCGAAATTTTTCACTCTCGGCACACTCCGGAGCAAAAAACGCAAACGTCCAGCCGCTGCTCCCACAGCAAAGGAGCCAGGGGGGAAAAGTCATGCTGGTCCTCACTGCCTCCGGGAACCCCTTCAAATGCCCCACACCTTTTGGACCTCTCTGCTTTCCTGTGGACTAGAACCTCAAAACCGCCATTTTTCACTCTCGGCACACTCCGGAGCAAAAAACGAAAACGTCCAGCCGCTGCTCCCACAGCAAAGGAGCCAGGGGGGAAAAATCATGCTGGTCCTTACTGCCTCCGGGAACCCCTTCAAATGCCCCACACCTTTTGGACCTCTCTGCTTTCCTGTGGACTATAACGTCAAAAGCACCATTTTTCACTCTCGGCACACTCCGGAGCAAAAAACGCAAACGTCCAGCCGCTGCTCCCACAGCAAAGGAGCCAGGGGGGAAAAGTCATGCTGGTCCTCACTGCCTCCGGGAACCCCTTCAAATGCCCCACACCTTTTGGACCTCTCTGCTTTCCTGTGGACTAGAACCTCAAAACCGCCATTTTTCACTCTCGGCACACTTCGGAGCAAAAAACGCAAACGTCCAGCCGCTGCTCCCACAGCAAAGGAGCCAGGGGGGAAAAGTCATGCTGGTCCTCACTGCCTCCGGGAACCCCTTCAAATGCCCCACACCTTTTGGACCTCTCTGCTTTCCTGTGGACTAGAACCTCAAAACCGCCATTTGTCACTCTCGGCACACTCCGGAGCAAAAAACGCAAACGTCCAGCCGCTGCTCCCACAGCAAAGGAGCCAGGGGGGAAAAGTCATGCTGGTCCTCACTGCCTCCGGGAACCCCTTCAAATGCCCCACACCTTTTGGACCTCTCTGCTTTCCTGTGGACTAGAACCTCAAAACCGCCATTTTTCACTCTCGGCACACTCCGCAGCAAAAAACGCAAACGTCCAGCCGCTGCTCCCACAGCAAAGGAGCCAGGGGGGAAAAGTCATGCTGATTCTCACTGCCTCCGGGAACCCCTTCAAATGCCCCACACCTTTTGGACCTCTCTGCTTTCCTGTGGACTAGAACCTCAAAAGCACCATTTTTCACTCTCTGCACACTCCGGAGCAAAAAACGCAAACGTCCAGCCGCTGCTCCCACAGCAAAGGAGCCAGGGGGGAAAAGTCATGCTGGTCCTCACTGCCTCCGGGAACCCCTTCAAATGCCCCACACCTTTTGGACCTCTCTGCTTTCCTGTGGACTAGAACCTCAAAACCGCCATTTTTCACTTTCGTCAGCCTCCGGAGCAAAAAACGCAAACGTCCAGCCGCTGCTCCCACAGCAAAGGAGCCAGGGGGGAAAAGTCATGCTGGTCCTCACTGCCTCCGGGAACCCCTTCAAATGCCCCACACCTTTTGGACCTCTCTGCTTTCCTGTGGACTAGAACCTCAAAACCGCCATTTTTCACTCTCGGCACACTCCGGAGCAAAAAACGCAAACGTCCAGCCGCTGCTCCCACAGCAAAGGAGCCAGGGGGGAAAAGTCATGCTGGTCCTCACTGCCTCCGGGAACCCCTTCAAATGCCCCACACCTTTTGGACCTCTCTGCTTTCCTGTGGACTAGAACCTCAAAACCGCCATTTTTCACTCTCGGCACACTCCGCAGCAAAAAACGCAAACGTCCAGCCGCTGCTCCCACAGCAAAGGAGCCAGGGGGGAAAAGTCATGCTGGTCCTCACTGCCTCCGGGAACCCCTTCAAATGCCCCACACCTTTTGGACCTCTCTGCTTTCCTGTGGACTAGAACCTCAAAACTGCCATTTTTCACTCTCGGCACACTCCGCAGCAAGAAACGCAAACATCCAGACGCTGCTCCCACAGCAAAGGAGCCAGGGGGGAAAAGTCATGCTGGTCCTCACTGCCTCCGGGAACCCCTTCAAATGCCCCACACCTTTTGGACCTCTCTGCTTTCCTGTGGACTAGAACCTCAAAACCGCCATTTTTCACTCTCGGCACACTCCGCAGCAAAAAACGCAAACGTCCAGCCGCTGCTCCCACAGCAAAGGAGCCAGGGGGGAAAAGTCATGCTGGTCCTCACTGCCTCCGGGAACCCCTTCAAATGCCCCACACCTTTTGGACCTCTCTGCTTTCCTGTGGACTAGAACCTCAAAAGCACCATTTTTCACTCTCTGCACACTCCGGAGCAAAAAACGCAAACGTCCAGCCGCTGCTCCCACAGCAAAGGAGCCAGGGGGGAAAAGTCATGCTGGTCCTCACTGCCTCCGGGAACCCCTTCAAATGCCCACACCTTTTGGACCTCTCTGCTTTCCTGTGGACTAGAACCTCAAAACCGCCATTTTTCACTCTCGGCACACTCCGGAGCAAAAAACGAAAACGTCCAGCCGCTGCTCCCACAGCAAAGGAGCCAGGGGGGAAAAATCATGCTGGTCCTTACTGCCTCCGGAACCCCTTCAAATGCCCCACACCTTTTGGACCTCTCTGCTTTCCTGTGGACTATAACGTCAAAAGCACCATTTTTCACTCTCGGCACACTCCGGAGCAAAAAACGCAAACGTCCAGCCGCTGCTCCCACAGCAAAGGAGCCAGGGGGGAAAAGTCATGCTGGTCCTCACTGCCTCCGGGAACCCCTTCAAATGCCCCACACCTTTTGGACCTCTCTGCTTTCCTGTGGACTAGAACCTCAAAACCGCCATTTTTCACTCTCGGCACACTTCGGAGCAAAAAACGCAAACGTCCAGCCGCTGCTCCCACAGCAAAGGAGCCAGGGGGGAAAAGTCATGCTGGTCCTCACTGCCTCCGGGAACCCCTTCAAATGCCCCACACCTTTTGGACCTCTCTGCTTTCCTGTGGACTAGAACCTCAAAACCGCCATTTGTCACTCTCGGCACACTCCGGAGCAAAAAACGCAAACGTCCAGCCGCTGCTCCCACAGCAAAGGAGCCAGGGGGAAAAAGTCATGCTGGTCCTCACTGCCTCCGGGAACCCCTTCAAATGCCCCACACCTTTTGGACCTCTCTGCTTTCCTGTGGACTAGAACCTCAAAACCGCCATTTGTCACTCTCGGCACACTCCGGAGCAAAAAACGCAAAACGTCCAGCCGCTGCTCCCACAGCAAAGGAGCCAGGGGGGAAAAGTCATGCTGGTCCTCACTGCCTCCGGGAACCCCTTCAAATGCCCCACACCTTTTGGACCTCTCTGCTTTCCTGTGGACTAGAACCTCAAAACCGCCATTTTTCACTCTCGGCACACTCCGCAGCAAAAAACGCAAACGTCCAGCCGCTGCTCCCACAGCAAAGGAGCCAGGGGGGAAAAGTCATGCTGATTCTCACTGCCTCCGGGAACCCCTTCAAATGCCCCACACCTTTTGGACCTCTCTGCTTTCCTGTGGACTAGAACCTCAAAAGCACCATTTTTCACTCTCTGCACACTCCGGAGCAAAAAACGCAAACGTCCAGCCGCTGCTCCCACAGCAAAGGAGCCAGGGGGGAAAAGTCATGCTGGTCCTCACTGCCTCCGGGAACCCCTTCAAATGCCCCACACCTTTTGGACCTCTCTGCTTTCCTGTGGACTAGAACCTCAAAACCGCCATTTTTCACTTTCGTCAGCCTCCGGAGCAAAAAACGCAAACGTCCAGCCGCTGCTCCCACAGCAAAGGAGCCAGGGGGGAAAAGTCATGCTGGTCCTCACTGCCTCCGGGAACCCCTTCAAATGCCCCACACCTTTTGGACCTCTCTGCTTTCCTGTGGACTAGAACCTCAAAACCGCCATTTTTCACTCTCGGCACACTCCGCAGCAAAAAACGCAAACGTCCAGCCGCTGCTCCCACAGCAAAGGAGCCAGGGGGGAAAAGTCATGCTGGTCCTCACTGCCTCCGGGAACCCCTTCAAATGCCCCACACCTTTTGGACCTCTCTGCTTTCCTGTGGACTAGAACCTCAAAACCGCCATTTTTCACTCTCGGCACACTCCGCAGCAAAAAACGCAAACGTCCAGCCGCTGCTCCCACAGCAAAGGGAGCCAGGGGGGAAAAGTCATGCTGGTCCTCACTGCCTCCGGGAACCCCTTCAAATGCCCCACACCTTTTGGACCTCTCTGCTTTCCTGTGGACTAGAACCTCAAAACCGCCATTTTTCACTCTCGGCACACTCCGGAGCAAAAAACGCAAACGTCCAGCCGCTGCTCCCACAGCAAAGGAGCCAGGGGGGAAAAGTCATGCTGGTCCTCACTGCCTCCCGGGAACCCCTTCAAATGCCCCACACCTTTTGGACCTCTCTGCTTTCCTGTGGACTAGAACCTCAAAACCGCCATTTTTCACTCTCGGCACACTCCGGAGCAAAAAACGAAAACGTCCAGCCGCTGCTCCCACAGCAAAGGAGCCAGGGGGGAAAAATCATGCTGGTCCTTACTGCCTCCGGGAACCCCTTCAAATGCCCCACACCTTTTGGACCTCTCTGCTTTCCTGTGGGACTATAACGTCAAAAGCACCATTTTTCACTCTCGGCACACTCCGGAGCAAAAAACGCAAACATCCAGCCGCTGCTCCCACAGCAAAGGAGCCAGGGGGGAAAAGTCATGCTGGTCCTCACTGCCTCCGGGAACCCCTTCAAATGCCCCACACCTTTGGACCTCTCTGCTTTCCTGTGGACTAGAACCTCAAAACCGCCATTTTTCACTCTCGGCACACTCCGCAGCAAAAAACGCAAACGTCCAGCCGCTTGCTGCCACAGCAAAGGAGCCAGGGAAAAGTGATGCTTGGTCCTCACTGCCTCCTGGAACCCCTTCAAATGCCCCAGACAATTTGGCCCTCTCTGCTTTCCTGCGCACGCTATCCTCAAAAGCACCTTTTTTCACTTTTGGCGCTGTTTGGAGCAAAAAAGACAAACGTCCAGCTTTTGCTGCCACAGCAAAGGTGCCAGCGGGGAAAAGTGATGCTGCTTCTCACTGCCTCCTGGAACCCCTTCAAATGCCCCAGACAATTTGGCCCTCTCTGCTTTCCTGCGCACGCTATCCTCAAATGCACCTTTTTTCACTTTCGGCGCTGTTTGGAGCAACAAAGACAAACGTCCAGCTTTTGCTGCCACAGCAAAGGTGCCAGCGGGGAAAAGTGATGCTGGTCCTCACTGCCTCCTGGAACCCCTTCAAATGCCCCAGACAATTTGGCCCTCTCTGAGTTCCTGCGCACGCTATCCTCAAAAGCACCTTTTTTCACTTTCGGCGCCCTCCGGAGGAAAAAAGACAAACGTCCAGCTTTTGCTGCCACAGCAAAGGTGCCAGCGGGGAAAAGTGATGCTGGTCCTCACTGCCTCCTGGAACCCCTTCAAATGCCCCAGACAATTTGGCCCTCTCTGCTTTCCTGCGCACGCTATCCTCAAAAGCACCTTTTTTCACTTTCGGCGCTGTTTGGAGCAAAAAAGACAAACGTCCAGCTTTTGCTGCCACAGCAAAGGTGCCAGCGGGGAAAAGTGATGCTGGTCCTCACTGCCTCCTGGAACCCCTTCAAATGCCCCACACAATTTGGCCCTCTCTGCTTTCCTGCGCACGCTATCCTCAAAAGCACCTTTTTTCACTTTCGGCGCTGTCCGGGAGCAAAAAAGACAAACGTCCAGCTTTTGCTGCCACAGCAAAGGTGCCAGCGGGGAAAAGTGATGCTGGTCCTCACTGCCTCCTGGAACCCCTTCAAATGCCCCAGACAATTTGGCCCTCTCTGCTTTCCTGCGCACGCTATCCTCAAAAGCACCTTTTTTCACTTTCGGCGCTGTTTGGAGCAAAAAAGACAAACGTCCAGCTTTTGCTGCCACAGCAAAGGTGCCAGCGGGGAAAAGTGATGCTGGTCCTCACTGCCTCCTGGAACCCCTTCAAATGCCCCAGACAATTTGGCCCTCTCTGCTTTCCTGCGCACGCTATCCTCAAAAGCACCTTTTTTCACTTTCGGCGCTGTTTGGAGCAAAAAAGACAAACGTCCAGCTTTTGCTGCCACAGCAAAGGTGCCAGCGGGGAAAAGTGATGCTGCTTCTCACTGCCTCCTGGAACCCCTTCAAATGCCCCAGACAATTTGGCCCTCTCTGCTTTCCTGCGCACGCTATCCTCAAAAGCACCTTTTTTCACTTTCGGCGCTGTTTGGAGCAAAAAAGACAAACGTCCAGCTTTTGCTGCCACAGCAAAGGTGCCAGCGGGGAAAAGTGATGCTGCTTCTCACTGCCTCCTGGAACCCCTTCAAATGCCCCAGACAATTTGGCCCTCTCTGCTTTCCTGCGCACGCTATCCTCAAAAGCACCTTTTTTCACTTTCGGCGCTGTTTGGAGCAAAAAAGACAAACGTCCAGCTTTTGCTGCCACAGCAAAGGTGCCAGCGGGGAAAAGTGATGCTGCTTCTCACTGCCTCCTGGAACCCCTTCAAATGCCCCAGACAATTTGGCCCTCTCTGCTTTCCTGCGCACGCTATCCTCAAAAGCACCTTTTTTCACTTTCGGCGCTGTTTGGAGCAAAAAAGACAAACGTCCAGCTTTTGCTGCCACAGCAAAGGTGCCAGCGGGGAAAAGTGATGCTGGTCCTCACTGCCTCCTGGAACCCCTTCAAATGCCCCAGACAATTTGGCCCTCTCTGCTTTCCTGCGCACGCTATCCTCAAAAGCACCTTTTTTCACTTTCGGC